>NW_027478165.1:7612727-7915757 GCF_051020975.1 Osmia lignaria lignaria
CGAGATATATCCTGATATTTAAAAGTTCCGAAGCGGCACCAACATAATAGAGATACAGAAACACCGTGGCCCCTTTCTTTGAGGTAACTCTGCACTATTGCGAGCTGCAAATGCCACTTCCAGCTTAGCTGTGCAGAAGAAGAACAACAAGAAGAAGAAATATCTCGAAATATGTCCGGCAGGCCCCTTCCCTTGAGATAAATCTGCAAATATCTCGGAAACGAAGCGAGCTACGGCAAAATGTTAAGAGACCTTTTTTGTAGAAAATTAGGTTTCCTACTTTTTATGATCTATGATATTTTTTGATCAGATGCGTAGTTCTCGAGATATATCAAGATATTTAAAAGTTCCGAAGCCGCACCAACATAATAGAGATACAGAAACACCGTGGCCCCATTCTTTGCGATAACTCTGCACTATTGCGAGCTGCAAATGCCACTTCCAGCTTAGCTGTGCAGAAGAAGAACAACAAGAAGAAGAAATATCTGGAAATATGTCCGTCAGGCCCCTTCCCTTGAGATAAATCTGCAAATATCTCGGAAACGAAGCGAGCTACGGCAAAATGTTAAGAGACCTTTTTTGTAGAAAATTAGGATTCCTACTTTTTATGTTCTATGATATTTTTTGAACAGATGCGTAGTTCTCGAGATATATCAAGATATTTAAAAGTTCCGAAGCCGCACCAACATAATAGAGATACAGAAACACCGTGGCCCCTTTCTTTGAGATAACTCTGCACTATTGCGCGCTGCAAATGCCACTTCCAGCTTAGCTGTGCAGAAGAAGAACAACAAGAAAAAGAAATATCTCGAAATATGTCCGTCAGGCCCCTTCCCTTGAGATAAATCTGCAAATATCTCGGAAACGAAGCGAGCTATGGCAAAATGTTAAGAGACCTTTTTTGTAGAGAATTAAGTTTCCTACTTTTTACGTTCTATGATATTTTTTGATCAGATGCGTAGTTCTCGAGATATATCAAGATATTTAAAAGTTCCGAAGCCGCACCAACATAATAGAGATACAGAAACACCGTGGCCCCTTTCTTTGAGGTAACTCTGCACTATTGCGAGCTGCAAATGCCACTTCCAGCTTAGCTGTGCAGAAGAAGAACAACAAGAAGAAGAAATATCTCGAAATATGTCCGTCAGGCCCCTTCCCTTGAGATAAATCTGCAAATATCTCGGAAACCAAGCGAGCTATCGCAAAATGTTAAGAGACCTTATTTGTAGAGAATTAAGTTTCCTACTTTTTATGTTCTACGATATTTTTTGATCAGATGCGTAGTTCTCGAGATATATCAAGATATTTAAAAGTTCCGAAGCCGCACCAACATAATAGAGATACAGAAACACCGTGGCCCATTTCTTTGAGATAACTCTGCACTATTGCGCGCTGCAAATGCCACTTCCAGCTTAGCTGTGCAGAAGAAGAACAACAAGAAAAAGAAATATCTCGAAATATGTCCGTCAGGCCCCTTCCCTTGAGATAAATCTGCAAATATCTCGGAAACCAAGCGAGCTATCGCAAAATGTTAAGAGACCTTATTTGTAGAGAATTAAGTTTCCTACTTTTTATGTTCTACGATATTTTTTGATCAGATGCGTAGTTCTCGAGATATATCAAGATATTTAAAAGTTCCGAAGCCGCACCAACATAATAGAGATACAGAAACTCCGTGGCCCCTTTCTTTGAGATAACTCTGCACTATTGCGAGCTGCAAATGCCACTTCCAGCTTAGCTGTGCAGAAGAAGAACAACAAGAAGAAGAAATATCTCGAAATATGTCCGTCAGGCCCCTTCCCTTGAGATAAATCTGCAAATATCTCGGAAACGAAGCGAGCTATGGCAAAATGTTAAGAGACCTTTTTTGTAGAGAATTAAGTTTCCTACTTTTTATCTTCCATGATATTTTTTGATCAGATGCGTAGTTCTCGAGATATATCAAGATATTTAAAAGTTCCGAAGCCGCACCAACATAATAGAGATACAGAAACACCGTGGCCCCTTTCTTTGAGATAACTCTGCACTATTGCGAGCTGTAAATGCCACCTCCAGCTTAGCTGTGCAGAAGAAGAACAACAAGAAGAAGAAATATCTCGAAATATGTCCGTCAGGCCCCTTCCCTTGAGATATATCTGCAAATATCTCGGAAACGAAGCGAGCTATGGCAAAATGTTAAGAGACCGTTTTTGTAGAGAATTAAGTTTCCTACTTTTTATGTTCTATGATATTTTTTGATCAGACGCGTAGTTCTCGAGATATATCAAGATATTTAAAAGTTCCGAAGCCGCACCAACATAATAGAGATACAGAAACACCGTGGCCCCTTTCTTTGAGATAACTCTGCACTATTGCGAGCTGTAAATGCCACTTCCAGCTTAGCTGTGCAGAAGAAGAACAACAAGAAGAAGAAATATCTCGAAATATGTCCGTCAGGCCCCTTCCCTTGAGATATATCTGCAAATATCTCGGAAACGAAGCGAGCTATGGCAAAATGTTCAGAGACCTTTTTTGTAGAGAATTATGTTTCCTACAATTTATGTTCTATGATATTTTTTGATCAGAAGCGTAGTTTTCGAGATACATCGAGATATTTAAAAGTTCCGAAGCCGCACCAACATAATAGAGATACAGAAACACCGTGGCCCCTTTCTTTGAGATAACTCTGCACTATTGCGAGCTGTAAATGCCACCTCCAGCTTAGCTGTGCAGAAGAAGAACAACAAGAAGAAGAAATATCTCGAAATATGTCCGTCAGGCCCCTTCCCTTGAGATATATCTGCAAATATCTCGGAAACGAAGCGAGCTATGGCAAAATGTTCAGAGACCTTTTTTGTAGAGAATTATGTTTCCTACAATTTATGTTCTATGATATTTTTTGATCAGAAGCGTAGTTTTCGAGATACATCGAGATATTTAAAAGTTCCGAAGCCGCACCAACATAATAGAGATACAGAAACACCGTGGCCCCTTTCTTTGAGATAAATCTGCACTAGTGCGAGCCGCAAATGCCACTTCCAGCTTAGCTGTGCAGAAGAAGAACAACAAGAAGAAGAAATATCTCGAAATATGTCCGTCAGGCCCCTTCCCTTGAGATAAATCTGCAAATATCTCGGAAACGAAGCGAGCTATGGCAAAATGTTAAGAGACCTTTTTTGTAGAGAATTAAGTTTCCTACTTTTTATCTTCCATGATATTTTTTGATCAGATGCGTAGTTCTCGAGATATATCAAGATATTTAAAAGTTCCGAAGCCGCACCAACATAATAGAGATACAGAAACACCGTGGCCCCTTTCTTTGAGATAACTCTGCACTATTGCGAGCTGTAAATGCCACCTCCAGCTTAGCTGTGCAGAAGAAGAACAACAAGAAGAAGAAATATCTCGAAATATGTCCGTCAGGCCCCTTCCCTTGAGATATATCTGCAAATATCTCGGAAACGAAGCGAGCTATGGCAAAATGTTCAGAGACCTTTTTTGTAGAGAATTATGTTTCCTACAATTTATGTTCTATGATATTTTTTGATCAGAAGCGTAGTTTTCGAGATACATCGAGATATTTAAAAGTTCCGAAGCCGCACCAACATAATAGAGATACAGAAACACCGTGGCCCCTTTCTTTGAGATAACTCTGCACTATTGCGAGCTGCAAATGCCACTTCCAGCTTAGCTGTGCAGAGGAAGAACAACAAGAAGAAGAAATATCTCGAAATATGTCCGTCAGGCCAGTTCCTTTGAGCTGAATCTGCAAATATCTCGGAAACGAAGCGAGCTATGGCAAAATGTTAAGAGACATTTTTTGTAGAGAATTATGTTTCCTACAATTTATGTTCTATGATATTTTTTGATCAGAAGCGTAGTTTTCGAGATACATCGAGATATTTAAAAGTTCCGAAGCCGCACCAACATAATAGAGATACAGAAACACCGTGGCCCCTTTCCTTGAGATAACTCTGCACTATTGCGAGCTGCAAATGCCACTTCCAGCTTAGCTGTGCAGAAGAAGAACAACAAGAAGAAGAAATATCTCGAAATATGTCCGTCAGGCCCCTTCCCTTGAGATAAATCTGCAAATATCTCGGAAACGAAGAGAGCTATGGCAAAATGTTAAGAGACCTTTTTTGTAGAGAATTAAGTTTCCTACTTTTCATGTTCTATGATATTTTTTGATCAGATGCGTAGTTCTCGAGATATATCAAGATATTTAAAAGTTCCGAAGCCGCACCAACATAATAGAGATACAGAAACACCGTGGCCCCTTTCTTTGAGATAACTCTGCACTATTGCGAGCTGTAAATGCCACTTCCAGCTTAGCTGTGCAGAAGAAGAACAACAAGAAGAAGAAATATCTGGAAATATGTCCGTCAGGCCCCTTCCCTTGAGATAAATCTGCAAATATCTCGGAAACGAAGCGAGCTACGGCAAAATGTTAAGAGACCTTTTTTGTAGAAAATTAGGATTCCTACTTTTTATGTTCTATGATATTTTTTGATCAGATGCGTAGTTCTCGAGATATATCCTGATATTTAAAAGTTCCGAAGCGGCACCAACATAATAGAGATACAGAAACACCGTGGCCCCTTTCTTTGAGGTAACTCTGCACTATTGCGAGCTGCAAATGCCACTTCCAGCTTAGCTGTGCAGAAGAAGAACAACAAGAAGAAGAAATATCTCGAAATATGTCCGGCAGGCCCCTTCCCTTGAGATAAATCTGCAAATATCTCGGAAACGAAGCGAGCTACGGCAAAATGTTAAGAGACCTTTTTTGTAGAAAATTAGGTTTCCTACTTTTTATGATCTATGATATTTTTTGATCAGATGCGTAGTTCTCGAGATATATCAAGATATTTAAAAGTTCCGAAGCCGCACCAACATAATAGAGATACAGAAACACCGTGGCCCCATTCTTTGCGATAACTCTGCACTATTGCGAGCTGCAAATGCCACTTCCAGCTTAGCTGTGCAGAAGAAGAACAACAAGAAGAAGAAATATCTGGAAATATGTCCGTCAGGCCCCTTCCCTTGAGATAAATCTGCAAATATCTCGGAAACGAAGCGAGCTACGGCAAAATGTTAAGAGACCTTTTTTGTAGAAAATTAGGATTCCTACTTTTTATGTTCTATGATATTTTTTGAACAGATGCGTAGTTCTCGAGATATATCAAGATATTTAAAAGTTCCGAAGCCGCACCAACATAATAGAGATACAGAAACACCGTGGCCCCTTTCTTTGAGATAACTCTGCACTATTGCGCGCTGCAAATGCCACTTCCAGCTTAGCTGTGCAGAAGAAGAACAACAAGAAAAAGAAATATCTCGAAATATGTCCGTCAGGCCCCTTCCCTTGAGATAAATCTGCAAATATCTCGGAAACGAAGCGAGCTATGGCAAAATGTTAAGAGACCTTTTTTGTAGAGAATTAAGTTTCCTACTTTTTACGTTCTATGATATTTTTTGATCAGATGCGTAGTTCTCGAGATATATCAAGATATTTAAAAGTTCCGAAGCCGCACCAACATAATAGAGATACAGAAACACCGTGGCCCCTTTCTTTGAGGTAACTCTGCACTATTGCGAGCTGCAAATGCCACTTCCAGCTTAGCTGTGCAGAAGAAGAACAACAAGAAGAAGAAATATCTCGAAATATGTCCGTCAGGCCCCTTCCCTTGAGATAAATCTGCAAATATCTCGGAAACCAAGCGAGCTATCGCAAAATGTTAAGAGACCTTATTTGTAGAGAATTAAGTTTCCTACTTTTTATGTTCTACGATATTTTTTGATCAGATGCGTAGTTCTCGAGATATATCAAGATATTTAAAAGTTCCGAAGCCGCACCAACATAATAGAGATACAGAAACACCGTGGCCCCTTTCTTTGAGATAACTCTGCACTATTGCGCGCTGCAAATGCCACTTCCAGCTTAGCTGTGCAGAAGAAGAACAACAAGAAAAAGAAATATCTCGAAATATGTCCGTCAGGCCCCTTCCCTTGAGATAAATCTGCAAATATCTCGGAAACCAAGCGAGCTATCGCAAAATGTTAAGAGACCTTATTTGTAGAGAATTAAGTTTCCTACTTTTTATGTTCTACGATATTTTTTGATCAGATGCGTAGTTCTCGAGATATATCAAGATATTTAAAAGTTCCGAAGCCGCACCAACATAATAGAGATACAGAAACTCCGTGGCCCCTTTCTTTGAGATAACTCTGCACTATTGCGAGCTGCAAATGCCACTTCCAGCTTAGCTGTGCAGAAGAAGAACAACAAGAAGAAGAAATATCTGGAAATATGTCCGTCAGGCCCCTTCCCTTGAGATAAATCTGCAAATATCTCGGAAAGGAAGCGAGCTACGGCAAAATGTTAAGAGACCTTTTTTGTAGAAAATTAGGATTCCTACTTTTTATGTTCTATGATATTTTTTGATCAGATGCGTAGTTCTCGAGATATATCCTGATATTTAAAAGTTCCGAAGCGGCACCAACGTAATAGAGATACAGAAACACCGTGGCCCCTTTCTTTGAGGTAACTCTCCACTATTGCGAGCTGCAAATGCCACTTCCAGCTTAGCTGTGCAGAAGAAGAACAACAAGAAGAAGAAATATCTCGAAATATGTCCGTCAGGCCCCTTCCCTTCAGATAAATCTGCAAATATCTCGGAAACGAAGCGAGCTATTGCAAAACGTTAAGAGACCTTTTTTGTAGAGAATTAAGTTTCCTACTTTTTATGTTCTATGATATTTTTTGATCAGATGCGTAGTTCTCGAGATATATCAAGATATTTAAAAGCTCCGAAGCTGCACCAACATAATAGAGGTACAGAGACACCGTGGCCCCTTTCTTTGAGATAACTCTGCACTATTGCGGGCTGCAAATGCCACTTCCAGCTTAGCTGTGCAGAAGAAGAACAACAAGAATAAGAAATATTTCGAAATATGTCCGTCAGGCCCCTTCCCTTGAGATAAATCTGCAAATATCTCGGAAACGAAGCGAGCTACGGCAAAATGTTAAGAGACCTTTTTTGTAGAAAATTAGGTTTCCTACTTTTTATGTTCTATGATATTTTTTGATCAGATGCGTAGTTCTCGAGATATATCAAGATATTTAAAAGTTCCGAAGCCGCACCAACATAATAGAGATACAGAAATACCGTGGCCCCTTTCTTTGCGATAACTCTGCACTATTGCGAGCTGCAAATGCCACTTCCAGCTTAGCTGTGCAGAAGAAGAACAACAAGAAGAAGAAATATCTCGAAATATGTCCATCAGGACCCTTCCCTTGAGATAAATCTGCAAATATCTCGGAAACGAAGCGAGCTATTGCAAAACGTTAAGAGACCTTTTTTCTAGAGAATTAAGTATCCTACTTTTTATGTTCTATGATATTTTTTGATCAGATGCGTAGTTCTCGAGATATATCAAGATATTTAAAAGTTCCGAAGCCGCACCAACATAATAGAGATACAGAAACACCGTAGCCCCTTTCTTTGCGATAACTCTGCACTATTGCGAGCTGCAAATGCCACTTCCAGCTTAGCTGTGCAGAAGAAGAACAACAAGAAGAAGAAATATCTCGAAATATGTCCGTCAGGCCCCTTCCCTTGAGATAAATCTGCAAATATCTCGGAAACGAAGCGAGCTATTGCAAAACGTTAAGAGACCTTTTTTGTAGAGAATTAAGTTTTCTACTTTTTATGTTCTATGATATTTTTTGATCAGATGCGTAGTTCTCGAGATATATCAAGATATTTAAAAGTTCCGAAGCCGCACCAACATAATAGAGATACAGAAACACCGTAGCCCCTTTCTTTGCGATAACTCTGCACTATTGCGAGCTGCAAATGCCACTTCCAGCTTAGCTGTGCAGAAGAAGAACAACAAGAAGAAGAAATATCTCGAAATATGTCCGTCAGGCCCCTTCCCTTGAGATAAATCTGCAAATATCTCGGAAACGAAGCGAGCTATGGCAAAATGTTAAGAGACCTTTTTTGTAGAGAATTAAGTTTCCTACTTTTTATGTTCTATGATATTTTTCGATCAGAGGCGTAGTTCTCGAGATATATCAAGATATTTAAAAGTTCCGAAGCCGCACCAACATAATAGATACAGAAACACCGTGGCCCCTCTCTTTGAGATAACTCTGCACTATTGCGCGCTGCAAATGCCACTTCCAGCTTAGCTGTGCAGAAGAAGAACAATAAGAAGAAGAAATATCTCGAAATATGTCCGTCAGGCCCCTTCCCTTGAGATAAATCTGCAAATATCTCGGAAACGAAGCGAGCTATGGCAAAATGTTAAGAGACCTTTTTTGTAGAGAATTAAGTTTCCTACTTTTTATGTTGTATGATATTTTTTGATCAGATGCGTAGTTCTCGAGATATATCAAGATATTTAAAAGCTCCGAAGCTGCACCAACATAATAGAGGTACAGAAACACCGTGGCCCCTTTCTTTGAGATAACTCTGCACTATTGCGAGCTGCAAATGCCACTTCCAGCTTAGCTGTGCAGAAGAAGAAAAACAAGAATAAGAAATATTTCGAAATATGTCCGTCAGGCCCCTTCCCTTGAGATAAATCTGCAAATATCTCGGAAACGAAGCGAGCTATGGCAAAATGTTAAGAGACCTTTTTTGTAGAGAATTATGTTTCCTACAATTTATGTTCTATGATATTTTTTGATCAGAAGCGTAGTTTTCGAGATATATCGAGATATTTGAAAGTTCCGAAGCCGCTCCAACATAATAGATATACAGAAACACCGTGGCCCCTTTCTTTGGGATAACTCTGCACTATTGCGAGCTGGAAATGCCACTTCCAGTTTAGCTGTGCAGAAGAAGAACAACAAGAAGAAGAAATATCTCGAAATATGTCCGTCAGGCCCCTTCCCTTGAGATAAATCTGCAAATATCTCGGAAACGAAGCGAGCTACGGCAAAATGTTAAGAGACCTTTTTTGTAGAGAATTAAGTTTCCTACTTTTTATGTTCTATGATATTTTTCGATCAGAGGCGTAGTTCTCGAGATATATCAAGATATTTAAAAGTTCCGAAGCCGCACCAACATAATAGATACAGAAACACCGTGGCCCCTCTCTTTGAGATAACTCTGCACTATTGCGCGCTGCAAATGCCACTTCCAGCTTAGCTGTGCAGAAGAAGAACAACAAGAAGAAGAAATATCTCGAAATATGTCCGTCAGGCCCCTTCCCTTGAGATAAATCTGCAAATATCTCGGAAACGAAGCGAGCTATGGCAAAATGTTAACAGACCTTTTTTGTAGAGAATTAAGTTTCCTACTTTTTATGTTCTATGATATTTTTCGATCAGAGGCGTAGTTCTCGAGATATATCAAGATATTTAAAAGTTCCGAAGCCGCACCAACATAATAGATACAGAAACACCGTGGCCCCTCTCTTTGAGATAACTCTGCACTATTGCGAGCTGGAAATGCCACTTCCAGTTTAGCTGTGCAGAAGAAGAACAACAAGAAGAAGAAATATCTCGAAATATGTCCGTCAGGACCCTTCCCTTGAGATAAATCTGCAAATATCTCGGAAACGAAGCGAGCTATTGCAAAACGTTAAGAGACCTTTTTTGTAGAGAATTAAGTTTCCTACTTTTTATGTTCTATGATATTTTTTGATCAGATGCGTAGTTCTCGAGATATATCAAGATATTTAAAAGCTCCGAAGCTGCACCAACATAATAGAGGTACAGAGACACCGTGGCCCCTTTCTTTGAGATAACTCTGCACTATTGCGGGCTGCAAATGCCACTTCCAGCTTAGCTGTGCAGAAGAAGAACAACAAGAATAAGAAATATTTCGAAATATGTCCGTCAGGCCCCTTCCCTTGAGATAAATCTGCAAATATCTCGGAAACGAAGCGAGCTACGGCAAAATGTTAAGAGACCTTTTTTGTAGAAAATTAGGTTTCCTACTTTTTATGTTCTATGATATTTTTTGATCAGATGCGTAGTTCTCGAGATATATCAAGATATTTAAAAGTTCCGAAGCCGCACCAACATAATAGAGATACAGAAATACCGTGGCCCCTTTCTTTGCGATAACTCTGCACTATTGCGAGCTGCAAATGCCACTTCCAGCTTAGCTGTGCAGAAGAAGAACAACAAGAAGAAGAAATATCTCGAAATATGTCCGTCAGGACCCTTCCCTTGAGATAAATCTGCAAATATCTCGGAAACGAAGCGAGCTATTGCAAAACGTTAAGAGACCTTTTTTGTAGAGAATTAAGTATCCTACTTTTTATGTTGTATGATATTTTTTGATCAGATGCGTAGTTCTCGAGATATATCAAGATATTTAAAAGTTCCGAAGCCGCACCAACATAATAGAGATACAGAAACACCGTAGCCCCTTTCTTTGCGATAACTCTGCACTATTGCGAGCTGCAAATGCCACTTCCAGCTTAGCTGTGCAGAAGAAGAACAACAAGAAGAAGAAATATCTCGAAATATGTCCGTCAGGCCCCTTCCCTTGAGATAAATCTGCAAATATCTCGGAAACGAAGCGAGCTATGGCAAAATGTTAAGAGACCTTTTTTGTAGAGAATTATGTTTCCTACAATTTATGTTCTATGATATTTTTTGATCAGAAGCGTAGTTTTCGAGATATATCGAGATATTTAAAAGTTCCGAAGCCGCACCAACATAATAGAGATACAGAAACACCGTGGCCCCTTTCTTTGGGATAACTCTGCACTATTGCGAGCTGGAAATGCCACTTCCAGTTTAGCTGTGCAGAAGAAGAACAACAAGAAGATGAAATATCTCGAAATATGTCCGTCAGGACCCTTCCCTTGAGATAAATCTGCAAATATCTCGGAAACGAAGCGAGCTATTGCAAAACGTTAAGAGACCTTTTTTGTAGAGAATTAAGTTTCCTACTTTTCATGTTCTATGATATTTTTTGATCAGATGCGTAGTTCTCGAGATATATCAAGATATTTAAAAGCTCCGAAGCTGCACCAACATAATAGAGGTACAGAGACACCGTGGCCCCTTTCTTTGAGATAACTCTGCACTATTGCGGGCTGCAAATGCCACTTCCAGCTTAGCTGTGCAGAAGAAGAACAACAAGAATAAGAAATATTTCGAAATATGTCCGTCAGGCCCCTTCCCTTGAGATAAATCTGCAAATATCTCGGAAACGAAGCGAGCTATTGCAAAACGTTAAGAGACCTTTTTTGTAGAGAATTAAGTATCCTACTTTTTATGTTCTATGATATTTTTTGATCAGATGCGTAGTTCTCGAGATATATCAAGATATTTAAAAGTTCCGAAGCCGCACCAACATAATAGAGATACAGAAACACCGTAGCCCCTTTCTTTGCGATAACTCTGCACTATTGCGAGCTGCAAATGCCACTTCCAGCTTAGCTGTGCAGAAGAAGAACAACAAGAAGAAGAAATATCTCGAAATATGTCCGTCAGGCCCCTTCCCTTGAGATATATCTGCAAATATCTCGGAAACGAAGCGAGCTATGGCAAAATGTTAAGAGACCTTTTTTGTAGAGAATTATGTTTCCTACAATTTATGTTCTATGATATTTTTTGATCAGAAGCGTAGTTTTCGAGATATATCGAGATATTTAAAAGTTCCGAAGCCGCACCAACATAATAGAGATACAGAAACACCGTGGCCCCTTTCTTTGGGATAACTCTGCACTATTGCGAGCTGGAAATGCCACTTCCAGTTTAGCTGTGCAGAAGAAGAACAACAAGAAGATGAAATATCTCGAAATATGTCCGTCAGGACCCTTCCCTTGAGATAAATCTGCAAATATCTCGGAAACGAAGCGAGCTATTGCAAAACGTTAAGAGACCTTTTTTGTAGAGAATTAAGTTTCCTACTTTTTATGTTCTATGATATTTTTTGATCAGATGCGTAGTACTCGAGATATATCAAGATATTTAAAAGCTCCGAAGCTGCACCAACATAATAGAGGTACAGAAACACCGTGGCCCCTTTCTTTGAGATAACTCTGCACTAGTGCGAGCTGCAAATGCCACTTCCAGCTTAGCTGTGCAGAAGAAGAACAACAAGAAGAAGAAATATCTCGAAATATGTCCGTCAGGCCCCTTCCCTTGAGATAAATCTGCAAATATCTCGGAAACGAAGCGAGCTATGGCAAAATGTTTAGAGACCTTTCTTGTAGAGAATTAAGTTTCCTACCTTTTATGTAGTATGATATTTTTTGATCAGATGCGTAGTTCTCGAGATATATCAAGATATTTAAAAGTTCCGAAGCCGCACCAACATAATAGAGATACAGAATCACCGTGGCCCCTTTCTTTGAGATAACTCTGCACTATTGCGCTCTGCAAATGCCACTTCCAGCTTAGCTGGGCAGAAGAAGAACAACAAGAAGAAGAAATATCTCGAAATATGTCCGTCAGGCCCCTTCCCTTGAGATATATCTGCAAATATCTCGGAAACGAAGCGAGCTATGGCAAAATGTTAAGAGACCTTTTTTGTAGAGAATTATGTTTCCTACAATTTATGTTCTATGATATTTTTTGATCAGAAGCGTAGTTTTCGAGATATATCGAGATATTTAAAAGTTCCGAAGCCGCACCAACATAATAGAGATACAGAAACACCGTGGCCCCTTTCTTTGGGATAACTCTGCACTATTGCGAGCTGGAAATGCCACTTCCAGTTTAGCTGTGCAGAAGAAGGACAACAAGAAGATGAAATATCTCGAAATATGTCCGTCAGGACCCTTCCCTTGAGATAAATCTGCAAATATCTCGGAAACGAAGCGAGCTATTGCAAAACGTTAAGAGACCTTTTTTGTAGAGAATTAAGTTTCCTACTTTTTATGTTCTATGATATTTTTTGATCAGATGCGTAGTTCTCGAGATATATCAAGATATTTAAAAGCTCCGAAGCTGCACCAACATAATAGAGGTACAGAGACACCGTGGCCCCTTTCTTTGAGATAACTCTGCACTATTGCGGGCTGCAAATGCCACTTCCAGCTTAGCTGTGCAGAAGAAGAACAACAAGAATAAGAAATATTTCGAAATATGTCCGTCAGGCCCCTTCCCTTGAGATAAATCTGCAAATATCTCGGAAACGAAGCGAGCTACGGCAAAATGTTAAGAGACCTTTTTTGTAGAAAATTAGGTTTCCTACTTTTTATGTTCTATGATATTTTTTGATCAGATGCGTAGTTCTCGAGATATATCAAGATATTTAAAAGTTCCGAAGCCGCACCAACATAATAGAGATACAGAAACACCGTGGCCCCTTTCTTTGCGATAACTCTGCACTATTGCGAGCTGCAAATGCCACTTCCAGCTTAGCTGTGCAGAAGAAGAACAACAAGAAGAAGAAATATCTCGAAATATGTCCATCAGGACCCTTCCCTTGAGATAAATCTGCAAATATCTCGGAAACGAAGCGAGCTATTGCAAAACGTTAAGAGACCTTTTTTGTAGAGAATTAAGTTTCCTACTTTTTATGTTCTATGATATTTTTTGATCAGATGCGTAGTTCTCGAGATATATCAAGATATTTAAAAGCTCCGAAGCTGCACCAACATAATAGAGGTACAGAAACACCGTGGCCCCTTTCTTTGAGATAACTCTGCACTAGTGCGAGCTGCAAATGCCACTTCCAGCTTAGCTGTGCAGAAGAAGAACAACAAGAAGAAGAAATATCTCGAAATATGTCCGTCAGGCCCCTTCCCTTGAGATAAATCTGCAAATATCTCGGAAACGAAGCGAGCTATGGCAAAATGTTTAGAGACCTTTCTTGTAGAGAATTAAGTTTCCTACCTTTTATGTAGTATGATATTTTTTGATCAGATGCGTAGTTCTCGAGATATATCAAGATATTTAAAAGTTCCGAAGCCGCACCAACATAATAGAGATACAGAAACACCGTGGCCCCTTTCTTTGAGATAACTCTGCACTATTGCGCTCTGCAAATGCCACTTCCAGCTTAGCTGGGCAGAAGAAGAACAACAAGAAGAAGAAATATCTCGAAATATGTCCGTCAGGCCCCTTCCCTTGAGATAAATCTGCAAATATCTCGGAAACGAAGCGAGCTATGGCAAAATGTTAAGAGACCTTTTTTGTAGCGAATTAAGTTTCCTACTTTTTATGTTCTATGATATTTTTTGAACAGATGCGTAGTTCTCGAGATATATCAAGATATTTAAAAGTTCCGAAGCCGCACCAACATAATAGAGATACAGAAACACCGTGGCCCCTTCCTTTGAGATAACTCTGCACTATTGCGCGCTGCAAATGCCACTTCCAGCTTAGCTGTGCAGAAGAAGAACAACAAGAAGAAGAAATATCTCGAAATATGTCCATCAGGACCCTTCCCTTGAGATAAATCTGCAAATATCTCGGAAACGAAGCGAGCTATTGCAAAACGTTAAGAGACCTTTTTTGTAGAGAATTAAGTATCCTACTTTTTATGTTCTATGATATTTTTTGATCAGATGCGTAGTTCTCGAGATATATCAAGATATTTAAAAGTTCCGAAGCCGCACCAACATAATAGAGATACAGAAACACCGTAGCCCCTTTCTTTGCGATAACTCTGCACTATTGCGAGCTGCAAATGCCACTTCCAGCTTAGCTGTGCAGAAGAAGAACAACAAGAAGAAGAAATATCTCGAAATATGTCCGTCAGGCCCCTTCCCTTGAGATAAATCTGCAAATATCTCGGAAACGAAGCGAGCTATGGCAAAATGTTAAGAGACCTTTTTTGTAGAGAATTATGTTTCCTACAATTTATGTTCTATGATATTTTTTGATCAGATGCGTAGTTCTCGAGATATATCAAGATATTTAAAAGCTCCGAAGCTGCACCAACATAATAGAGGTACAGAGACACCGTGGCCCCTTTCTTTGAGATAACTCTGCACTATTGCGGGCTGCAAATGCCACTTCCAGCTTAGCTGTGCAGAAGAAGAACAACAAGAATAAGAAATATTTCGAAATATGTCCGTCAGGCCCCTTCCCTTGAGATAAATCTGCAAATATCTCGGAAACGAAGCGAGCTACGGCAAAATGTTAAGAGACCTTTTTTGTAGAAAATTAGGTTTCCTACTTTTTATGTTCTATGATATTTTTTGATCAGATGCGTAGTTCTCGAGATATATCAAGATATTTAAAAGTTCCGAAGCCGCACCAACATAATAGAGATACAGAAACACCGTGGCCCCTTTCTTTGCGATAACTCTGCACTATTGCGAGCTGCAAATGCCACTTCCAGCTTAGCTGTGCAGAAGAAGAACAACAAGAAGAAGAAATATCTCGAAATATGTCCATCAGGACCCTTCCCTTGAGATAAATCTGCAAATATCTCGGAAACGAAGCGAGCTATTGCAAAACGTTAAGAGACCTTTTTTGTAGAGAATTAAGTTTCCTACTTTTTATGTTCTATGATATTTTTTGATCAGATGCGTAGTTCTCGAGATATATCAAGATATTTAAAAGCTCCGAAGCTGCACCAACATAATAGAGGTACAGAAACACCGTGGCCCCTTTCTTTGAGATAACTCTGCACTAGTGCGAGCTGCAAATGCCACTTCCAGCTTGGCTGTGCAGAAGAAGAACAACAAGAAGAAGAAATATCTCGAAATATGTCCGTCAGGCCCCTTCCCTTGAGATAAATCTGCAAATATCTCGGAAACGACGCGAGCTATGGCAAAATGTTTAGAGACCTTTCTTGTAGAGAATTAAGTTTCCTACCTTTTATGTAGTATGATATTTTTTGATCAGATGCGTAGTTCTCGAGATATATCAAGATATTTAAAAGTTCCGAAGCCGCACCAACATAATAGAGATACAGAAACACCGTGGCCCCTTTCTTTGAGATAACTCTGCACTATTGCGCTCTGCAAATGCCACTTCCAGCTTAGCTGGGCAGAAGAAGAACAACAAGAAGAAGAAATATCTCGAAATATGTCCGTCAGGCCCCTTCCCTTGAGATAAATCTGCAAATATCTCGCAAACGAAGCGAGCTATGGCAAAATGTTAAGAGACCTTTTTTGTAGAGAATTCAGTTTCCTACTTTTTATGTTCTATGATATTTTTTGATCAGATGCGTAGTTCTCGAGATATATCAAGATATTTAAAAGTTCCGAAGCCGCACCAACATAATAGAGATACAGAAACACCGTGGCCCCTTTCTTTGCGATAACTCTGCACTATTGCGAGCTGCAAATGCCACTTCCAGCTTAGCTGTGCAGAAGAAGAACAACAAGAAGAAGAAATATCTCGAAATATGTCCATCAGGACCCTTCCCTTGAGATAAATCTGCAAATATCTCGGAAACGAAGCGAGCTATTGCAAAACGTTAAGAGACCTTTTTTGTAGAGAATTAAGTTTCCTACTTTTTATGTTCTATGATATTTTTTGATCAGATGCGTAGTTCTCGAGATATATCAAGATATTTAAAAGCTCCGAAGCTGCACCAACATAATAGAGGTACAGAAACACCGTGGCCCCTTTCTTTGAGATAACTCTGCACTAGTGCGAGCTGCAAATGCCACTTCCAGCTTGGCTGTGCAGAAGAAGAACAACAAGAAGAAGAAATATCTCGAAATATGTCCGTCAGGCCCCTTCCCTTGAGATAAATCTGCAAATATCTCGGAAACGAAGCGAGCTATGGCAAAATGTTTAGAGACCTTTCTTGTAGAGAATTAAGTTTCCTACCTTTTATGTAGTATGATATTTTTTGATCAGATGCGTAGTTCTCGAGATATATCAAGATATTTAAAAGTTCCGAAGCCGCACCAACATAATAGAGATACAGAAACACCGTGGCCCCTTTCTTTGAGATAACTCTGCACTATTGCGCTCTGCAAATGCCACTTCCAGCTTAGCTGGGCAGAAGAAGAACAACAAGAAGAAGAAATATCTCGAAATATGTCCGTCAGGCCCCTTCCCTTGAGATAAATCTGCAAATATCTCGCAAACGAAGCGAGCTATGGCAAAATGTTAAGAGACCTTTTTTGTAGAGAATTCAGTTTCCTACTTTTTATGTTCTATGATATTTTTCGATCAGAGGCGTAGTTCTCGAGATATATCAAGATATTTAAAAGTTCCGAAGCCGCACCAACATAATAGAGATACAGAAACACCGTGGCCCCTTTCTTTGAGATAACTCTGCACTATGGCGAGCTGCAAATGCCACTTCCAGCTTAGCTGTGCAGAAGAAGAACAACAAGAAGAAGAAATATCACGAAATATGTCCGTTAGGCCCCTTCCCCTGAGATAAATCTGCAAATATCTCGGAAACGAAGCGAGCTATGGCAAAATGTTAAGAGACCTTTTTTGTAGCGAATTAAGTTTCCTACTTTTTATGTTCTATGATATTTTTTGAACAGATGCGTAGTTCTCGAGATATATCAAGATATTTAAAAGTTCCGAAGCCGCACCAACATAATAGAGATACAGAAACACCGTGGCCCCTTTCTTTGAGATAACTCTGCACTATTGCGAGCTGCAAATGCCACTTCCAGCTTAGCTGTGCAGAAGAAGAACAACAAGAAGAAGAAATATCTGGAAATATGTCCGTCAGGCCCCTTCCCTTGAGATAAATCTGCAAATATCTCGGAAACGAAGCGAGCTACGGCAAAATGTTAAGAGACCTTTTTTGTAGAAAATTAGGATTCCTACTTTTTATGTTCTATGATATTTTTTGAACAGATGCGTAGTTCTCGAGATATATCAAGATATTTAAAAGTTCCGAAGCCGCACCAACATAATAGAGATACAGAAACACCGTGGCCCCTTCCTTTGAGATAACTCTGCACTATTGCGCGCTGCAAATGCCACTTCCAGCTTAGCTGTGCAGAAGAAGAACAACAAGAAGAAGAAATATCTCGAAATATGTCCGTCAGGCCCCTTCCCTTGAGATAAATCTGCAAATATCTCGGAAACGAAGCGAGCTATGGCAAAATGTTAAGAGACCTTTTTTGTAGAGAATTAAGTTTCCTACTTTTTATGTTCTATGATATTTTCTGATCAGATGCGTAGTTCTCGAGATATATCAAGATATTTAAAAGTTCCGAAGCCGCACCAACATAATAGAGATACAGAAACACCGTGGCCCCTTTCTTTGAGATAACTCTGCACTACTGCGAGCTGCAAATGCCACTTCCAGCTTAGCTGTGCAGAAGAAGAACAACAAGAAGAAGAAATATCTCGAAATATGTCCGTCAGGCCCCTTCCCTTGAGATAAATCTGCAAATATCTCGGAAACGAAGCGAGCTACGGCAAAATGTTAAGAGACCTTTTTTGTAGAAAATTAGGTTTCCTACTTTTTATGTTCTATGATATTTTTTGATCAGATGCGTAGTTCTCGAGATATATCAAGATATTTAAAAGTTCCGAAGCCGCACCAACATAATAGAGATACAGAAACACCGTGGCCCCTTTCTTTGCGATAACTCTGCACTATTGCGACCTGCAAATGCCACTTCCAGCTTAGCTGTGCAGAAGAGGAACAACAAGAAGAAGAAATATCTCGGAATATGTCCGTCAGGCCCCTTCCCTTGAGATAAATCTGCAAATATCTCGGAAACGAAGCGAGCTATGGCAAAATGTTTAGAGACCTTTCTTGTAGAGAATTAAGTTTCCTACCTTTTATGTAGTATGATATTTTTTGATCAGATGCGTAGTTCTCGAGATATATCAAGATATTTAAAAGTTCCGAAGCCGCACCAACATAATAGAGATACAGAAACACCGTGGCCCCTTTCTTTGAGATAACTCTGCACTATTGCGCTCTGCAAATGCCACTTCCAGCTTAGCTGGGCAGAAGAAGAACAACAAGAAGAAGAAATATCTCGAAATATGTCCGTCAGGCCCCTTCCCTTGAGATAAATCTGCAAATATCTCGCAAACGAAGCGAGCTATGGCAAAATGTTAAGAGACCTTTTTTGTAGAGAATTCAGTTTCCTACTTTTTATGTTCTATGATATTTTTCGATCAGAGGCGTAGTTCTCGAGATATATCAAGATATTTAAAAGTTCCGAAGCCGCACCAACATAATAGAGATACAGAAACACCGTGGCCCCTTTCTTTGAGATAACTCTGCACTATTGCGAGCTGCAAATGCCACTTCCAGCTTAGCTGTGCAGAAGAAGAACAACAAGAAGAAGAAATATCTCGAAATATGTCCGTCAGGCCCCTTCCCTTGAGATATATCTGCAAATATCTCGGAAACGAAGCGAGCTATGGCAAAATGTTAAGAGACCTTTTTTGTAGAGAATTATGGTTTCTACAATTTATGTTCTATGATATTTTTTGATCAGAAGCGTAGTTTTCGAGATATATCGAGATATTTAAAAGTTCCGAAGCCGCACCAACATAATAGAGATACAGAAACACCGTGGCCCCTTTCTTTGAGATAACTCTGCACTATGGCGAGCTGCAAATGCCACTTCCAGCTTAGCTGTGCAGAAGAAGAACAACAAGAAGAAGAAATATCACGAAATATGTCCGTTAGGCCCCTTCCCCTGAGATAAATCTGCAAATATCTCGGAAACGAAGCGAGCTATGGCAAAATGTTAAGAGACCTTTTTTGTAGCGAATTAAGTTTCCTACTTTTTATGTTCTATGATATTTTTTGAACAGATGCGTAGTTCTCGAGATATATCAAGATATTTAAAAGTTCCGAAGCCGCACCAACATAATAGAGATACAGAAACACCGTGGCCCCTTTCTTTGAGATAACTCTGCACTATTGCGAGCTGCAAATGCCACTTCCAGCTTAGCTGTGCAGAAGAAGAACAACAAGAAGAAGAAATATCTGGAAATATGTCCGTCAGGCCCCTTCCCTTGAGATAAATCTGCAAATATCTCGGAAACGAAGCGAGCTACGGCAAAATGTTAAGAGACCTTTTTTGTAGAAAATTAGGTTTCCTACTTTTTATGTTCTATGATATTTTTTGATCAGATGCGTAGTTCTCGAGATATATCAAGATATTTAAAAGTTCCGAAGCCGCACCAACATAATAGAGATACAGAAACACCGTGGCCCCTTTCTTTGCGATAACTCTGCACTATTGCGACCTGCAAATGCCACTTCCAGCTTAGCTGTGCAGAAGAGGAACAACAAGAAGAAGAAATATCTCGGAATATGTCCGTCAGGCCCCTTCCCTTGAGCTAAATCTGCAAATATCTCGGAAACGATGCCAGCTATGGGAAAATGTTAAGAGACCTTTTTTGTAGAGAATTAAGTTTCCTACTTTTTATGTTCTATGATATTTTTTGATCAGATGCGTAGTTCTCGAGATATATCAAGATATTTAAAAGCTCCGAAGCTGCACCAACATAATAGAGGTACAGAAACACCGTGGCCCCTTTCTTTGAGATAACTCTGCACTATTGCGAGCTGTAAATGCCACTTCCAGCTTAGCTGTGCAGAAGAAGAACAACAAGAATAAGAAATATTTCGAAATATGTCCGTCCGGCCCCTTCCCTTGAGATAAATCTGCAAATATCTCGGAAACGAAGCGAGCTACGGCAAAATGTTAAGAGACCTTTTTTGTAGAAAATTAGGTTTCCTACTTTTTATGTTCTATGATATTTTTTGATCAGATGCGTAGTTCTCGAGATATATCAAGATATTTAAAGGTTCCGAAGCCGCACCAACATAATAGAGATACAGAAACACCGTGGCCCCTTTCTTTGCGATAACTCTGCACTATTGCGAGCTGCAAATGCCACTTCCAGCTTAGCTGTGCAGAAGAAGAACAACAAGAAGAAGAAATATCTCGAAATATGTCCATCAGGACCCTTCCCTTGAGATAAATCTGCAAATATCTCGGAAACGAAGCGAGCTATGGCAAAATGTTAAGAGACCTTTTTTGTAGAGAATTATGTTTCCTACAATTTATGTTCTATGATATTTTTTGATCAGAAGCGTAGTTTTCGAGATATATCGAGATATTTAAAAGTGCCGAAGCCGCACCAACATAATAGAGATACAGAAACACCGTGGCCCCTTTCTTTGGGATAACTCTGCACTATTGCGAGCTGAAAATGCCACTTCCAGTTTAGCTGTGCAGAAGAAGAACAACAAGAAGAAGAAATATCTCGAAATATGTCCGTCAGGACCCTTCCCTTGAGATAAATCTGCAAATATCTCGGAAACGAAGCGAGCTATTGCAAAACGTTAAGAGACCTTTTTTGTAGAGAATTAAGTTTCCTACTTTTTATGTTCTATGATATTTTTTGATCAGATGCGTAGTTCTCGAGATATATCAAGATATTTAAAAGTTCCGAAGCCGCACCAACATAATAGAGATACAGAAACACCGTGGCCCGTTTCTTTAAGATAACTCTGCACTATTGCGCGCTGCAAATGCCACTTCCAGCTTAGCTGTGCAGAAGGAGAACAACAAGAAGAAGAAATATCTCGAAATATGTTCGTCAGGCCCCTTCCCTTGAGATAAATCTGCAAATATCTCGGAAACGAAGCGAGCTACGGCAAAATGTTAAGAGACCTTTTTTGTAGAAAATTAGGTTTCCTACTTTTTATGTTCTATGATATTTTTTGATCAGATGCGTAGTTCTCGAGATATATCAAGATATTTAAAAGTTCCGAAGCCGCACCAACATAATAGAGATACAGAAACACCGTGGCCCCTTTCTTTGCGATAACTCTGCACTATTGCGAGCTGCAAATGCCACTTCCAGCTTAGCTGTGCAGAAGAAGAACAACAAGAAGAAGAAATATCTCGAAATATGTCCGTCAGGCCCCTTCCCTTGAGATAAATCTGCAAATATCTCGGAAACGAAGCGAGCTATGGCAAAATGTTAAGAGACCTTTTTTGTAGAGAATTAAGTTTCCTACTTTTTATGTTCTATGATATTTTTTGATCAGATGCGTAGTTCTCGAGATATATCAAGATATTTAAAAGTTCCGAAGCCGCACCAACATAATAGAGATACAGAAACACCGTGGCCCCTTTCTTTGAGATAACTCTGCACTATTGCGAGCGGCAAATGCCACTTCCAGCTTAGCTGTGCAGAAGAAGAACAACAAGAAGAAGATATATCTGAAAATATGTCCGTCAGGCCAGTTCCTTTGAGCTGAATCTGCAAATATCTCGGAAACGAAGCGAGCTATGGCAAAATGTTGAGAGACCTTTTTTGTAGAGAATAATATTTCCTACAATTTACGTTCTATGATATTTTTTGATCAGAAGCGTAGTTTTCGAGATATATCGAGATATTTAAAAGTTCCGAAGCCGCACCAACATAATAGAGATACAGAAACACCGTGGCCCCTTTCTTTGAGATAACTCTGCACTATTGCGACCTGCAAATGCCACTTCCAGCTTAGCTGCGCAGAGGAAGAACAACAAGAAGAAGAAATATCTCGAAATATGTCCGTCAGGCCAGTTCCTTTGAGCTGTATCTGCAAATATCTCGGAAACGAAGCGAGCTATCGCAAAATGTTAAGAGACATTTTTTGTAGAGAATTATGTTTCCTACTTTTTATGTTCTATGATATTTTTTGATCAGATGCGTAGTTCTCGAGATATATCAAGATATTTAAAAGTTCCGAAGCCGCACCAACATAATAGAGATACAGAAACACCGTGGCCCCTTTCTTTGAGATAACTCTGCACTATTGCGAGCTGTAAATGCCACTTCCAGCTTAGCTATGCAGAAGAAGAACAACAAGAAGAAGAAATATCTCGAAATATGTCCATCAGGCCCCTTCCCTTGAGATATATCTGCAAATATCTCGGAAACGAAGCGAGCTATGGCAAAATGTTAAGAGACCTTTTTTGTAGAGAATTATGTTTCCTACAATTTATGTTCTACGATATTTTTTGATCAGAAGCGTAGTTTTCGAGATATATCGAGATATTTAAAAGTTCCGAAGCCGCACCAACATAATAGGGATACAGAAACACCGTGGCCCCTTTCTTTGAGATAACTCTGCACTAGTGCGAGCCGCAAATGCTACTTCCAGCTTAGCTGTGCAGAAGAAGAACAACAAGAAGAAGAAATATCTCGAAATATGTCCGTTAGGCCCCTTCCCTTGAGATAAATCTGCAAATATCTCGGAAACGAAGCGAGCTATGGCAAAATGTTAAGAGACCTTTTTTGTAGGGAATTAAGTTTCCTACTTTTTATCTTCTATGATATTTTTTGATCAGATGCGTAGTTCTCGAGATATATCAAGATATTTAAAAGTTCCGAAGCCGCACCAACATAATAGAGATACAGAAACACCGTGGCCCCTCTCTTTGAGATAACTCTGCACTATTGCGAGCTGGAAATGCCACTTCCAGTTTAGCTGTGTAGAAGAAGAACAACAAGAAGAAGAAATATCTCGAAATATGTCCGTTAGGCCCCTTCCCTTGAGATAAACCTGCAAATATCTCGGAAACGAAGCGAGCTATGGCAAAATGTTAAGAGACCTTTTTTGTAGATAATTAAGTTTCCTACTTTTTATGTTCTATGATATTTTTCGATCAGAGGCGTAGTTCTCGAGATATATCAAGATATTTAAAAGTTCCGAAGCCGCACCAACATAATAGAGATACAGAAACACCGTGGCCCCTTTCTTTGAGATAACTCTGCACTATTGCGAGATGTAAATGCCACTTCCAGCTTAGCTGTGCAGAAGAAGAACAACAAGAAGAAGAAATATCTCGAAATATGTCCATCAGGACCCTTCCCTTGAGATAAATCTGCAAATATCTCGGAAACGAAGCGAGCTATGGCAAAATGTTAAGAGACCTTTTTTGTAGAGAATTATGTTTCGTACAATTTATGTTCTATGATATTTTTTGATCAGAAGCGTAGTTTTCGAGATATATCGAGATATTTAAAAGTTCCGAAGCCGCACCAACATAATAGAGATACAGAAACACCGTGGCCCCTTTCTTTGAGATAACTCTGCACTATTGCGAGCTGTAAATGCCACTTCCAGCTTAGCTGTGCAGAAGAAGAACAACAAGAAGAAGAAATATCTCGAAATATGTCCGTCAGGCCAGTTCCTTTGAGCTGTATCTGCAAATATCTCGGAAACGAAGCGAGCTATCGCAAAATGTTAAGAGACGTTTTTTGTAGAGAATTATGTTTCCTACTTTTTATGTTCTATGATATTTTTTGATCAGATGCGTAGTTCTCGAGATATATCAAGATATTTAAAAGTTCCGAAGCCGCACCAACATAATAGAGATACAGAAACACCGTGGCCCCTTTCTTTGAGATAACTCTGCACTAGTGCGAGCCGCAAATGCTACTTCCAGCTTAGCTGTGCAGAAGAAGAACAACAAGAAGAAGAAATATCTCGAAATATGTCCGTTAGGCCCCTTCCCTTGAGATAAATCTGCAAATATCTCGGAAACGAAGCGAGCTATGGCGAAATGTTAAGAGACCTTTTTTGTAGAGAATTAAGTTTCCTACTTTTTATCTTCTATGATATTTTTTGATCAGATGCGTAGTTCTCGAGATAGATCAAGATACTTAAAAGTTCCGAAGCCGCACCAACATAATAGAGATACAGAAACACCGTCGCCCCTCTCTTTGAGATAACTCTGCACTAGTGCGAGCTGCAAATGCCACTTCCAGCTTGGCTGTGCAGAAGAAGAACAACAAGAAGAAGAAATATCTCGAAATATGTCCGTCAGGCCCCTTCCCTTGAGATAAATCTGCAAATATCTCGGAAACGAAGCGAGCTATGGCAAAATGTTTAGAGACCTTTCTTGTAGAGAATTAAGTTTCCTACCTTTTATGTAGTATGATATTTTTTGATCAGATGCGTAGTTCTCGAGATATATCAAGATATTTAAAAGTTCCGAAGCCGCACCAACATAATAGAGATACAGAAACACCGTGGCCCCTTTCTTTGAGATAACTCTGCACTATTGCGCTCTGCAAATGCCACTTCCAGCTTAGCTGGGCAGAAGAAGAACAACAAGAAGAAGAAATATCTCGAAATATGTCCGTCAGGCCCCTTCCCTTGAGATAAATCTGCAAATATCTCGCAAACGAAGCGAGCTATGGCAAAATGTTAAGAGACCTTTTTTGTAGAGAATTCAGTTTCCTACTTTTTATGTTCTATGATATTTTTCGATCAGAGGCGTAGTTCTCGAGATATATCAAGATATTTAAAAGTTCCGAAGCCGCACCAACATAATAGAGATACAGAAACACCGTGGCCCCTTTCTTTGAGATAACTCTGCACTATGGCGAGCTGCAAATGCCACTTCCAGCTTAGCTGTGCAGAAGAAGAACAACAAGAAGAAGAAATATCACGAAATATGTCCGTTAGGCCCCTTCCCCTGAGATAAATCTGCAAATATCTCGGAAACGAAGCGAGCTATGGCAAAATGTTAAGAGACCTTTTTTGTAGCGAATTAAGTTTCCTACTTTTTATGTTCTATGATATTTTTTGAACAGATGCGTAGTTCTCGAGATATATCAAGATATTTAAAAGTTCCGAAGCCGCACCAACATAATAGAGATACAGAAACACCGTGGCCCCTTTCTTTGAGATAACTCTGCACTATTGCGAGCTGCAAATGCCACTTCCAGCTTAGCTGTGCAGAAGAAGAACAACAAGAAGAAGAAATATCTGGAAATATGTCCGTCAGGCCCCTTCCCTTGAGATAAATCTGCAAATATCTCGGAAGCGAAGCGAGCTACGGCAAAATGTTAAGAGACCTTTTTTGTAGAAAATTAGGATTCCTACTTTTTATGTTCTATGATATTTTTTGAACAGATGCGTAGTTCTCGAGATATATCAAGATATTTAAAAGTTCCGAAGCCGCACCAACATAATAGAGATACAGAAACACCGTGGCCCCTTCCTTTGAGATAACTCTGCACTATTGCGCGCTGCAAATGCCACTTCCAGCTTAGCTGTGCAGAAGAAGAACAACAAGAAGAAGAAATATCTCGAAATATGTCCGTCAGGCCCCTTCCCTTGAGATAAATCTGCAAATATCTCGGAAACGAAGCGAGCTATGGCAAAATGTTAAGAGACCTTTTTTGTAGAGAATTAAGTTTCCTACTTTTTATGTTCTATGATATTTTCTGATCAGATGCGTAGTTCTCGAGATATATCAAGATATTTAAAAGTTCCGAAGCCGCACCAACATAATAGAGATACAGAAACACCGTGGCCCCTTTCTTTGAGATAACTCTGCACTACTGCGAGCTGCAAATGCCACTTCCAGCTTAGCTGTGCAGAAGAAGAACAACAAGAAGAAGAAATATCTCGAAATATGTCCGTCAGGCCCCTTCCCTTGAGATAAATCTGCAAATATCTCGGAAACGAAGCGAGCTACGGCAAAATGTTAAGAGACCTTTTTTGTAGAAAATTAGGTTTCCTACTTTTTATGTTCTATGATATTTTTTGATCAGATGCGTAGTTCTCGAGATATATCAAGATATTTAAAAGTTCCGAAGCCGCACCAACATAATAGAGATACAGAAACACCGTGGCCCCTTTCTTTGCGATAACTCTGCACTATTGCGACCTGCAAATGCCACTTCCAGCTTAGCTGTGCAGAAGAGGAACAACAAGAAGAAGAAATATCTCGGAATATGTCCGTCAGGCCCCTTCCCTTGAGATAAATCTGCAAATATCTCGGAAACGAAGCGAGCTATGGCAAAATGTTTAGAGACCTTTCTTGTAGAGAATTAAGTTTCCTACCTTTTATGTAGTATGATATTTTTTGATCAGATGCGTAGTTCTCGAGATATATCAAGATATTTAAAAGTTCCGAAGCCGCACCAACATAATAGAGATACAGAAACACCGTGGCCCCTTTCTTTGAGATAACTCTGCACTATTGCGCTCTGCAAATGCCACTTCCAGCTTAGCTGGGCAGAAGAAGAACAACAAGAAGAAGAAATATCTCGAAATATGTCCGTCAGGCCCCTTCCCTTGAGATAAATCTGCAAATATCTCGCAAACGAAGCGAGCTATGGCAAAATGTTAAGAGACCTTTTTTGTAGAGAATTCAGTTTCCTACTTTTTATGTTCTATGATATTTTTCGATCAGAGGCGTAGTTCTCGAGATATATCAAGATATTTAAAAGTTCCGAAGCCGCACCAACATAATAGAGATACAGAAACACCGTGGCCCCTTTCTTTGAGATAACTCTGCACTATTGCGAGCTGTAAATGCCACTTCCAGCTTAGCTGTGCAGAAGAAGAACAACAAGAAGAAGAAATATCTCGAAATATGTCCGTCAGGCCCCTTCCCTTGAGATATATCTGCAAATATCTCGGAAACGAAGCGAGCTATGGCAAAATGTTAAGAGACCTTTTTTGTAGAGAATTATGGTTTCTACAATTTATGTTCTATGATATTTTTTGATCAGAAGCGTAGTTTTCGAGATATATCGAGATATTTAAAAGTTCCGAAGCCGCACCAACATAATAGAGATACAGAAACACCGTGGCCCCTTTCTTTGAGATAACTCTGCACTATGGCGAGCTGCAAATGCCACTTCCAGCTTAGCTGTGCAGAAGAAGAACAACAAGAAGAAGAAATATCACGAAATATGTCCGTTAGGCCCCTTCCCCTGAGATAAATCTGCAAATATCTCGGAAACGAAGCGAGCTATGGCAAAATGTTAAGAGACCTTTTTTGTAGCGAATTAAGTTTCCTACTTTTTATGTTCTATGATATTTTTTGAACAGATGCGTAGTTCTCGAGATATATCAAGATATTTAAAAGTTCCGAAGCCGCACCAACATAATAGAGATACAGAAACACCGTGGCCCCTTTCTTTGAGATAACTCTGCACTATTGCGAGCTGCAAATGCCACTTCCAGCTTAGCTGTGCAGAAGAAGAACAACAAGAAGAAGAAATATCTGGAAATATGTCCGTCAGGCCCCTTCCCTTGAGATAAATCTGCAAATATCTCGGAAACGAAGCGAGCTACGGCAAAATGTTAAGAGACCTTTTTTGTAGAAAATTAGGTTTCCTACTTTTTATGTTCTATGATATTTTTTGATCAGATGCGTAGTTCTCGAGATATATCAAGATATTTAAAAGTTCCGAAGCCGCACCAACATAATAGAGATACAGAAACACCGTGGCCCCTTTCTTTGCGATAACTCTGCACTATTGCGACCTGCAAATGCCACTTCCAGCTTAGCTGTGCAGAAGAGGAACAACAAGAAGAAGAAATATCTCGGAATATGTCCGTCAGGCCCCTTCCCTTGAGCTAAATCTGCAAATATCTCGGAAACGATGCCAGCTATGGGAAAATGTTAAGAGACCTTTTTTGTAGAGAATTAAGTTTCCTACTTTTTATGTTCTATGATATTTTTTGATCAGATGCGTAGTTCTCGAGATATATCAAGATATTTAAAAGCTCCGAAGCTGCACCAACATAATAGAGGTACAGAAACACCGTGGCCCCTTTCTTTGAGATAACTCTGCACTATTGCGAGCTGTAAATGCCACTTCCAGCTTAGCTGTGCAGAAGAAGAACAACAAGAATAAGAAATATTTCGAAATATGTCCGTCCGGCCCCTTCCCTTGAGATAAATCTGCAAATATCTCGGAAACGAAGCGAGCTACGGCAAAATGTTAAGAGACCTTTTTTGTAGAAAATTAGGTTTCCTACTTTTTATGTTCTATGATATTTTTTGATCAGATGCGTAGTTCTCGAGATATATCAAGATATTTAAAGGTTCCGAAGCCGCACCAACATAATAGAGATACAGAAACACCGTGGCCCCTTTCTTTGCGATAACTCTGCACTATTGCGAGCTGCAAATGCCACTTCCAGCTTAGCTGTGCAGAAGAAGAACAACAAGAAGAAGAAATATCTCGAAATATGTCCATCAGGACCCTTCCCTTGAGATAAATCTGCAAATATCTCGGAAACGAAGCGAGCTATGGCAAAATGTTAAGAGACCTTTTTTGTAGAGAATTATGTTTCCTACAATTTATGTTCTATGATATTTTTTGATCAGAAGCGTAGTTTTCGAGATATATCGAGATATTTAAAAGTGCCGAAGCCGCACCAACATAATAGAGATACAGAAACACCGTGGCCCCTTTCTTTGGGATAACTCTGCACTATTGCGAGCTGAAAATGCCACTTCCAGTTTAGCTGTGCAGAAGAAGAACAACAAGAAGAAGAAATATCTCGAAATATGTCCGTCAGGACCCTTCCCTTGAGATAAATCTGCAAATATCTCGGAAACGAAGCGAGCTATTGCAAAACGTTAAGAGACCTTTTTTGTAGAGAATTAAGTTTCCTACTTTTTATGTTCTATGATATTTTTTGATCAGATGCGTAGTTCTCGAGATATATCAAGATATTTAAAAGTTCCGAAGCCGCACCAACATAATAGAGATACAGAAACACCGTGGCCCGTTTCTTTAAGATAACTCTGCACTATTGCGCGCTGCAAATGCCACTTCCAGCTTAGCTGTGCAGAAGGAGAACAACAAGAAGAAGAAATATCTCGAAATATGTTCGTCAGGCCCCTTCCCTTGAGATAAATCTGCAAATATCTCGGAAACGAAGCGAGCTACGGCAAAATGTTAAGAGACCTTTTTTGTAGAAAATTAGGTTTCCTACTTTTTATGTTCTATGATATTTTTTGATCAGATGCGTAGTTCTCGAGATATATCAAGATATTTAAAAGTTCCGAAGCCGCACCAACATAATAGAGATACAGAAACACCGTGGCCCCTTTCTTTGCGATAACTCTGCACTATTGCGAGCTGCAAATGCCACTTCCAGCTTAGCTGTGCAGAAGAAGAACAACAAGAAGAAGAAATATCTCGAAATATGTCCGTCAGGCCCCTTCCCTTGAGATAAATCTGCAAATATCTCGGAAACGAAGCGAGCTATGGCAAAATGTTAAGAGACCTTTTTTGTAGAGAATTAAGTTTCCTACTTTTTATGTTCTATGATATTTTTTGATCAGATGCGTAGTTCTCGAGATATATCAAGATATTTAAAAGTTCCGAAGCCGCACCAACATAATAGAGATACAGAAACACCGTGGCCCCTTTCTTTGAGATAACTCTGCACTATTGCGAGCGGCAAATGCCACTTCCAGCTTAGCTGTGCAGAAGAAGAACAACAAGAAGAAGATATATCTGAAAATATGTCCGTCAGGCCAGTTCCTTTGAGCTGAATCTGCAAATATCTCGGAAACGAAGCGAGCTATGGCAAAATGTTGAGAGACCTTTTTTGTAGAGAATAATATTTCCTACAATTTACGTTCTATGATATTTTTTGATCAGAAGCGTAGTTTTCGAGATATATCGAGATATTTAAAAGTTCCGAAGCCGCACCAACATAATAGAGATACAGAAACACCGTGGCCCCTTTCTTTGAGATAACTCTGCACTATTGCGACCTGCAAATGCCACTTCCAGCTTAGCTGCGCAGAGGAAGAACAACAAGAAGAAGAAATATCTCGAAATATGTCCGTCAGGCCAGTTCCTTTGAGCTGTATCTGCAAATATCTCGGAAACGAAGCGAGCTATCGCAAAATGTTAAGAGACATTTTTTGTAGAGAATTATGTTTCCTACTTTTTATGTTCTATGATATTTTTTGATCAGATGCGTAGTTCTCGAGATATATCAAGATATTTAAAAGTTCCGAAGCCGCACCAACATAATAGAGATACAGAAACACCGTGGCCCCTTTCTTTGAGATAACTCTGCACTATTGCGAGCTGTAAATGCCACTTCCAGCTTAGCTATGCAGAAGAAGAACAACAAGAAGAAGAAATATCTCGAAATATGTCCATCAGGCCCCTTCCCTTGAGATATATCTGCAAATATCTCGGAAACGAAGCGAGCTATGGCAAAATGTTAAGAGACCTTTTTTGTAGAGAATTATGTTTCCTACAATTTATGTTCTACGATATTTTTTGATCAGAAGCGTAGTTTTCGAGATATATCGAGATATTTAAAAGTTCCGAAGCCGCACCAACATAATAGGGATACAGAAACACCGTGGCCCCTTTCTTTGAGATAACTCTGCACTAGTGCGAGCCGCAAATGCTACTTCCAGCTTAGCTGTGCAGAAGAAGAACAACAAGAAGAAGAAATATCTCGAAATATGTCCGTTAGGCCCCTTCCCTTGAGATAAATCTGCAAATATCTCGGAAACGAAGCGAGCTATGGCAAAATGTTAAGAGACCTTTTTTGTAGGGAATTAAGTTTCCTACTTTTTATCTTCTATGATATTTTTTGATCAGATGCGTAGTTCTCGAGATATATCAAGATATTTAAAAGTTCCGAAGCCGCACCAACATAATAGAGATACAGAAACACCGTGGCCCCTCTCTTTGAGATAACTCTGCACTATTGCGAGCTGGAAATGCCACTTCCAGTTTAGCTGTGTAGAAGAAGAACAACAAGAAGAAGAAATATCTCGAAATATGTCCGTTAGGCCCCTTCCCTTGAGATAAACCTGCAAATATCTCGGAAACGAAGCGAGCTATGGCAAAATGTTAAGAGACCTTTTTTGTAGATAATTAAGTTTCCTACTTTTTATGTTCTATGATATTTTTCGATCAGAGGCGTAGTTCTCGAGATATATCAAGATATTTAAAAGTTCCGAAGCCGCACCAACATAATAGAGATACAGAAACACCGTGGCCCCTTTCTTTGAGATAACTCTGCACTATTGCGAGATGTAAATGCCACTTCCAGCTTAGCTGTGCAGAAGAAGAACAACAAGAAGAAGAAATATCTCGAAATATGTCCATCAGGACCCTTCCCTTGAGATAAATCTGCAAATATCTCGGAAACGAAGCGAGCTATGGCAAAATGTTAAGAGACCTTTTTTGTAGAGAATTATGTTTCGTACAATTTATGTTCTATGATATTTTTTGATCAGAAGCGTAGTTTTCGAGATATATCGAGATATTTAAAAGTTCCGAAGCCGCACCAACATAATAGAGATACAGAAACACCGTGGCCCCTTTCTTTGAGATAACTCTGCACTATTGCGAGCTGTAAATGCCACTTCCAGCTTAGCTGTGCAGAAGAAGAACAACAAGAAGAAGAAATATCTCGAAATATGTCCGTCAGGCCAGTTCCTTTGAGCTGTATCTGCAAATATCTCGGAAACGAAGCGAGCTATCGCAAAATGTTAAGAGACGTTTTTTGTAGAGAATTATGTTTCCTACTTTTTATGTTCTATGATATTTTTTGATCAGATGCGTAGTTCTCGAGATATATCAAGATATTTAAAAGTTCCGAAGCCGCACCAACATAATAGAGATACAGAAACACCGTGGCCCCTTTCTTTGAGATAACTCTGCACTAGTGCGAGCCGCAAATGCTACTTCCAGCTTAGCTGTGCAGAAGAAGAACAACAAGAAGAAGAAATATCTCGAAATATGTCCGTTAGGCCCCTTCCCTTGAGATAAATCTGCAAATATCTCGGAAACGAAGCGAGCTATGGCGAAATGTTAAGAGACCTTTTTTGTAGAGAATTAAGTTTCCTACTTTTTATCTTCTATGATATTTTTTGATCAGATGCGTAGTTCTCGAGATAGATCAAGATACTTAAAAGTTCCGAAGCCGCACCAACATAATAGAGATACAGAAACACCGTCGCCCCTCTCTTTGAGATAACTCTGCACTATTGCGAGCTGCAAATGCCACTTCCAGCATAGCAGTGCAGAAGAAGAACAACAAGAAGAAGAAATATCTCGAAATATGTCCGTCAGGCCCCTTCCCTGGAGATAAATCTGCAAATATCTCGGAAACGAAGCGAGCTATGGCAAAATGTTTAGAGACCTTTCTTGTAGAGAATTAAGTTTCCTACTTTTTATGTAGTATGATATTTTTTGATCAGATGCGTAGTTCTCGAGATATATCAAGATATTTAAAAGTTCCGAAGCCGCACCAACATAATAGGGATACAGAAACACCGTGGCCCCTTTCTTTGAGATAACTCTGCACTAGTGCGAGCCGCAAATGCTACTTCCAGCTTAGCTGTGCAGAAGAAGAACAACAAGAAGAAGAAATATCTCGAAATATGTCCGTTAGGCCCCTTCCCTTGAGATAAATCTGCAAATATCTCGGAAACGAAGCGAGCTATGGCAAAATGTTAAGAGACCTTTTTTGTAGGGAATTAAGTTTCCTACTTTTTATCTTCTATGATATTTTTTGATCAGATGCGTAGTTCTCGAGATATATCAAGATATTTAAAAGTTCCGAAGCCGCACCAACATAATAGAGATACAGAAACACCGTGGCCCCTCTCTTTGAGATAACTCTGCACTATTGCGAGCTGGAAATGCCACTTCCAGTTTAGCTGTGTAGAAGAAGAACAACAAGAAGAAGAAATATCTCGAAATATGTCCGTTAGGCCCCTTCCCTTGAGATAAATCTGCAAATATCTCGGAAACGAAGCGAGCTATGGCAAAATGTTAAGAGACCTTTTTTGTAGAGAATTAAGTTTCCTACTTTTTATATTCTATGATATTTTTTGATCAGATGCGTAGTTCTCGAGATATATCAAGATATTTAAAAGTTCCGAAGCCGCACCAACATAATAGAGATACAGAAACACCGTGGCCCCTTTCTTTGAGATAACTCTGCACTATTGCGAGCTGTAAATGCCACTTCCAGCTTAGCTGTGCAGAAGAAGAACAACAAGAAGAAGAAATATCTCGAAATATGTCCGTCAGGCCCCTTCCCTTGAGATATATCTGCAAATATCTCGGAAACGAAGCGAGCTATGGCAAAATGTTAAGAGACCTTTTTTGTAGAGAATTATGTTTCCTACAATTTATGTTCTACGATATTTTTTGGTCAGAAGCGTAGTTTTCGAGATATATCGAGATATTTAAAAGTTCCGAAGCCGCACCAACATAATAGATATACAGAAACACCGTGGCCCCTTTCTTTGAGATAACTCTGCACTAGTGCGAGCTGCAAATGCCACTTCCAGCTTAGCTGTGCAGAAGAAGAACAACAAGAAGAAGAAATATCTCGAAATATGTCCGTCAGGCCCCTTCCCTTGAGATAAATCTGCAAATATCTCGGAAACGAAGCGAGCTATGGCAAAATCTTAAGAGACCTTTTTTGTAGAGAATTAAGTTTCCTACTTTTTATGTTCTATGGTATTTTTTGATCCGATGCGTAGTTCTCGAGATAGATCAAGATACTTAAAGGTTCCGAAGCCGCACCAACATAATAGAGATACAGAAACACCGTCGCCCCTCTCTTTGAGATAACTCTGCACTATTGCGAGCTGCAAATGCCACTTCCAGCTTAGCTGTGCAGAGGAAGAACAACAAGAAGAAGAAATATCTCGAAATATGTCCGTCAGGCCAGTTCCTTTGAGCTGAATCTGCAAATATCTCGGAAACGAAGCGAGCTATGGCAAAATGTTAAGAGACGTTTTTTGTAGAGAATTATGTTTCCTACAATTTATGTTCTATGATATTTTTTGATCAGAAGCGTAGTTTTCGAGATATATCGAGATATTTAAAAGTTCCGAAGCCGCACCAACATAATAGGGATACAGAAACACCGTGGCCCCTTCCTTTGAGATAACTCTGCACTAGTGCGAGCCGCAAATGCCACTTCCAGCTTAGCTGTGCAGAAGAAGAACAACAAGAAGAAGAAATATCTCGAAATATGTCCGTCAGGCCCCTTCCCTTGAGATAAATCTGCAAATATCTCGGAAACGAAGCGAGCTATGGCAAAATGTTGAGAGACCTTTTTTGTAGATAATTAAGTTTCCTACTTTTTATGTTCTATGATATTTTTCGATCAGAGGCGTAGTTCTCGAGATATATCAAGATATTTAAAAGTTCCGAAGCCGCACCAACATAATAGAGATACAGAAACACCGTGGCCCCTTTCTTTGAGATAACTCTGCACTATTGCGAGCTGTAAATGCCACTTCCAGCTTAGCTGTGCAGAAGAAGAACAACAAGAAGAAGAAATATCTCGAAATATGTCCATCAGGACCCTTCCCTTGAGATAAATCTGCAAATATCTCGGAAACGAAGCGAGCTATGGCAAAATGTTAAGAGACCTTTTTTGTAGAGAATTATGTTTCCTACAATTTATGTTCTATGATATTTTTTGATCAGAAGCGTAGTTTTCGAGATATATCGAGATATTTAAAAGTTCCGAAGCCGCACCAACATAATAGAGATACAGAAACACCGTGGCCCCTTTCTTTGAGATAACTCTGCACTATTGCGAGCTGTAAATGCCACTTCCAGCTTAGCTGTGCAGAAGAAGAACAACAAGAAGAAGAAATATCTCGAAATATGTCCGTCAGGCCAGTTCCTTTGAGCTGTATCTGCAAATATCTCGGAAATGAAGCGAGCTATCGCAAAATGTTAAGAGACGTTTTTTGTAGAGAATTATGTTTCCTACTTTTTATGTTCTATGATATTTTTTGATCAGATGCGTAGTTCTCGAGATATATCAAGATATTTAAAAGTTCCGAAACCGCACCAACATAATAGAGATACAGAAACACCGTGGCCCCTTTCTTTGAGATAACTCTGCACTAGTGCGAGCCGCAAATGCTACTTCCAGCTTAGCTGTGCAGAAGAAGAACAACAAGAAGAAGAAATATCTCGAAATATGTCCGTCAGGCCCCTTCCCTGGAGATAAATCTGCAAATATCTCGGAAACGAAGCGAGCTATGGCAAAATGTTTAGAGACCTTTCTTGTAGAGAATTAAGTTTCATACTTTTTATGTAGTATGATATTTTTTGATCAGATGCGTAGTTCTCGAGATATATCAAGATATTTAAAAGTTCCGAAGCCGCACCAACATAATAGAGATACAGAAACACCGTGGCCCCTTTCTTTGAGATAACTCTGCACTATTGCGCGCTGCAAATGCCACTTCCAGCTTAGCTGTGCAGAAGAAGAACAACAAGAAGAAGAAATATCTCGAAATATGTCCGTCAGGCCCCTTCCCTTGAGATAAATCTGCAAATATCTCGGAAACGAAGCGAGCTATGGAAAAATGTTAAGAGACCTTTTTTGTAGATAATTAAGTTTCCTACTTTTTATGTTCTATGATATTTTTCGATCAGAGGCGTAGTCCTCGAGATATATCAAGATATTTAAAAGTTCCGAAGCCGCACCAACATAATAGAGATACAGAAACACCGTGGCCCCTTTCTTTGAGATAACTCTGCACGATTGCGAGCTGGAAATACCACTTCCAGTTTAGCTGTGCAGAAGAAGAACAACAAGAAGAAGAAATATCTCGAAATATGTCCATCAGGACCCTTCCCTTGAGATAAATCTGCAAATATCTCGGAAACGAAGCGAGCTATGGCAAAATGTTAAGAGACCTTTTTTGTAGAGAATTATGTTTCCTACAATTTATGTTCTATGATATTTTTTGATCAGAAGCGTAGTTTTCGAGATATATCGAGATATTTAAAAGTTCCGAAGCCGCACCAACATAATAGAGATACAGAAACACCGTGGCCCCTTTCTTTGGGATAACTCTGCACTATTGCGAGCTGCAAATGCCACTTCCAGCTTAGCTGTGCAGAAGAAGAACAACAAGAAGAAGAAATATCTCGAAATATGTCCGTCAGGCCACTTCCCTTGAGATAAATCTGCAAATATCTCGGAAACCAAGCGAGCTATGGCAAAATGTTAAGAGACCTTTTTTGTAGAGAATTAAGTTTCCTACTTTTTATCTTCTATGATATTTTTTGATCAGATGCGTAGTTCTCGAGATATATCAAGATATTTAAAAGTTCCGAAACCGCACCAACATAATAGAGATACAGAAACACCGTGGCCCCTTTCTTTGAGATAACTCTGCACTAGTGCGAGCCGCAAATGCCACTTCGAGCTTAGCTGTGCAGAAGAAGAAGAACAAGAAGAAGAAATATCTCGAAATATGTCCGTCAGGCCCCTTCCCTTGAGATAAATATGCAAATATCTCGGAAACGAAGCGAGCTATGGCAAAATGTTAAGAAACCTTTTTTGTAGAGAATTAAGTTTCCTACTTTTTATGTTCTATGATATTTTTTGATCAGATGCGTAGTTCTCGAGATATATCAAGATATTTAAAAGTTCCGAAGCCGCACCATCATAATAGAGATACAGAAACACCGTGGCCCCTTTCTTTGAGATAACTCTGCACTATTGCGAGCTGCAAATGCCACTTCCAGCTTAGCTGTGCAGAGGAAGAACAACAAGAAGAAGAAATATCTCGAAATATGTCCGTCAGGCCAGTTCCTTTGAGCTGAATCTGCAAACATCTCGGAAACGAAGCGAGCTATGGCAAAATGTTAAGAGACGTTTTTTGTAGAGAATTATGTTTCCTACAATTTATGTCCTATGATATTTTTTGATCAGAAGCGTAGTTTTCGAGATATATCGGGATACTTAAAAGTTCCGAAGCCGCACCAACATAATAGAGATACAGAAACACCGTGGCCCCTTTCTTTGAGATAACTGTGCACTAGTGCGAGCCGCAAATGCCACCTCCAGCTTAGCTGTGCAGAAGAAGAACAACAAGAAGAAGAAATATCTCGAAATATGTCCGTCAGGCCCCTTCCCTTGAGATAAATCTGCAAATATCTCGGAAACGAAGCGAGCTATGGCAAAATGTTAAGAGACCTTTTTTGTAGAGAATTATGTTTCCTACTTTTTATGTTCTATGATATTTTTTGATCAGACGCGTAGTTCTCGAGATATATCAAGATATTTTAAAGTTCCGAAGCCACACCAACATAATAGAGATACAGAAACACCGTGGCCCCTTTCTTTGAGATATCTCTGCACTATTGCGAGCTGCAAATGCCACTTCCAGCTTAGCTGTGCAGAAGAAGAACAACAAGAAGAAGAAATATCTCGAAATATGTCCGTGAGGCCCCTTCCCTTGAGATAAATCTGCAAATATCTCGGAAACGAAGCGAGCTATGGCAAAATGTTAAGAGACCTTATTTGTAGAGAATTAAGTTTCCTACTTTTTATCTTCTATGATATTTTTTGATCAGATGCGTAGTTCTCGAGATATATCAAGATATTTAAAAGTTCCGAAACCGCACCAACATAATAGAGATACAGAAACACCGTGGCCCCTTTCTTTGAGATAACTCTGCACTAGTGCGAGCCGCAAATGCCACTTCGAGCTTAGCTGTGCAGAAGAAGAACAACAAGAAGAAGAAATATCTCGAAATATGTCCGTCAGGCCCCTTCCCTTGAGATAAATCTGCAAATATCTCGGAAACGAAGCGAGCTATGGCAAAATGTTAAGAGACCTTTTTTGTAGAGAATTAAGTTTCCTACTTTTTATGTTCTATGATATTTTTTGATCAGATGCGTAGTTCTCGAGATATATCAAGATATTTAAAAGTTCCGAAGCCGCACCAACATAATAGAGATACAGAAACACCGTGGCCCCTTTCTTTGAGATAACTCTGCACTATTGCGAGCTGCAAATGCCACTTCCAGCTTAGCTGTGCAGAGGAAGAACAACAAGAAGAAGAAGTATCTCGAAATATGTCCGTCAGGCCCGTTCCTTTGAGCTGAATCTGCAAATATCTCGGAAACGAAGCGAGCTATGGCAAAATGTTAAGAGACGTTTTTTGTAGAGAATTATGTTTCCTACAATTTATGTTCTATGATATTTTTTGATCAGAAGCGTAGTTTTCGAGATATATCGAGATACTTAAAAGTTCCGAAGCCGCACCAACATAATAGAGATACAGAAACACCGTGGCCCCTTTCTTTGAGATAACTCTGCACTAGTGCGAGCCGGAAATGCCACTTCCAGCTTAGCTGTGCAGAAGAAGAACAACAAGAAGAAGAAATATCTCGAAATATGTCCGTCAGGCCCCTTCCCTTGAGATAAATCTGCAAATATCTCGGAAACGAAGCGAGCTATGGCAAAATGTTGAGAGACCTTTTTTGTAGAGAATTATGTTTCCTACAATTTATGTTCTATAATATTTTTTGATCAGATGCGTAGTTTTCGAGATATATCGAGATATTTAAAAGTTCCGAAGCCGCACCAACATAATAGAGATACAGAAACACCGTGGCCCCTTTCTTTGAGATAACTCTGCACTAGTGCGAGCTGCAAATGCCACTTCCAGCTTAGCTGTGCAGAAGAAGAACAACAAGAAGAAGAAGTATCTCGAAATATGTCCGTCAGGCCCGTTCCTTTGAGTTGAATCTGCAAATATCTCGGAAACGAAGCGAGCTATGGCAAAATGTTAAGAGACCTTTTTTGTAGAGAATAATGTTTCCTACAATTTACGTTCTATGATATTTTTTGATCAGAAGCGTAGTTTTCGAGATATATCGAGATATTTAAAAGTTCCGAAGCCGCACCAACATAATAGAGATACAGAAACACCGTGACCCCTTTCTTTGAGATAACTCTGCACTATTGCGAGCTGGAAATGCCACTTCCAGTTTAGCTGTGCAGAAGAAGAACAACAAGAAGAAGAAATATCTCGAAATATGTCCGTCAGGCCCGTTCCTTTGAGCTGAATCTGCAAATATCTCGGAAACGAAGCGAGCTATGGCAAAATGTTAAGAGACCTTTTTTGTAGAGAATAATGTTTCCTACAATTTATGTTCTATGATATTTTTTGATCAGACGCGTAGTTTTCGAGATATATCGAGATATTTAAAAGTTCCGAAGCCGCACCAACATAATAGAGATACAGAAACACCGTGGCCCCTTTCTTTGAGATAACTCTGCACTAGTGCGAGCTGCAAATGCCACTTCCAGCTTAGCTGTGCAGAAGAAGAACAACAAGAAGAAGAAGTATCTCGAAATATGTCCGTCAGGCCCGTTCCTTTGAGTTGAATCTGCAAATATCTCGGAAACGAAGCGAGCTATTGCAAAATGTTAAGAGACCTTTTTTGTAGAGAATAATGTTTCCTACAATTTACGTTCTATGATATTTTTTGATCAGAAGCGTAGTTTTCGAGATATATCGAGATATTTAAAAGTTCCGAAGCCGCACCAACATAATAGAGATACAGAAACACCGTGACCCCTTTCTTTGAGATAACTCTGCACTATTGCGAGCTGGAAATGCCACTTCCAGTTTAGCTGTGCAGAAGAAGAACAACAAGAAGAAGAAATATCTCGAAATATGTCCGTTAGGCCCCTTCCCTTGAGATAAATCTGCAAATATCTCGGAAACGAAGCGAGCTATGGCAAAATGTTAAGAGACGTTTTTTGTAGAGAATTAAGTTTCCTACTTTTCATGTTCTATGATATTTTTTGATCAGATGCGTAGTTCTCGAGATATATCAAGATATTTAAAAGTTCCGAAGCCGCACCAACATAATAGAGATACAGAAACACCGTGGCCCCTTTCTTTGAGATAACTCTGCACTATTGCGAGCTGTAAATGCCACTTCCCGCTTAGCTGTGCAGAAGAAGAACAACAAGAAGAAGAAATATCTCGAAATATGTCCGTCAGGCCCCTTCCCTTGAGATATATCTGCAAATATCTCGGAAACGAAGCGAGCTATGGCAAAATGTTAAGACACCTTTTTTGTAGAGAATTATGTTTTCTACAATTTATGTTCTATGATATTTTTTGATCAGACGCGTAGTTTTCGAGATATATCGAGATATTTAAAAGTTCCGAAGCCGCACCAACATAATAGAGATACAGAAACACCGTGGCCCCTTTCTTTGAGATAACTCTGCACTAGTGAGAGCCGCAAATGCCACTTCCAGCTTAGCTGTGCAGAAGAAGAACAACAAGAAGAAGAAATATCTCGAAATATGTCCGTCAGGCCCCTTCCCTTGAGATAAATATGCAAATATCTCGGAAACGAAGCGAGCTATGGCAAAATGTTAAGAGACCTTTTTTGTAGAGAATTAAGTTTCCTACTTTTTATGTTCTATGATATTTTCTGATCAGATGCGTAGTTCTCGAGATAGATCAAGATACTTAAAAGTTCCGAAGCCGCACCAACATAATAGAGATACAGAAACACCGTCGCCCCTCTCTTTGAGATAACTCTGCACTATTGCGAGCTGCAAATGCCACTTCCAGCTTAGCTGTGCAGAAGAAGAACAACAAGAAGAAGAAATATCTCGAAATATGTCCGTCAGGCCCCTTCCCTTGAGATAAATCTGCAAATATCTCGGAAATGAAGAGAGCTATGACAAAATGTTAAGAGACCTTTTTTGTAGAGAATTAAGTTTCCTACTTTTCATGCTATATGATATTTTTTGATCAGATGCGTAGTTCTCGAGATATATCAAGATATTTAAAAGTTCCGAAGCCGCACCAACATAATAGAGATACAGAAACACCGTGGCCCCTTTCGTTGAGATAACTCTGCACTAGTGCGAGCCGCAAATGCCACTTCCAGCTTAGCTGTGCAGAGGAAGAACAACAAGAAGAAGAAATATCTCGAAATATGTCCGTCAGGCCAGTTCCTTTGAGCTGAATCTGCAAATATCTCGGAAACGAAGCGAGCTATGACAAAATGTTAAGAGACGTTTTTTGTAGAGAATTATGTTTCCTACAATTTATCTTCTATGATATTTTTTGATCAGATGCGTAGTTCTCGAGATATATCAAGATATTTAAAAGTTCCGAAGCCGCACCAACATAATAGAGATACAGAAACACCGTGACCCCTCTCTTTGAGATAACTCTGCACTATTGCGAGCTGCAAATGCCACTTCCAGCTTAGCTGTGCAGAAGAAGAACAACAAGAAGAAGAAATATCTCGAAATATGTCCGTCAGGCCCCTTCCCTTGAGATAAATCTGCAAATATCTCGGAAACGAACCGAGCTATGGCCAAATGTTTAGAGATCTTTCTTGTAGAGAATTAAGTTTCCTACTTTTCATGTTCTATGATATTTTTTGATCAGATGCGTAGTTCTCGAGATATATCAAGATATTTAAAAGTTCCGAAGCCGCACCAACATAATAGAGATACAGAAACACCGTGGCCCCTTTCTTTGCGATAACTCTGCACTATTGCGAGCTGTAAATGCCACTTCCAGCTTAGCTGTGCAGAAGAAGAACAACAAGAAGAAGAAATATCTCGAAATATGTCCGTCAGGCCCCTTCCCTTGAGATATATCTGCAAATATCTCGGAAACGAAGCGAGCTATGGCAAAATGTTAAGAGACCTTTTTTGTAGAGAATTATGTTTCCTACAATTTATGTTCTATGATATTTTTTGATCAGAAGCGTAGTTTTCGAGATATATCGAGATATTTAAAAGTTCCGAAGCCGCACCAACATAATAGAGATACAGAAACACCGTGGCCCCGTTCTTTGAGATAACTCTGCACTAGTGCGAGCCGCAAATGCCACTTCCAGCCTAGCTGTGCAGAAGAAGAACACCAAGAAGAAGAAATATCTCGAAATATGTCCGTCAGGCCCCTTCCCTTGAAATAAATATGCAAATATCTCGGAAACGAAGCGAGCTATGGCAAAATGTTAAGAGACCTTTTTTGTGGAGAATTAAGTTTCCTACTTTTTATGTTCTATGATATTTTTTGATCAGACGCGTAGTTTTCGAGATATATCGAGATATTTAAAAGTTCCGAAGCCGCACCAACATAATAGAGATACAGAAACACCGTGGCCCCTTTCTTTGAGATAACTCTGCACTAGTGAGAGCCGCAAATGCCACTTCCAGCTTAGCTGTGCAGAAGAAGAACAACAAGAAGAAGAAATATCTCGAAATATGTCCGTCAGGCCCCTTCCCTTGAGATAAATATGCAAATATCTCGGAAACGAAGCGAGCTATGGCAAAATGTTAAGAGACCGTTTTTGTAGAGAATTAAGTTTCCTACTTTTTATGTTCTATGATATTTTTTGATCAGATGCGTAGTTCTCGAGATATATCAAGATATTTAAAAGTTCCGAAGCTGCACCAACATAATAGAGGTACAGAAACACCGTGGCCTCTTTCTTTGAGATAACTCTGCACTATTGCGAGCTGCAAATGCCGCTTCGAGCTTAGCTGTGCAGAAGAAGAACAACAAGAAGAAGAAATATCTCGAAATATGTCCGTCAGACCCCTTCCCTTGAGATGAATCTGCAAATATCTTGGAAACGAAGCGAGCTATGGCAAAATGTTAAGAGACCTTTTTTGTAGAGAATAATGTTTCCTACAATTTACGTTCTATGATATTTTTTGATCAGAAGCGTAGTTTTCGAGATATATCGAGATATTTAAAAGTTCCGAAGCTGCACCAACATAATAGAGGTACAGAAACACCGTGGCCTCTTTCTTTGAGATAACTCTGCACTATTGCGAGCTGCAAATGCCACTTCCAGCTTAGCTGTGCAGAAGAAGAACAACAAGAAGAAGAAATATCTCGAAATATGTCCATCAGGACCCTTCCCTTGAGATAAATCTGCAAATATCTCGGAAACGAAGCGAGCTATTGCAAAACGTTAAGAGACCTTTTTTGTAGAGAATTAAGTATCCTACTTTTTATGTTCTATGATATTTTTTGATCAGATGCGTAGTTCTCGAGATATATCAAGATATTTAAAAGTTCCGAAGCCGCACCAACATAATAGAGATACAGAAACACCGTAGCCCCTTTCTTTGCGATAACTCTGCACTACTGCGAGCTGCAAATGCCACTTCCAGCTTAGCTGTGCAGAAGAAGAACAACAAGAAGAAGAAATATCTCGAAATATGTCCGTCAGGCCCCTTCCCTTGAGATAAATATGCAAATATCTCGGAAACGAAGCGAGCTATGGCAAAATGTTAAGAGACCTTTTTTGTAGAGAATTATGTTTCCTACAATTTATGCTCTATGATATTTTTTGATCAGATGCGTAGTTCTCGAGATATATCAAGATATTTAAAAGTTCCGAAGCCGCACCAACATAATAGAGATACAGAAACACCGTGGCCCCTTTCTTTGAGATAACTCTGCACTATTGCGAGCTGTAAATGCCACTTCCAGCTTAGCTGTGCAGAAGAAGAACAACAAGAAGAAGAAATATCTCGAAATATGTCCGTCAGGCCCCTTCCCTTGAGATAAATCTGCAAATATCTCGGAAACGAAGCGAGCTATGGCAAAATGTTAAGAGACCTTTTTTGTAGAGAATTATGTTTCCTACAATTTACGTTCTATGATATTTTTTGATCAGACGCGTAGTTTTCGAGATATATCGAGATATTTAAAAGTTCCGAAGCCGCACCAACATAATAGAGATACAGAAACACCGTGGCCCCTTTCTTTGAGATAACTCTGCACTAGTGCGAGCTGCAAATGCCACTTCCAGCTTAGCTGTGCAGAAGAAGAACAACAAGAAGAAGAAGTATCTCGAAATATGTCCGTCAGGCCCGTTCCTTTGAGTTGAATCTGCAAATATCTCGGAAACGAAGCGAGCTATGGCAAAATGTTAAGAGACCTTTTTTGTAGAGAATAATGTTTCCTACAATTTACGTTCTATGATATTTTTTGATCAGAAGCGTAGTTTTCGAGATATATCGAGATATTTAAAAGTTCCGAAGCCGCACCAACATAATAGAGATACAGAAACACCGTGGCCCCTTTCTTTGAGATAACTCTGCAATAGTGCGAGCCGCAAATGCCACTTCCAGCTTAGCTGTGCAGAAGAAGAACAACAAGAAGAAGAAATATCTCGAAATATGTCCGTCAGGCCCCTTCCCTTGAGATATATCTGCAAATATCTCGGAAACGAAGCGAGCTATGGCAAAATGTTAAGAGACCTTTTTTGTAGAGAATTAAGTTTCCTACTTTTTATGTTCTATGATATTTTTTGATCAGATGCGCAGTTCTCGAGATATATCAAGATATTTAAAAGTTCCGAAGCCGCACCAACATAATGGAGATACAGAAACACCGTGGCCCCTTTCTTTGAGATAACTCTGCACTATTGCGAGCTGGAAATGCCACTTCCAGTTTAGCTGTGCAGAAGAAGAACAACAAGAAGAAGAAATATCACGAAATATGTCCGTTAGGCCCCTTCCCTTGAGATAAATCTGCAAATATCTCGGAAACGAAGCGAGCTATGGCAAAATGTTAAGAGACCTTTTTTGTAGAGAATTAAGTTTCCTCCTTTTTATGTTCTATGATATTTTTTGATCAGATGCGCAGTTCACGAGATATATCAAGATATTTAAAAGTTCCGAAGCCGCACCAACATAATAGAGATACAGAAACACCGTGGCCCCTTTCTTTGAGATAACTCTGCACTATTGCGAGCTGCAAATGCCACTTCCAGCTTAGCTGTGCAGAAGAAGAACAACAAGAAGAAGAAATATCTCGAAATATGTCCGTCAGGCCCCTTCCCTTGAGAAAAATCTGGAAATATCTCGGAAACGAAGAGAGTTATGGCAAAATGTTAACCGACCTTTTTTGTAGAGAACTAAGTTTCCTACTTTTCATGTTCTATGATATTTTTTGATCAGATGCGTAGTTCTCGAGATATATCAAGATATTTAAAAGTTCCGAAGCCGCACCAACATAATAGAGATACAGAAACACCGTGGCCCCTTTCTTTGAGATAACTCTGCACTATTGCGAGCTGTAAATGCCACTTCCAGCTTGGCTGTGCAGAAGAAGAACAACAAGAAGAAGAAATATCTCGAAATATGTCCGTTAGGCCCCTTCCCTTGAGATAAATCTGCAAATATCTCGGAAACGAAGCGAGCTATGGCAAAATGTTAAGAGACGATTTTTGTAGAGAATTAAGTTTCCTACTTTTTATGTTCTATGATATTTTTTGATCAGATGCGTAGTTCTCGAGATATATCAAGATATTTAAAAGTTCCGAAGCCGCACCAACATAATAGAGATACAGAAACACCGTGGCCCCTCTCTTTGAGGTAACTCTGCACTATTGCGAGCTGCAAATGCCACTTCCAGCTTAGCTGTGCAGAAGAAGAACAACAAGAAGAAGAAATATCTCGAAATATGTCCGTCAGGCCCCTTCCCTTGAGATAAATCTGCAAATATCTCGGAAACGAAGCGAGCTATGGCAAAATGTTTAGAGACCTTTCTTGTAGAGAATTAAGTTTCCTACTTTTTATGTAGTATGATATTTTTTGATCAGATGCGTAGTTCTCGAGATATATCAAGATATTTAAAAGTTCCGAAGCTGCACCAACATAATAGAGGTACAGAAACACCGTGGCCTCTTTCTTTGAGATAACTCTGCACTATTGCGAGCTGCAAATGCCGCTTCGACCTTAGCTGTGCAGAAGAAGAACAACAAGAAGAAGAAATATCTCGAAATATGTCCGTCAGACCCCTTCCCTTGAGATGAATCTGCAAATATCTTGGAAACGAAGCGAGCTATGGCAAAATGTTAAGAGACCTTTTTTGTAGAGAATAATGTTTCCTACAATTTACGTTCTATGATATTTTTTGATCAGAAGCGTAGTTTTCGAGATATATCGAGAGATTTAAAAGTTCCGAAGCCGCACCAACATAATAGAGATACAGAAACACCGTGGCCCCTTTCTTTGAGATAACTCTGCACTATTGCGACCTGCAAATGCCACTTCCAGCTCAGCTGTGCAGAAGAAGAACAACAAGAAGAAGAAATATCTCGAAATATGTCCGTCAGGCCCCTTCCCTTGAGATAAATCTGCAAATATCTCGGAAACGAAGCGAGCTATGGCAAAATGTTAAGAGACCTTTTTTGTAGAGAATTAAGTTTCCTACTTTTTATGTTCGATGATATTTTTTGATCAGATGCGTAGTTCTCGAGATATATCAAGATATTTAAAAGTTCCGAAGCTGCACCAACATAATAGAGGTACAGAAACACCGTGGCCTCTTTCTTTGAGATAACTCTGCACTATTGCGAGCTGCAAATGCCACTTCGAGCTTAGCTGTGCAGAAGATGAACACCAAGAAGAAGAAATATCTCGAAATATGTCCGTCAGGCCCCTTCCCTTGAAATAAATATGCAAATATCTCGGAAACGAAGCGAGCTATGGCAAAATGTTAAGAGACCTTTTTTGTAGAGAATTAAGTTTCCTACTTTTTATGTTCTATGATATTTTTTGATCAGATGCGTAGTTCTCGAGATATATCAAGATATTTAAAAGTTCCGAAGCCGCACCAACATAATAGAGATACAGAAACACCGTGGCCCCTTTCTTTGAGATAACTCTGCACTATTGCGAGCTGCAAATGCCACTTCCAGCTTAGCTGTGCAGAGGAAGAACAACAAGAAGAAGAAATATCTCGAAATATGTCCGTCAGGCCAGTTCCTTTGAGCTGAATCTGCAAATATCTCGGAAACGAAGCGAGCTATGGCAAAATGTTAAGAGACGTTTTTTGTAGAGAATTATGTTTCCTACAATTTATGTTCTATGATATTTTTTGATCAGAAGCGTAGTTTTCGAGATATATCGAGATATTTAAAAGTTCCGAAGACGCACCAACATAATAGAGATACAGAAACACCGTGGCCCCTTTCCTTGAGATAACTGTGCACTAGTGCGAGCCGCAAATGCCACTTCCAGCTTAGCTGTGCAGAAGAAGAACAACAAGAAGAAGAAATATCTCGAAATATGTCCGTCAGGCCCCTTCCCTTGAGATATATCTGCAAATATCTCGGAAACGAAGCGAGCTATGACAAAATGTTAAGAGACGTTTTTTGTAGAGAATTATGTTTCCTACAATTTATCTTCTATGATATTTTTTGATCAGATGCGTAGTTCTCGAGATATATCAAGATATTTAAAAGTTCCGAAGCCGCACCAACATAATAGAGATACAGAAACACCGTGACCCCTCTCTTTGAGATAACTCTGCACTATTGCGAGCTGCAAATGCCACTTCCAGCTTAGCTGTGCAGAAGAAGAACAACAAGAAGAAGAAATATCTCGAAATATGTCCGTCAGGCCCCTTCCCTTGAGATAAATCTGCAAATATCTCGGAAACGAACCGAGCTATGGCCAAATGTTTAGAGATCTTTCTTGTAGAGAATTAAGTTTCCTACTTTTCATGTTCTATGATATTTTTTGATCAGATGCGTAGTTCTCGAGATATATCAAGATATTTAAAAGTTCCGAAGCCGCACCAACATAATAGAGATACAGAAACACCGTGGCCCCTTTCTTTGAGATAACTCTGCACTATTGCGAGCTGTAAATGCCACTTCCAGCTTAGCTGTGCAGAAGAAGAACAACAAGAAGAAGAAATATCTCGAAATATGTCCGTCAGGCCCCTTCCCTTGAGATATATCTGCAAATATCTCGGAAACGAAGCGAGCTATGGCAAAATGTTAAGAGACCTTTTTTGTAGAGAATTATGTTTCCTACAATTTATGTTCTATGATATTTTTTGATCAGAAGCGTAGTTTTCGAGATATATCGAGATATTTAAAAGTTCCGAAGCCGCACCAACATAATAGAGATACAGAAACACCGTGGCCCCGTTCTTTGAGATAACTCTGCACTAGTGCGAGCCGCAAATGCCACTTCCAGCCTAGCTGTGCAGAAGAAGAACACCAAGAAGAAGAAATATCTCGAAATATGTCCGTCAGACCCCTTCCCTTGAGATGAATCTGCAAATATCTTGGAAACGAAGCGAGCTATGGCAAAATGTTAAGAGACCTTTTTTGTAGAGAATAATGTTTCCTACAATTTACGTTCTATGATATTTTTTGATCAGAAGCGTAGTTTTCGAGATATATCGAGATATTTAAAAGTTCCGAAGCTGCACCAACATAATAGAGGTACAGAAACACCGTGGCCTCTTTCTTTGAGATAACTCTGCACTATTGCGAGCTGCAAATGCCACTTCCAGCTTAGCTGTGCAGAAGAAGAACAACAAGAAGAAGAAATATCTCGAAATATGTCCATCAGGACCCTTCCCTTGAGATAAATCTGCAAATATCTCGGAAACGAAGCGAGCTATTGCAAAACGTTAAGAGACCTTTTTTGTAGAGAATTAAGTATCCTACTTTTTATGTTCTATGATATTTTTTGATCAGATGCGTAGTTCTCGAGATATATCAAGATATTTAAAAGTTCCGAAGCCGCACCAACATAATAGAGATACAGAAACACCGTAGCCCCTTTCTTTGCGATAACTCTGCACTACTGCGAGCTGCAAATGCCACTTCCAGCTTAGCTGTGCAGAAGAAGAACAACAAGAAGAAGAAATATCTCGAAATATGTCCGTCAGGCCCCTTCCCTTGAGATAAATATGCAAATATCTCGGAAACGAAGCGAGCTATGGCAAAATGTTAAGAGACCTTTTTTGTAGAGAATTATGTTTCCTACAATTTATGCTCTATGATATTTTTTGATCAGATGCGTAGTTCTCGAGATATATCAAGATATTTAAAAGTTCCGAAGCCGCACCAACATAATAGAGATACAGAAACACCGTGGCCCCTTTCTTTGAGATAACTCTGCACTATTGCGAGCTGTAAATGCCACTTCCAGCTTAGCTGTGCAGAAGAAGAACAACAAGAAGAAGAAATATCTCGAAATATGTCCGTCAGGCCCCTTCCCTTGAGATAAATCTGCAAATATCTCGGAAACGAAGCGAGCTATGGCAAAATGTTAAGAGACCTTTTTTGTAGAGAATTATGTTTCCTACAATTTACGTTCTATGATATTTTTTGATCAGACGCGTAGTTTTCGAGATATATCGAGATATTTAAAAGTTCCGAAGCCGCACCAACATAATAGAGATACAGAAACACCGTGGCCCCTTTCTTTGAGATAACTCTGCACTAGTGCGAGCTGCAAATGCCACTTCCAGCTTAGCTGTGCAGAAGAAGAACAACAAGAAGAAGAAGTATCTCGAAATATGTCCGTCAGGCCCGTTCCTTTGAGTTGAATCTGCAAATATCTCGGAAACGAAGCGAGCTATGGCAAAATGTTAAGAGACCTTTTTTGTAGAGAATAATGTTTCCTACAATTTACGTTCTATGATATTTTTTGATCAGAAGCGTAGTTTTCGAGATATATCGAGATATTTAAAAGTTCCGAAGCCGCACCAACATAATAGAGATACAGAAACACCGTGGCCCCTTTCTTTGAGATAACTCTGCAATAGTGCGAGCCGCAAATGCCACTTCCAGCTTAGCTGTGCAGAAGAAGAACAACAAGAAGAAGAAATATCTCGAAATATGTCCGTCAGGCCCCTTCCCTTGAGATATATCTGCAAATATCTCGGAAACGAAGCGAGCTATGGCAAAATGTTAAGAGACCTTTTTTGTAGAGAATTAAGTTTCCTACTTTTTATGTTCTATGATATTTTTTGATCAGATGCGCAGTTCTCGAGATATATCAAGATATTTAAAAGTTCCGAAGCCGCACCAACATAATGGAGATACAGAAACACCGTGGCCCCTTTCTTTGAGATAACTCTGCACTATTGCGAGCTGGAAATGCCACTTCCAGTTTAGCTGTGCAGAAGAAGAACAACAAGAAGAAGAAATATCACGAAATATGTCCGTTAGGCCCCTTCCCTTGAGATAAATCTGCAAATATCTCGGAAACGAAGCGAGCTATGGCAAAATGTTAAGAGACCTTTTTTGTAGAGAATTAAGTTTCCTCCTTTTTATGTTCTATGATATTTTTTGATCAGATGCGCAGTTCACGAGATATATCAAGATATTTAAAAGTTCCGAAGCCGCACCAACATAATAGAGATACAGAAACACCGTGGCCCCTTTCTTTGAGATAACTCTGCACTATTGCGAGCTGCAAATGCCACTTCCAGCTTAGCTGTGCAGAAGAAGAACAACAAGAAGAAGAAATATCTCGAAATATGTCCGTCAGGCCCCTTCCCTTGAGATAAATCTGGAAATATCTCGGAAACGAAGAGAGTTATGGCAAAATGTTAACCGACCTTTTTTGTAGAGAACTAAGTTTCCTACTTTTCATGTTCTATGATATTTTTTGATCAGATGCGTAGTTCTCGAGATATATCAAGATATTTAAAAGTTCCGAAGCCGCACCAACATAATAGAGATACAGAAACACCGTGGCCCCTTTCTTTGAGATAACTCTGCACTATTGCGAGCTGTAAATGCCACTTCCAGCTTGGCTGTGCAGAAGAAGAACAACAAGAAGAAGAAATATCTCGAAATATGTCCGTTAGGCCCCTTCCCTTGAGATAAATCTGCAAATATCTCGGAAACGAAGCGAGCTATGGCAAAATGTTAAGAGACGATTTTTGTAGAGAATTAAGTTTCCTACTTTTTATGTTCTATGATATTTTTTGATCAGATGCGTAGTTCTCGAGATATATCAAGATATTTAAAAGTTCCGAAGCCGCACCAACATAATAGAGATACAGAAACACCGTGGCCCCTCTCTTTGAGGTAACTCTGCACTATTGCGAGCTGCAAATGCCACTTCCAGCTTAGCTGTGCAGAAGAAGAACAACAAGAAGAAGAAATATCTCGAAATATGTCCGTCAGGCCCCTTCCCTTGAGATAAATCTGCAAATATCTCGGAAACGAAGCGAGCTATGGCAAAATGTTTAGAGACCTTTCTTGTAGAGAATTAAGTTTCCTACTTTTTATGTAGTATGATATTTTTTGATCAGATGCGTAGTTCTCGAGATATATCAAGATATTTAAAAGTTCCGAAGCTGCACCAACATAATAGAGGTACAGAAACACCGTGGCCTCTTTCTTTGAGATAACTCTGCACTATTGCGAGCTGCAAATGCCGCTTCGACCTTAGCTGTGCAGAAGAAGAACAACAAGAAGAAGAAATATCTCGAAATATGTCCGTCAGACCCCTTCCCTTGAGATGAATCTGCAAATATCTTGGAAACGAAGCGAGCTATGGCAAAATGTTAAGAGACCTTTTTTGTAGAGAATAATGTTTCCTACAATTTACGTTCTATGATATTTTTTGATCAGAAGCGTAGTTTTCGAGATATATCGAGAGATTTAAAAGTTCCGAAGCCGCACCAACATAATAGAGATACAGAAACACCGTGGCCCCTTTCTTTGAGATAACTCTGCACTATTGCGACCTGCAAATGCCACTTCCAGCTCAGCTGTGCAGAAGAAGAACAACAAGAAGAAGAAATATCTCGAAATATGTCCGTCAGGCCCCTTCCCTTGAGATAAATCTGCAAATATCTCGGAAACGAAGCGAGCTATGGCAAAATGTTAAGAGACCTTTTTTGTAGAGAATTAAGTTTCCTACTTTTTATGTTCGATGATATTTTTTGATCAGATGCGTAGTTCTCGAGATATATCAAGATATTTAAAAGTTCCGAAGCTGCACCAACATAATAGAGGTACAGAAACACCGTGGCCTCTTTCTTTGAGATAACTCTGCACTATTGCGAGCTGCAAATGCCACTTCGAGCTTAGCTGTGCAGAAGATGAACACCAAGAAGAAGAAATATCTCGAAATATGTCCGTCAGGCCCCTTCCCTTGAAATAAATATGCAAATATCTCGGAAACGAAGCGAGCTATGGCAAAATGTTAAGAGACCTTTTTTGTAGAGAATTAAGTTTCCTACTTTTTATGTTCTATGATATTTTTTGATCAGATGCGTAGTTCTCGAGATATATCAAGATATTTAAAAGTTCCGAAGCCGCACCAACATAATAGAGATACAGAAACACCGTGGCCCCTTTCTTTGAGATAACTCTGCACTATTGCGAGCTGCAAATGCCACTTCCAGCTTAGCTGTGCAGAGGAAGAACAACAAGAAGAAGAAATATCTCGAAATATGTCCGTCAGGCCAGTTCCTTTGAGCTGAATCTGCAAATATCTCGGAAACGAAGCGAGCTATGGCAAAATGTTAAGAGACGTTTTTTGTAGAGAATTATGTTTCCTACAATTTATGTTCTATGATATTTTTTGATCAGAAGCGTAGTTTTCGAGATATATCGAGATATTTAAAAGTTCCGAAGACGCACCAACATAATAGAGATACAGAAACACCGTGGCCCCTTTCCTTGAGATAACTGTGCACTAGTGCGAGCCGCAAATGCCACTTCCAGCTTAGCTGTGCAGAAGAAGAACAACAAGAAGAAGAAATATCTCGAAATATGTCCGTCAGGCCCCTTCCCTTGAGATATATCTGCAAATATCTCGGAAACGAAGCGAGCTATGGCAAAATGTTAAGAGACCGTTTTTGTAGAGAATTATGTTTCCTACTTTTTATGTTCTATGATATTTTTTGATCAGACGTGTAGTTCTCGAGATATATCAAGATATTTAAAAGTTCCGAAGCCGCACCAACATAATAGAGATACAGAAACACCGTGGCCCCTTTCTTTGAGATAACTCTGCACTAGTGCGAGCCGCAAATGCCACTTCCAGCTTAGCTGTGCAGAAGAAGAACAACAAGAAGAAGAAATATCTCGACATATGTCCGTTAGGCCCCTTCCCTTGAGATAAATCTGCAAATATCTCGGAAACGAAGCGAGCTATGGCAAAATGTTAAGAGACCTTTTTTGTAGAGAATTAAGTTTCCTACTTTTTATGGTCTATGATATTTTTTGATCAGATGCGTAGTTCTCGAGATATATCAAGATATTTAAAAGTTCCGAAGCCGCACCAACATAATAGAGATACAGAAACACCGTGGCCCCTTTCTTTGAGATAACTCTGCACTATTGCGAGCTGTAAATGCCACTTCCAGCTTAGCTGTGCAGAAGAAGAACAACAAGAAGAAGAAATATCTCGAAATATGTCCGTCAGGCCCCTGCCCTTGAGATATATCTGCAAATATCTCGGAAACGAAGCGAGCTATGGCAAACCGTTAAGAGACCTTTTTTGTAGAGAATTATGTTTCCTACAATTTATGTTCTATGATATTTTTTGATCAGAAGCGTAGTTTTCGGGATATATCGAGATATTTAAAAGTTCCGAAGCCGCACCAACATAATAGAGATACAGAAACACCGTGGCCCCTTTCTTTGAGATAACTCTGCAATAGTGCGAGCCGCAAATGCCACTTCCAGCTTAGCTGTGCAGAAGAAGAACAACAAGAAGAAGAAATATCTCGAAATATGTCCGTCAGGCCCCTTCCCTTGAGATATATCTGCAAATATCTCGGAAACGAAGCGAGCTATGGCAAAATGTTAAGAGACCGTTTTTGTAGAGAATTAAGTTTCCTACTTTTTATGTTCTATGATATTTTTTGATCAGATGCGTAGTTCTCGAGATATATCAAGATATTTAAAAGTTCCGAAGCCGCACCAACATAATAGAGATACAGAAACACCGTGGCCCCTTTCTTTGAGATAACTCTGCACTAGTGCGAGCCGCAAATGCCACTTCCAGCTTAGCTGTGCAGAAGAAGAACAACAAGAAGAAGAAATATCTCGAAATATGTCCGTCAGGCCCCTTCCCTTGAGATAAATCTGCAAATATCTCGGAAACGAAGCGAGCTATGGCAAAATGTTAAGAGACCTTTTTTGTAGAGAATTAAGTTTCCTACTTTTTACGTTCTATGATATTTTTTGATCAGATGCGTAGTTCTCGAGATATATCAAGATATTTAAAAGTTCCGAAGCCGCACCAACATAATAGAGATACAGAAACACCGTGGCCCCTTTCTTTGAGATAACTCTGCACTATTGCGAGCTGGAAATGCCACTTCCAGTTTAGCTGTGCAGAAGAAGAACAACAAGAAGAAGAAATATCACGAAATATGTCCGTTAGGCCCCTTCCCTTGAGATAAATCTGCAAATATCTGGGAAACGAAGCGAGCTATGGCAAAATGTTTAGAGACCTTTCTTGTAGAGAATTAAGTTTCCTACTTTTTATGTAGTATGATATTTTTTGATCAGATGCGTAGTTCTCGAGATATATCAAGATATTTAAAAGTTCCGAAGCTGCACCAACATAATAGAGATACAGAAACACCGTGGCCCCTTTCTTTGAGATAACTCTGCACTATTGCGACCTGCAAATGCCACTTCCAGCTCAGCTGTGCAGAAGAAGAACAACAAGAAGAAGAAATATCTCGAAATATGTCCGTCAGGCCCCTTCCCTTGAGATAAATCTGGAAATATCTCGGAAACGAAGCGAGCTATGGCAAAATGTTAAGAGACCTTTTTTGTAGAGAATTAAGTTACCTACTTTTCATGTTCTATGATATTTTTTGATCAGATGCGTAGTTCTCGAGATATATCAAGATATTTAAAAGTTCCGAAGCCGCACCAACATAATAGAGATACAGAAACACCGTGGCTCCTTTCTTTGAGATAACTCTGCACTATTGCGAGCTGGAAATACCACTTCCAGTTTAGCTGTGCAGAAGAAGAACAACAAGAAGAAGAAATATCTCGAAATATGTCCGTTAGGCCCCTTCCCTTGAGATATATCTGCAAATATCTCGGAAACGAAGCGAGCTATGGCAAAATGTTAAGAGACTATTTTTGTAGAGAATTAAGTTTCCTACTTTTTATGTTCTATGATATTTTTTGATCAGATGCGTAGTTCTCGAGATATATCAAGATATTTAAAAGTTCCGAAGCCGCACCAACATAATAGAGATACAGAAACACCGTGGCCCCTTTCTTTGAGATAACTCTGCACTATTGCGAGCTGGAAATGCCACTTCCAGTTTAGCTGTGCAGAAGAAGAACAACAAGAAGAAGAAATATCACGAAATATGTCCGTTAGGCCCCTTCCCTTGAGATAAATCTGCAAATATCTCGGAAACGAAGCGAGCTATGGCAAAATGTTAAGAGACCTTTTTTGTAGAGAATTAAGTTTCCTACTTTTTATGTTCTATGATATTTTTTGATCAGATGCGCAGTTCTCGAGATATATCAAGATATTTAAAAGTTCCGAAGCCGCACCAACATAATAGAGATACAGAAACACCGTGGCCCCTTTCTTTGAGATAACTCTGCACTATTGCGAGCTGCAAATGCCACTTCCAGCTTAGCTGTGCAGAGGAAGAACAACAAGAAGAAGAAATATCTCGAAATATGTCCGTCAGGCCAGTTCCTTTGAGCTGAATCTGCAAATATCTCGGAAACGAAGCGAGCTATGGCAAAATGTTAAGAGACCTTTTTTGTAGGGAATTAAGTTTCCTACTTTTTATGTTCTATGATATTTTTTGATCAGATGCGTAGTTCTCGAGATATATCAAGATATTTAAAAGTTCCGAAGCCGCACCAACATAATAGGGATACAGAAACACCGTGGCCCCTCTCTTTGAGATAACTCTGCACTATTGCGAGCTGGAAATGCCACTTCCAGTTTAGCTGTGCAGAAGAAGAACAACAAGAAGAAGAAATATCTCGAAATATGTCCGTTAGGCCCCTTCCCTTGAGATAAATGTGCAAATATCTCGGAAACGAAGCGAGCTATGGCAAAATGATAAGAGACCTTTTTTGTAGAGAATTAAGTTTCCTACTTTTTATGTTCTATGATATTTTTTGATCAGATGCGCAGTTCTCGAGATATATCAAGATATTTAAAAGTTCCGAAGCCGCACCAACATAATAGAGATACAGAAACACCGTGGCCCCTTTCTTTGAGATAACTCTGCACTATTGCGCGCTGCAAATGCCACTTCCAGCTTAGCTGTGCAGATGAAGAACAACAAGAAGAAGAAATATCTCGAAACATGTCCGTCAGGCCAGTTCCTTTGAGCTGAATCTGCAAATATCTCGGAAACGAAGCGAGCTATGGCAAAATGTTAAGAGACGTTTTTTGTAGAGAATTATGTTTCCTACAATTTATGTTCTATGATATTTTTTGATCAGAAGCGTAGTTTTCGAGATATATCGAGATATTTAAAAGTTCCGAAGCCGCACCAACATAATGGAGATACAGAAACACCGTGGCCCCTTTCTTTGAGATAACTCTGCACTATTGCGAGCTGCAAATGCCACTTCCAGCTTAGCTGGGCAGAAGAAGAACAACAAGAAGAAGAAATATCTCGAAATATGTCCGTCAGGCCCCTTCCCTTGAGATAAATCTGGAAATATCTCGGAAACGAAGAGAGTTATGGCAAAATGTTAAGAGACCTTTTTTGTAGAGAATTAAGTTTCCTACTTTTCATGTTCTATGATATTTTTTGATCAGATGCGTAGTTCTCGAGATATATCAAGATATTTAAAAGTTCTGAAGCCGCACCAACATAATAGAGATACAGAAACACCGTGGCCCCTTTCTTTGAGATATCTCTGCACTATTGCGAGCTGTAAATGCCACTTCCAGCTTAGCTGTGCAGAAGAAGAACAACAAGAAGAAGAAATATCTCGAAATATGTCCGTCAGGCCCCTTCCCTTGAGATATATCTGCAAATATCTCGGAAACGAAGCGAGCTATGGCAAAATGTTAAGAGACCTTTTTTGTAGCGAATTAAGTTTCCTACTTTTTATGTTCTATGATATTTTTTGATCAGATGCGTAGTTCTCGAGATATATCAAGATATTTAAAAGTTCCGAAGCCGCACCAACATAATAGAGATACAGAAACACCGTGGCCCCTTTCTTTGAGATAACTCTGCACTAGTGCGAGCCGCAAATGCCACTTCCAGCTTAGCTGTGCAGAAGAAGAACAACAAGAAGAAGAAATATCTCGAAATATGTCAATCAGGCCCCTTCCCTTGAGATAAATCTGCAAATATCTCGGAAACGAAGCGAGCTATGGCAAAATGTTAAGAGACCTTTTTTGTAGAGAATTAAGTTTCCTACTTTTTATGTTCTATGATATTTTTTGATCAGATGCGTAGTTCTCGAGATATATCAAGATATTTAAAAGTTCCGAAGCCGCACCAACATAATAGAGATACAGAAACACCGTGGCTCCTTTCTTTGAGATAACTCTGCACTATTGCGAGCTGGAAATGCCACTTCCAGTTTAGCTGTGCAGAAGAAGAACAACAAGAAGAAGAAATATCTCGAAATATGTCCGTTAGGCCCCTTCCCTTGAGATATATCTGCAAATATCTCGGAAACGAAGCGAGCTATGGCAAAATGTTAAGAGCCCATTTTTGTAGAGAATTAAGTTTCCTACTTTTTATGTTCTATGATATTTTTTGATCAGATGCGTAGTTCTCGAGATATATCAAGATATTTAAAAGTTCCGAAGCCGCACCAACATAATAGAGATACAGAAACACCGTGGCCCCTTTCTTTGAGATAACTCTGCACTATTGCGAGCTGGAAATGCCACTTCCAGTTTAGCTGTGCACAAGAAGAACAACAAGAAGAAGAAATATCTCGAAATATGTCCGTCAGGCCCCTTCCCTTGAGATATATCTGCAAATATCTCGGAAACGAAGCGAGCTATGGCAAAATGTTAAGAGACCTTTTTTGTAGAGAATTATGTTTCCTACAATTTATGTTCTATGATATTTTTTGATCAGAAGCGTAGTTTTCGAGATATATCGAGATATTTAAAAGTTCCGAAGCCGCACCAACATAATAGAGATACAGAAACACCGTGGCCCCTTTCTTTGAGATAACTCTGCACTATTGCGAGCTGCAAATGCCACTTCCAGCTTAGCTGTGCAGAGGAAGAACAACAAGAAGAAGAAATATCTCGAAATATGTCCGTCAGGCCAGTTCCTTTGAGCTGAATCTGCAAATATCTCGGAAACGAAGCGAGCTATGGCAAAATGTTAAGAGACCTTTTTTGTAGAGAATTAAGTTTCCTACTTTTTATGTTCTATGATATTTTTTGATCAGATGCGTAGTTCTCGAGATATATCAAGATATTTAAAAGTTCCGAAGCCGCACCAACATAATAGGGATACAGCAACACCGTGGCCCCTCTCTTTGAGATAACTCTGCACTATTGCGAGCTGGAAATGCCACTTCCAGTTTAGCTGTGCAGAAGAAGAACAACAAGAAGAAAAAATATCTCGAAATATGTCCGTTAGGCCCCTTCCCTTGAGATAAATGTGCAAATATCTCGGAAACGAAGCGAGCTATGGCAAAATGTGAAGAGACCTTTTTTGTAGAGAATTAAGTTTCCTACTTTTTATGTTCTATGATATTTTTTGATCAGATGCGTAGTTCTCGAGATATATCAAGATATTTAAAAGTTCCGAAGCCGCACCAACATAATAGAGATACAGAAACACCGTGGCCCCTTTCTTTGAGATAACTCTGCACTATTGCGACCTGCAAATGCCACTTCCAGCTCAGCTGTGCAGAAGAAGAACAACAAGAAGAAGAAATATCTCGAAATATGTCCGTCAGGCCCCTTCCCTTGAGATGTATCTGCAAATATCTCGGAAACGAAGCGAGCTATGGCAAAATGTTAAGAGACCTTTTTTGTAGAGAATTAAGTTTCCTACTTTTTATGTTCTATGATATTTTTTGATCAGATGCGTAGTTCTCGAGATATATCAAGATATTTAAAAGTTCCGAAGCCGCACCAACATAATAGAGATACAGAAACACCGTGGCCCCTTTCTTTGAGATAACTCTGCACTATTGCGAGCCGCAAATGCCACCTCCAGCTTAGCTGTGCAGAAGAAGACCAACAAGAAGAAGAAATATCTCGAAATATGTCCGTCAGGCCAGTTCCTTTGAGCTGAATCTGCAAATATCTCGGAAACGAAGAGAGTTATGGCAAAATGTTAAGAGACCTTTTTTGTAGAGAATTAAGTTTCCTACTTTTCATGTTCTATGATATTTTTTGATCAGATGCGTAGTTCTCGAGATATATCAAGATATTTAAAAGTTCCGAAGCCGCACCAACATAATAGAGATACAGAAACACCGTGCCCCCTTTCTTTGAGATATCTCTGCACTATTGCGAGCTGTAAATGCCACTTCCAGCTTAGCTGTGCAGAAGAAGAACAACAAGAAGAAGAAATATCTCGAAATATGTCCGTCAGCCCCCTTCCCTTGAGATATATCTGCAAATATCTCGGAAACGAAGCGAGCTATGGCAAAATGTTAAGAGACCTTTTTTGTAGAGAATTAAGTTACCTACTTTTCATTTTCTATGATATTTTTTGATCAGATGCGTAGTTCTCGAGATATATCAAGATATTTAAAAGTTCCGAAGCCGCACCAACATAATAGAGATACAGAAACACCGTGGCCCCTTTCTTTGAGATAACGCTGCACTAGTGCGAGCCGCAAATGCCACTTCCAGCTTAGCTGTGCAGAAGAAGAACAACAAGAAGAAGAAATATCTCGAAATATGTCCGTCAGGCCCCTTCCCTTGAGATAAATCTGCAAATATCTCGGAAACGAAGCGAGCTATGGCAAAATGTTAAGAGACCTTTTTTGTAGAGAATTAAGTTTCCTACTTTTTATTTTCTATGATATTTTTTGATCAGATGCGTAGTTCTCGAGATATATCAAGATATTTAAAAGTTCCGAAGCCGCACCAACATAATAGAGATACAGAAACACCGTGGCCCCTTTCTTTGAGATAACTCTGCACTAGTGCGAGCCGCAAATGCCACTACCAGCTTAGCTGTGCAGAAGAAGAACAACAAGAAGAAGAAATATCTCGAAATATGTCCGTTAGGCCCCTTCCCTTGAGATAAACCTGCAAATATCTCGGAAACGAAGCGAGCTATGGCAAAATGTTAAGAGACCTTTTTTGTAGAGAATTATGTTTCCTACAATTTATGTTCTATGATATTTTTTGATCAGAAGCGTAGTTTTCGAGATATATCGAGATATTTAAAAGTTCCGAAGCCGCACCAACATAATAGAGATACAGAAACACCGTGGCCCCTTTCTTTGAGATAACTCTGCACTAGTGCGAGCCGCAAATGCCACTTCCAGCTTAGCTGTGCAGAAGAAGAACAACAAGAAGAAGAAATATCTCGAAATATGTCCGTCATGCCCCTTCCCTTAAGATAAATCTGCAAATATCTCGGAAACGAAGCGAGCTATGGCAAAATGTTAAGAGACCTTTTTTGTAGAGAATTAAGTTTCCTACTTTTTATGTTCTATGATAATTTTTGATCAGATGCGTAGTTCTCGAGATATATCAAGATATTTAAAAGTTCCGAAGCCGCACCAACATAATAGAGATACAGAAACACCGTGGCCCCTTTCTTTGAGATAACGCTGCACTAGTGCGAGCCGCAAATGCCACTTCCAGCTTAGCTGTGCAGAAGAAGAACAACAAGAAGAAGAAATATCTCGAAATATGTCCGTCAGGCCCCTTCCCTTGAGATAAATCTGCAAATATCTCGGAAACGAAGCGAGCTATGGCAAAATGTTAAGAGACCTTTTTTGTAGAGAATTAAGTTTCCTACTTTTTATGTTCTATGATATTTTTTGATCAGATGCGTAGTTCTCGAGATATATCAAGAGATTTAAAAGTTCCGAAGCCGCACCAACATAATAGAGATACAGAAACACCGTCGCCCCTTTCTTTGAGATAACTTTGCACTATTGCGAGCTGTAAATGCCACTTCCAGCTTAGCTGTGCAGAAGAAGTACAACAAGAAGAAGAAATATCTCGAAATATGTCCGTCAGGCCCCTTCCCTTGAGATATATCTGCAAATATCTCGGAAACGAAGCGAGCTATGGCAAAATGTTAAGAGACCTTTTTTGTAGAGAATTAGGGTTCCTACAATTTATGTTCTATGATATTTTTTGATCAGAAGCGTAGTTTTCGAGATATATCGAGATATTTAAAAGTTCCGAAGCCGCACCAACATAATAGAGATACAGAAACACCGTGGCCCCTTTCTTTGAGATAACTCTGCACTAGTGCGAGCCGCAAATGCCACTTCCAGCTTAGCTGTGCAGAAGAAGAACAACAAGAAGAAGAAATATCTCGAAATATGTCCGTCAGGCCCCTTCCCTTGAGATAAATCTGCAAATATCTCGGAAAGGAAGCGAGCTATGGCAAAATGTTAGGAGACCTTTTTTGTAGAGAATTAAGTTTCCTACTTTTTATGTTCTATGATATTTTTTGATCAGATGCGTAGTTCTCGAGATATATCAAGATATTTAAAAGTTCCGAAGCCGCACCAACATAATACAGATACAGAAACACCGTGGCCCCTTTCTTTGAGATAACGCTGCACTAGTGCGAGCCGCAAATGCCACTTCCAGCTTAGCTGTGCAGAAGAAGAACAACAAGAAGAAGAAATATCTAGAAATATGTCCGTCAGGCCCCTTCCCTTGAGATAAATCTGCAAATATCTCGGAAACGAAGCGAGCTATGGCAAAATGTTAAGAGACCTTTTTTGTAGAGAATTAAGTTTCCTACTTTTTATGTTCTATGATATTTTTTGATCAGATGCGTAGTTCTCGAGATATATCAAGATATTTAAAAGTTCCGAAGCCGCACCAACATAATAGAGATACAGAAACACCGTGGCCCCTTTCTTTGAGATAACTCTGCACTATTGCGAGCTGGAAATGCCACTTCCAGTTTAGCTGTGCAGAAGAAGAACAACAAGAAGAAGAAATATCTCGAAATATGTCCGTTAGGCCCCTTCCCTTCAGATAAATCTGCAAATATCTCGGAAACGAAGCGAGCTATGGCAAAATGTTAAGAGACCTTTTTTGTAGAGACTTAAGTTTCCTACTTTTTATGTTCTATGATATTTTTTGATCAGATGCGTAGTTCTCGAGATATATCAAGATATTTAAAAGTTCCGAAGCCGCACCAACATAATAGAGATACAGAAACACCGTGGCCCCCTTCTTTGAGATAACTCTGCACTATTGCGAGCTGCAAATGCCACTTCCAGCTTAGCTGTGCAGAAGAAGAACAACAAGAAGAAGAAATATCTCGAAATATGTCCGTCAGGCCCCTTCCCTTGAGATAAATCTGCAAATATCTCGGAAACGAAGCGAGCTATGGCAAAATGTTCAGAGACCTTTTTTGTAGAGAATTAAGTTTCCCACTTTTTATGTTCTATGATATTTTTTGATCAGATGCGTAGTTCTCGAGATATATCAAGATATTTAAAAGTTCCGAAGCCGCACCAACATAATAGAGATACAGAAACACCGTGGCCCCTTTCTTTGAGATAACTCTGCACTATTGCGAGCTGCAAATGCCACTTCCAGGTTAGCTGTGCAGAAGAAGAACAACAAGAAGAAGAAATATCTCGAAATATGTCCGTCAGGCCCCTTCCCTTGAGATATATCTGCAAATATCTCGGAAACGAAGCGAGCTATGGCAAAATGTTAAGAGACCTTTTTTGTAGAGAATTATGGTTCCTACAATTTATGTTCTATGATATTTTTTGATCAGATGCGTAGTTCTCGAGATATATCAAGATATTTAAAAGTTCCGAAGCCGCACCAACATAATACAGATACAGAAACACCGTGGCCCCTTTCTTTGAGATAACGCTGCACTAGTGCGAGCCGCAAATGCCACTTCCAGCTTAGCTGTGCAGAAGAAGAACAACAAGAAGAAGAAATATCTCGAAATATGTCCGTCAGGCCCCTTCCCTTGAGATAAATCTGCAAATATCTCGGAAACGAAGCGAGCTATGGCAAAATGTTAAGAGACCTTTTTTGTAGAGAATTAAGTTTCCTACTTTTTATGTTCTATGATATTTTTTGATCAGATGCGTAGTTCTCGAGATATATCAAGATATTTAAAGTTCCGAAGCCGCACCAACATAATAGAGATACAGAAACACCGTGGCCCCTTTCTTTGAGATAACTCTGCACTATTGCGAGCTGGAAATGCCACTTCCAGTTTAGCTGTGCAGAAGAAGAACAACAAGAAGAAGAAATATCTCGAAATATGTCCGTTAGGCCCCTTCCCTTCAGATAAATCTGCAAATATCTCGGAAACGAAGCGAGCTATGGCAAAATGTTAAGAGACCTTTTTTGTAGAGACTTAAGTTTCCTACTTTTTATGTTCTATGATATTTTTTGATCAGATGCGTAGTTCTCGAGATATATCAAGATATTTAAAAGTTCCGAAGCCGCACCAACATAATAGAGATACAGAAACACCGTGGCCCCCTTCTTTGAGATAACTCTGCACTATTGCGAGCTGCAAATGCCACTTCCAGCTTAGCTGTGCAGAAGAAGAACAACAAGAAGAAGAAATATCTCGAAATATGTCCGTCAGGCCCCTTCCCTTGAGATAAATCTGCAAATATCTCGGAAACGAAGCGAGCTATGGCAAAATGTTCAGAGACCTTTTTTGTAGAGAATTAAGTTTCCCACTTTTTATGTTCTATGATATTTTTTGATCAGATGCGTAGTTCTCGAGATATATCAAGATATTTAAAAGTTCCGAAGCCGCACCAACATAATAGAGATACAGAAACACCGTGGCCCCTTTCTTTGAGATAACTCTGCACTATTGCGAGCTGCAAATGCCACTTCCAGGTTAGCTGTGCAGAAGAAGAACAACAAGAAGAAGAAATATCTCGAAATATGTCCGTCAGGCCCCTTCCCTTGAGATATATCTGCAAATATCTCGGAAACGAAGCGAGCTATGGCAAAATGTTAAGAGACCTTTTTTGTAGAGAATTATGTTTCCTACAATTTATGTTGTATGATATTTTTTGATCAGAAGCGTAGTTTTCGAGATATATCGAGATATTTAAAAGCTCCGAAGCCGCACCAACATAATAGAGATACAGAAACACCGTGGCCCCTTTCTTTGAGATAACTCTGCACTAGTGCGAGCCGCAAATGCCACTTCCAGCTTAGCTGTGCAGAAGAAGAACAACAAGAAGAAGAAATATCTCGAAATATGTCCGTCAGGCCCCTTCCCTTGAGATAAATCTGCAAATATCTCGGAAACGAAGAGAGCTATGGCAAAATGTTAAGAGACCTTTTTTGTAGAGAATTAAGTTTCCTACTTTTTATGTTCTATGATATTTTTTGATCAGAAGCGTAGTTTTCGAGATATATCGAGATATTTAAAAGTTCCGAAGCCGCACCAACATAATAGAGATACAGAAACACCGTGACCCCTTTCTTTGAGATAACTCTGCACTAGTGCGAGCCGCAAATGCCACTTCCAGCTTAGCTGTGCAGAAGAAGAACAACAAGAAGAAGAAATATCTCGAAATATGTCCGTCATGCCCCTTCCCTTGAGATATATCTGCAAATATCTCGGAAACGAAGAGAGCTATGGCAAAATGTTAAGAGACCTTTTTTGTAGACAATTAAGTGTCCTACTTTTTATGTTCTATGATATTTTTTGATCAGATGCGTAGTTCTCGAGATATATCAAGATATTTAAAAGTTCCGAAGCCGCACCAACAGAATAGAGATACAGAAACACCGTGGGCCCCTTCTTTGAGATAACTCTGCACTATTGCGAGCTGCAAATGCCACTTCCAGCTTAGCTGTGCAGAAGAAGAACAACAAGAAGAAGAAATATCTCGAAATATGTCCGTCAGGCCCCTTCCCTTGAGATAAATCTGCAAATATCTCGGAAACGAAGCGAGCTATGGCAAAATGTTAAGAGACCTTTTTTGTAGAGAATTAAGTTTCCCACTTTTTATGTTCTATGATATTTTTTGATCAGATGCGTAGTTCTCGAGATATATCAAGATATTTAAAAGTTCCGAAGCCGCACCAACATAATAGAGATACAGAAACACCGTGGCCCCTTTCTTTGAGATAACTCTGCACTAGTGCGAGCCGCAAATGCCACTTCCAGCTTAGCTGTGCAGAAGAAGAACAACAAGAAGAAGAAATATCTCGAAATATGTCCGTCAGGCCCCTTCCCTTGAGATAAATCTGCAAATATCTCGGAAACGAAGAGAGCTATGGCAAAATGTTAAGAGACCTTTTTTGTAGAGAATTAAGTTTCCTACTTTTTATGTTCTATGATATTTTTTGATCAGAAGCGTAGTTTTCGAGATATATCGAGATATTTAAAAGTTCCGAAGCCGCACCAACATAATAGAGATACAGAAACACCGTGACCCCTTTCTTTGAGATAACTCTGCACTAGTGCGAGCCGCAAATGCCACTTTCAGCTTAGCTGTGCAGAAGAAGAACAACAAGAAGAAGAAATATCTCGAAATATGTCCGTCATGCCCCTTCCCTTGAGATAAATCTGCAAATATCTCGGAAACGAAGAGAGCTATGGCAAAATGTTAAGAGACCTTTTTTGTAGAGAATTAAGTGTCCTACTTTTTATGTTCTATGATATTTTTTGATCAGATGCGTAGTTCTCGAGATATATCAAGATATTTAAAAGTTCCGAAGCCGCACCAACATAATAGAGATACAGAAACACCGTGGCCCCTTTCTTTGAGATAACTCTGCACTATTGCGAGCTGCAAATGCCACTTCCAGGTTAGCTGTGCAGAAGAAGAACAACAAGAAGAAGAAATATCTCGAAATATGTCCGTCAGGCCCCTTCCCTTGAGATATATCTGCAAATATCTCGGAAACGAAGCGAGCTATGGCAAAATGTTAAGAGACCTTTTTTGTAGAGAATTATGTTTCCTACAATTTATGTTGTATGATATTTTTTGATCAGAAGCGTAGTTTTCGAGATATATCGAGATATTTAAAAGCTCCGAAGCCGCACCAACATAATAGAGATACAGAAACACCGTGGCCCCTTTCTTTGAGATAACTCTGCACTAGTGCGAGCCGCAAATGCCACTTCCAGCTTAGCTGTGCAGAAGAAGAACAACAAGAAGAAGAAATATCTCGAAATATGTCCGTCAGGCCCCTTCCCTTGAGATAAATCTGCAAATATCTCGGAAACGAAGAGAGCTATGGCAAAATGTTAAGAGACCTTTTTTGTAGAGAATTAAGTTTCCTACTTTTTATGTTCTATGATATTTTTTGATCAGAAGCGTAGTTTTCGAGATATATCGAGATATTTAAAAGTTCCGAAGCCGCACCAACATAATAGAGATACAGAAACACCGTGACCCCTTTCTTTGAGATAACTCTGCACTAGTGCGAGCCGCAAATGCCACTTCCAGCTTAGCTGTGCAGAAGAAGAACAACAAGAAGAAGAAATATCTCGAAATATGTCCGTCATGCCCCTTCCCTTGAGATATATCTGCAAATATCTCGGAAACGAAGAGAGCTATGGCAAAATGTTAAGAGACCTTTTTTGTAGACAATTAAGTGTCCTACTTTTTATGTTCTATGATATTTTTTGATCAGATGCGTAGTTCTCGAGATATATCAAGATATTTAAAAGTTCCGAAGCCGCACCAACAGAATAGAGATACAGAAACACCGTGGGCCCCTTCTTTGAGATAACTCTGCACTATTGCGAGCTGCAAATGCCACTTCCAGCTTAGCTGTGCAGAAGAAGAACAACAAGAAGAAGAAATATCTCGAAATATGTCCGTCAGGCCCCTTCCCTTGAGATAAATCTGCAAATATCTCGGAAACGAAGCGAGCTATGGCAAAATGTTAAGAGACCTTTTTTGTAGAGAATTAAGTTTCCCATTTTTTATGTTCTATGATATTTTTTGATCAGATGCGTAGTTCTCGAGATATATCAAGATATTTAAAAGTTCCGAAGCCGCACCAACATAATAGAGATACAGAAACACCGTGGCCCCTTTCTTTGAGATAACTCTGCACTAGTGCGAGCCGCAAATGCCACTTCCAGCTTAGCTGTGCAGAAGAAGAACAACAAGAAGAAGAAATATCTCGAAATATGTCCGTCAGGCCCCTTCCCTTGAGATAAATCTGCAAATATCTCGGAAACGAAGAGAGCTATGGCAAAATGTTAAGAGACCTTTTTTGTAGAGAATTAAGTTTCCTACTTTTTATGTTCTATGATATTTTTTGATCAGAAGCGTAGTTTTCGAGATATATCGAGATATTTAAAAGTTCCGAAGCCGCACCAACATAATAGAGATACAGAAACACCGTGACCCCTTTCTTTGAGATAACTCTGCACTAGTGCGAGCCGCAAATGCCACTTTCAGCTTAGCTGTGCAGAAGAAGAACAACAAGAAGAAGAAATATCTCGAAATATGTCCGTCATGCCCCTTCCCTTGAGATAAATCTGCAAATATCTCGGAAACGAAGAGAGCTATGGCAAAATGTTAAGAGACCTTTTTTGTAGAGAATTAAGTGTCCTACTTTTTATGTTCTATGATATTTTTTGATCAGATGCGTAGTTCTCGAGATATATCAAGATATTTAAAAGTTCCGAAGCCGCACCAACATAATAGAGATACAGAAACACCGTGGCCCCTTTCTTTGAGATAACTCTGCACTATTGCGAGCTGCAAATGCCACTTCCAGGTTAGCTGTGCAGAAGAAGAACAACAAGAAGAAGAAATATCTCGAAATATGTCCGTCAGGCCCCTTCCCTTGAGATATATCTGCAAATATCTCGGAAACGAAGCGAGCTATGGCAAAATGTTAAGAGACCTTTTTTGTAGAGAATTATGTTTCCTACAATTTATGTTCTATGATATTTTTTGATCAGAAGCGTAGTTTTCGAGATATATCGAGATATTTAAAAGTTCCGAAGCCGCACCAACATAATAGAGATACAGAAACACCGTGGCCCCTTTCTTTGAGATAACTCTGCACTAGTGCGAGACGCAAATGCCACTTCCAGCTTAGCTGTGCAGAAGAAGAACAACAAGAAGAAGAAATATCTCGAAATATGTCCGTCAGGCCCCTTCCCTTGAGATAAATCTGCAAATATCTCGGAAACGAAGAGAGCTATGGCAAAATGTTAAGAGACCTTTTTTGTAGAGAATTAAGTTTTCTACTTTTTATGTTCTATGATATTTTTTGATCAGAAGCGTAGTTTTCGAGATATATCGAGATATTTAAAAGTTCCGAAGCCGCACCAACATAATAGAGATACAGAAACACCGTGGCCCCCTTCTTTGAGATAACTCTGCACTATTGCGAGCTGCAAATGCCACTTCCAGCTTAGCTGTGCAGAAGAAGAACAACAAGAAGAAGAAATATCTCGAAATATGTCCGTCAGGCCCCTTCCCTTGAGATAAATCTGCAAATATCTCGGAAACGAAGCGAGCTATGGCAAAATGTTCAGAGACCTTTTTTGTAGAGAATTAAGTTTCCCACTTTTTATGTTCTATGATATTTTTTGATCAGATGCGTAGTTCTCGAGATATATCAAGATATTTAAAAGTTCCGAAGCCGCACCAACATAATAGAGATACAGAAACACCGTGGCCCCTTTCTTTGAGATAACTCTGCACTATTGCGAGCTGCAAATGCCACTTCCAGGTTAGCTGTGCAGAAGAAGAACAACAAGAAGAAGAAATATCTCGAAATATGTCCGTCAGGCCCCTTCCCTTGAGATATATCTGCAAATATCTCGGAAACGAAGCGAGCTATGGCAAAATGTTAAGAGACCTTTTTTGTAGAGAATTATGGTTCCTACAATTTATGTTCTATGATATTTTTTGATCAGATGCGTAGTTCTCGAGATATATCAAGATATTTAAAAGTTCCGAAGCCGCACCAACATAATACAGATACAGAAACACCGTGGCCCCTTTCTTTGAGATAACGCTGCACTAGTGCGAGCCGCAAATGCCACTTCCAGCTTAGCTGTGCAGAAGAAGAACAACAAGAAGAAGAAATATCTCGAAATATGTCCGTCAGGCCCCTTCCCTTGAGATAAATCTGCAAATATCTCGGAAACGAAGCGAGCTATGGCAAAATGTTAAGAGACCTTTTTTGTAGAGAATTAAGTTTCCTACTTTTTATGTTCTATGATATTTTTTGATCAGATGCGTAGTTCTCGAGATATATCAAGATATTTAAAGTTCCGAAGCCGCACCAACATAATAGAGATACAGAAACACCGTGGCCCCTTTCTTTGAGATAACTCTGCACTATTGCGAGCTGGAAATGCCACTTCCAGTTTAGCTGTGCAGAAGAAGAACAACAAGAAGAAGAAATATCTCGAAATATGTCCGTTAGGCCCCTTCCCTTCAGATAAATCTGCAAATATCTCGGAAACGAAGCGAGCTATGGCAAAATGTTAAGAGACCTTTTTTGTAGAGACTTAAGTTTCCTACTTTTTATGTTCTATGATATTTTTTGATCAGATGCGTAGTTCTCGAGATATATCAAGATATTTAAAAGTTCCGAAGCCGCACCAACATAATAGAGATACAGAAACACCGTGGCCCCCTTCTTTGAGATAACTCTGCACTATTGCGAGCTGCAAATGCCACTTCCAGCTTAGCTGTGCAGAAGAAGAACAACAAGAAGAAGAAATATCTCGAAATATGTCCGTCAGGCCCCTTCCCTTGAGATAAATCTGCAAATATCTCGGAAACGAAGCGAGCTATGGCAAAATGTTCAGAGACCTTTTTTGTAGAGAATTAAGTTTCCCACTTTTTATGTTCTATGATATTTTTTGATCAGATGCGTAGTTCTCGAGATATATCAAGATATTTAAAAGTTCCGAAGCCGCACCAACATAATAGAGATACAGAAACACCGTGGCCCCTTTCTTTGAGATAACTCTGCACTATTGCGAGCTGCAAATGCCACTTCCAGGTTAGCTGTGCAGAAGAAGAACAACAAGAAGAAGAAATATCTCGAAATATGTCCGTCAGGCCCCTTCCCTTGAGATATATCTGCAAATATCTCGGAAACGAAGCGAGCTATGGCAAAATGTTAAGAGACCTTTTTTGTAGAGAATTATGTTTCCTACAATTTATGTTGTATGATATTTTTTGATCAGAAGCGTAGTTTTCGAGATATATCGAGATATTTAAAAGCTCCGAAGCCGCACCAACATAATAGAGATACAGAAACACCGTGGCCCCTTTCTTTGAGATAACTCTGCACTAGTGCGAGCCGCAAATGCCACTTCCAGCTTAGCTGTGCAGAAGAAGAACAACAAGAAGAAGAAATATCTCGAAATATGTCCGTCAGGCCCCTTCCCTTGAGATAAATCTGCAAATATCTCGGAAACGAAGAGAGCTATGGCAAAATGTTAAGAGACCTTTTTTGTAGAGAATTAAGTTTCCTACTTTTTATGTTCTATGATATTTTTTGATCAGAAGCGTAGTTTTCGAGATATATCGAGATATTTAAAAGTTCCGAAGCCGCACCAACATAATAGAGATACAGAAACACCGTGACCCCTTTCTTTGAGATAACTCTGCACTAGTGCGAGCCGCAAATGCCACTTCCAGCTTAGCTGTGCAGAAGAAGAACAACAAGAAGAAGAAATATCTCGAAATATGTCCGTCATGCCCCTTCCCTTGAGATATATCTGCAAATATCTCGGAAACGAAGAGAGCTATGGCAAAATGTTAAGAGACCTTTTTTGTAGACAATTAAGTGTCCTACTTTTTATGTTCTATGATATTTTTTGATCAGATGCGTAGTTCTCGAGATATATCAAGATATTTAAAAGTTCCGAAGCCGCACCAACAGAATAGAGATACAGAAACACCGTGGGCCCCTTCTTTGAGATAACTCTGCACTATTGCGAGCTGCAAATGCCACTTCCAGCTTAGCTGTGCAGAAGAAGAACAACAAGAAGAAGAAATATCTCGAAATATGTCCGTCAGGCCCCTTCCCTTGAGATAAATCTGCAAATATCTCGGAAACGAAGCGAGCTATGGCAAAATGTTAAGAGACCTTTTTTGTAGAGAATTAAGTTTCCCACTTTTTATGTTCTATGATATTTTTTGATCAGATGCGTAGTTCTCGAGATATATCAAGATATTTAAAAGTTCCGAAGCCGCACCAACATAATAGAGATACAGAAACACCGTGGCCCCTTTCTTTGAGATAACTCTGCACTAGTGCGAGCCGCAAATGCCACTTCCAGCTTAGCTGTGCAGAAGAAGAACAACAAGAAGAAGAAATATCTCGAAATATGTCCGTCAGGCCCCTTCCCTTGAGATAAATCTGCAAATATCTCGGAAACGAAGAGAGCTATGGCAAAATGTTAAGAGACCTTTTTTGTAGAGAATTAAGTTTCCTACTTTTTATGTTCTATGATATTTTTTGATCAGAAGCGTAGTTTTCGAGATATATCGAGATATTTAAAAGTTCCGAAGCCGCACCAACATAATAGAGATACAGAAACACCGTGACCCCTTTCTTTGAGATAACTCTGCACTAGTGCGAGCCGCAAATGCCACTTTCAGCTTAGCTGTGCAGAAGAAGAACAACAAGAAGAAGAAATATCTCGAAATATGTCCGTCATGCCCCTTCCCTTGAGATAAATCTGCAAATATCTCGGAAACGAAGAGAGCTATGGCAAAATGTTAAGAGACCTTTTTTGTAGAGAATTAAGTGTCCTACTTTTTATGTTCTATGATATTTTTTGATCAGATGCGTAGTTCTCGAGATATATCAAGATATTTAAAAGTTCCGAAGCCGCACCAACATAATAGAGATACAGAAACACCGTGGCCCCTTTCTTTGAGATAACTCTGCACTATTGCGAGCTGCAAATGCCACTTCCAGGTTAGCTGTGCAGAAGAAGAACAACAAGAAGAAGAAATATCTCGAAATATGTCCGTCAGGCCCCTTCCCTTGAGATATATCTGCAAATATCTCGGAAACGAAGCGAGCTATGGCAAAATGTTAAGAGACCTTTTTTGTAGAGAATTATGTTTCCTACAATTTATGTTCTATGATATTTTTTGATCAGAAGCGTAGTTTTCGAGATATATCGAGATATTTAAAAGTTCCGAAGCCGCACCAACATAATAGAGATACAGAAACACCGTGGCCCCTTTCTTTGAGATAACTCTGCACTAGTGCGAGACGCAAATGCCACTTCCAGCTTAGCTGTGCAGAAGAAGAACAACAAGAAGAAGAAATATCTCGAAATATGTCCGTCAGGCCCCTTCCCTTGAGATAAATCTGCAAATATCTCGGAAACGAAGAGAGCTATGGCAAAATGTTAAGAGACCTTTTTTGTAGAGAATTAAGTTTCCTACTTTTTATGTTCTATGATATTTTTTGATCAGAAGCGTAGTTTTCGAGATATATCGAGATATTTAAAAGTTCCGAAGCCGCACCAACATAATAGAGATACAGAAAAACCGTGACCCCTTTCTTTGAGATAACTCTGCACTAGTGCGAGCCGCAAATGCCACTTCCAGCTTAGCTGTGCAGAAGAAGAACAACAAGAAGAAGAAATATCTCGAAATATGTCCGTCATGCCCCTTCCCTTGAGATAAATCTGCAAATATCTCGGAAACGAAGAGAGCTATGGCAAAATGTTAAGAGACCTTTTTTGTAGAGAATTAAGTGTCCTACTTTTTATGTTCTATGATATTTTTTGATCAGATGCGTAGTTCTCGAGATATATCAAGATATTTAAAAGTTCCGAAGCCGCACCAACATAATAGAGATACAGAAACACCGTGGCCCCCTTCTTTGAGATAACTCTGCACTATTGCGAGCTGCAAATGCCACTTCCAGCTTAGCTGTGCAGAAGAAGAACAACAAGAAGAAGAAATATCTCGAAATATGTCCGTCAGGCCCCTTCCCTTGAGATAAATCTGCAAATATCTCGGAAACGAAGAGAGCTATGGCAAAATGTTAAGAGACCTTTTTTGTAGAGAATTAAGTTTCCTACTTTTTATGTTCTATGATATTTTTTGATCAGAAGCGTAGTTTTCGAGATATATCGAGATATTTAAAAGTTCCGAAGCCGCACCAACATAATAGAGATACAGAAACACCGTCGCCCCTTTCTTTGAGATAACTTTGCACTATTGCGAGCTGTAAATGCCACTTCCAGCTTAGCTGTGCAGAAGAAGTACAACAAGAAGAAGAAATATCTCGAAATATGTCCGTCAGGCCCCTTCCCTTGAGATATATCTGCAAATATCTCGGAAACGAAGCGAGCTATGGCAAAATGTTAAGAGACCTTTTTTGTAGAGAATTATGGTTCCTACAATTTATGTTCTATGATATTTTTTGATCAGAAGCGTAGTTTTCGAGATATATCGAGACATTTAAAAGTTCCGAAGCCGCACCAACATAATAGAGATACAGAAACACCGTGGCCCCTTTCTTTGAGATAACTCTGCACTAGTGCGAGCCGCAAATGCCACTTCCAGCTTAGCTGTGCAGAAGAAGAACAACAAGAAGAAGAAATATCTCGAAATATGTCCGTCAGGCCCCTTCCCTTGAGATAAATCTGCAAATATCTCGGAAACGAAGCGAGCTATGGCAAAATGTTAAGAGATCTTTTTTGTAGAGAATTAAGTTTCCTACTTTTTATGTTCTATGATATTTTTTGATCAGATGCGTAGTTCTCGAGATATATCAAGATATTTAAAAGTTCCGAAGCCGCACCAACATAATAGAGATACAGAAACACCGTGGCCCCTTTCTTTGAGATAACTCTGCACTATTGCGAGCTGGAAATGCCACTTCCAGTTTAGCTGTGCAGAAGAAGAACAACAAGAAGAAGAAATATCTCGAAATATGTCCGTTAGGCCCCTTCCCTTGAGATAAATCTGCAAATATCTCGGAAAGGAAGCGAGCTATGGCAAAATGTTAAGAGACCTTTTTTGGAGAGAATTAAGTTTCCTACTTTTTATGTTCTATGATATTTTTTGATCAGATGCGTAGTTCTCGAGATATATCAAGATATTTAAAAGTTCCGAAGCCGCACCAACATAATACAGATACAGAAACACCGTGGCCCCTTTCTTTGAGATAACGCTGCACTAGTGCGAGCCGCAAATGCCACTTCCAGCTTAGCTGTGCAGAAGAAGAACAACAAGAAGAAGAAATATCTCGAAATATGTCCGTCAGGCCCCTTCCCTTGAGATAAATCTGCAAATATCTCGGAAACGAAGCGAGCTATGGCAAAATGTTAAGAGACCTTTTTTGTAGAGAATTAAGTTTCCTACTTTTTATGTTCTATGATATTTTTTGATCAGATGCGTAGTTCTCGAGATATATCAAGATATTTATGAGTTCCGAAGCCGCACCAACATAATACAGATACAGAAACACCGTCGCCCCTTTCTTTGAGATAACTTTGCACTATTGCGAGCTGTAAATGCCACTTCCAGCTTAGCTGTGCAGAAGAAGTACAACAAGAAGAAGAAATATCTCGAAATATGTCCGTCAGGCCCCTTCCCTTGAGATATATCTGCAAATATCTCGGAAACGAAGCGAGCTATGGCAAAATGTTAAGAGACCTTTTTTGTAGAGAATTATGGTTCCTACAATTTATGTTCTATGATATTTTTTGATCAGAAGCGTAGTTTTCGAGATATATCGAGATATTTAAAAGTTCCGAAGCCGCACCAACATAATAGAGATACAGAAACACCGTGGCCCCTTTCTTTGAGATAACTCTGCACTAGTGCGAGCCGCAAATGCCACTTCCAGCTTAGCTGTGCAGAAGAAGAACAACAAGAAGAAGAAATATCTCGAAATATGTCCGTCAGGCCCCTTCCCTTGAGATAAATCTGCAAATATCTCGGAAACGAAGCGAGCTATGGCAAAATGTTAAGAGACCTTTTTTGTAGAGAATTAAGTTTCCTACTTTTTATGTTCTATGATATTTTTTGATCAGATGCGTAGTTCTCGAGATATATCAAGATATTTAAAAGTTCCGAAGCCGCACCAACATAATAAAGATACAGAAACACCGTGGCCCCTTTCTTTGAGATAACTCTGCACTATTGCGAGCTGGAAATGCCACTTCCAGTTTAGCTGTGCAGAAGAAGAACAACAAGAAGAAGAAATATCTCGAAATATGTCCGTTAGGCCCCTTCCCTTCAGATAAATCTGCAAATATCTCGGAAACGAAGCGAGCTATGGCAAAATGTTAAGAGACCTTTTTTGTAGAGAATTAAGTTTCCTACTTTTTATGTTCTATGATATTTTTTGATCAGATGCGCAGTTCTCGAGATATATCAAGATATTTAAAAGTTCCGAAGCCGCACCAACATAATAGAGATACAGAAACACAGTGGCCCCTTTCTTTGAGATAACTCTGCACTATTGCGAGCTGCAAATGCCACTTCCAGCTTAGCTGTGCAGAAGAAGAACAACAAGAAGAAGAAATATCTCGAAATATGTCCGTCAGGCCCCTTCCCTTGAGATAAATCTGCAAATATCTCGGAAACGAAGCGAGCTATGGCAAAATGTTAAGAGACCTTTTTTGTAGAGAATCAAGTTTCCTACTTTTTATGTTCTATGATATTTTTTGATCAGATGCGTAGTTCTCGAGATATATCAAGATATTTATGAGTTCCGAAGCCGCACCAACATAATACAGATACAGAAACACCGTCGCCCCTTTCTTTGAGATAACTTTGCACTATTGCGAGCTGTAAATGCCACTTCCAGCTTAGCTGTGCAGAAGAAGTACAACAAGAAGAAGAAATATCTCGAAATATGTCCGTCAGGCCCCTTCCCTTGAGATATATCTGCAAATATCTCGGAAACGAAGCGAGCTATGGCAAAATGTTAAGAGACCTTTTTTGTAGAGAATTATGGTTCCTACAATTTATGTTCTATGATATTTTTTGATCAGAAGCGTAGTTTTCGAGATATATCGAGATATTTAAAAGTTCCGAAGCCGCACCAACATAATAGAGATACAGAAACACCGTGGCCCCTTTCTTTGAGATAACTCTGCACTAGTGCGAGCCGCAAATGCCACTTCCAGCTTAGCTGTGCAGAAGAAGAACAACAAGAAGAAGAAATATCTCGAAATATGTCCGTCAGGCCCCTTCCCTTGAGATATATCTGCAAATATCTCGGAAACGAAGCGAGCTATGGCAAAATGTTAAGAGACCTTTTTTGTAGAGAATTATGGTTCCTACAATTTATGTTCTATGATATTTTTTGATCAGAAGCGTAGTTTTCGAGATATATCGAGATATTTAAAAGTTCCGAAGCCGCACCAACATAATAGAGATACAGAAACACCGTCGCCCCTTTCTTTGAGATAACTTTGCACTATTGCGAGCTGTAAATGCCACTTCCAGCTTAGCTGTGCAGAAGAAGTACAACAAGAAGAAGAAATATCTCGAAATATGTCCGTCAGGCCCCTTCCCTTGAGATATATCTGCAAATATCTCGGAAACGAAGCGAGCTATGGCAAAATGTTAAGAGACCTTTTTTGTAGAGAATTATGGTTCCTACAATTTATGTTCTATGATATTTTTTGATCAGAAGCGTAGTTTTCGAGATATATCGAGATATTTAAAAGTTCCGAAGCCGCACCAACATAATAGAGATACAGAAACACCGTGGCCCCTTTCTTTGAGATAACTCTGCACTAGTGCGAGCCGCAAATGCCACTTCCAGCTTAGCTGTGCAGAAGAAGAACAACAAGAAGAAGAAATATCTCGAAATATGTCCGTCAGGCCCCTTCCCTTGAGATAAATCTGCAAATATCTCGGAAAGGAAGCGAGCTATGGCAAAATGTTAAGAGACCTTTTTTGGAGAGAATTAAGTTTCCTACTTTTTATGTTCTATGATATTTTTTGATCAGATGCGTAGTTCTCGAGATATATCAAGATATTTAAAAGTTCCGAAGCCGCACCAACATAATACAGATACAGAAACACCGTGGCCCCTTTCTTTGAGATAACGCTGCACTAGTGCGAGCCGCAAATGCCACTTCCAGCTTAGCTGTGCAGAAGAAGAACAACAAGAAGAAGAAATATCTCGAAATATGTCCGTCAGGCCCCTTCCCTTGAGATAAATCTGCAAATATCTCGGAAACGAAGCGAGCTATGGCAAAATGTTAAGAGACCTTTTTTGTAGAGAATTAAGTTTCCTACTTTTTATGTTCTATGATATTTTTTGATCAGATGCGTAGTTCTCGAGATATATCAAGATATTTAAAAGTTCCGAAGCCGCACCAACATAATAGAGATACAGAAACACCGTGGCCCCTTTCTTTGAGATAACTCTGCACTATTGCGAGCTGGAAATGCCACTTCCAGTTTAGCTGTGCAGAAGAAGAACAACAAGAAGAAGAAATATCTCGAAATATGTCCGTTAGGCCCCTTCCCTTCAGATAAATCTGCAAATATCTCGGAAACGAAGCGAGCTATGGCAAAATGTTAAGAGACCTTTTTTGTAGAGAATTAAGTTTCCTACTTTTTATGTTCTATGATATTTTTTGATCAGATGCGCAGTTCTCGAGATATATCAAGATATTTAAAAGTTCCGAAGCCGCACCAACATAATAGAGATACAGAAACACAGTGGCCCCTTTCTTTGAGATAACTCTGCACTATTGCGAGCTGCAAATGCCACTTCCAGCTTAGCTGTGCAGAAGAAGAACAACAAGAAGAAGAAATATCTCGAAATATGTCCGTCAGGCCCCTTCCCTTGAGATAAATCTGCAAATATCTCGGAAACGAAGCGAGCTATGGCAAAATGTTAAGAGACCTTTTTTGTAGAGAATTAAGTTTCCTACTTTTTATGTTCTATGATATTTTTTGATCAGATGCGTAGTTCTCGAGATATATCAAGATATTTATGAGTTCCGAAGCCGCACCAACATAATACAGATACAGAAACACCGTCGCCCCTTTCTTTGAGATAACTTTGCACTATTGCGAGCTGTAAATGCCACTTCCAGCTTAGCTGTGCAGAAGAAGTACAACAAGAAGAAGAAATATCTCGAAATATGTCCGTCAGGCCCCTTCCCTTGAGATATATCTGCAAATATCTCGGAAACGAAGCGAGCTATGGCAAAATGTTAAGAGACCTTTTTTGTAGAGAATGATGGTTCCTACAATTTATGTTCTATGATATTTTTTGATCAGAAGCGTAGTTTTCGAGATATATCGAGATATTTAAAAGTTCCGAAGCCGCACCAACATAATAGAGATACAGAAACACCGTGGCCCCTTTCTTTGAGATAACTCTGCACTAGTGCGAGCCGCAAATGCCACTTCCAGCTTAGCTGTGCAGAAGAAGAACAACAAGAAGAAGAAATATCTCGAAATATGTCCGTCAGGCCCCTTCCCTTGAGATAAATCTGCAAATATCTCGGAAAGGAAGCGAGCTATGGCAAAATGTTAAGAGACCTTTTTTGTAGAGAATTAAGCTTCCTACTTTTTATGTTCTATGATATTTTTTGATCAGATGCGTAGTTCTCGAGATATATCAAGATATTTAAAAGTTCCGAAGCCGCACCAACATAATACAGATACAGAAACACCGTGGCCCCTTTCTTTGAGATAACGCTGCACTAGTGCGAGCCGCAAATGCCACTTCCAGCTTAGCTGTGCAGAAGAAGAACAACAAGAAGAAGAAATATCTCGAAATATGTCCGTCAGGCCCCTTCCCTTGAGATAAATCTGCAAATATCTCGGAAACGAAGCGAGCTATGGCAAAATGTTAAGAGACCTTTTTTGTAGAGAATTAAGTTTCCTACTTTTTATGTTCTATGATATTTTTTGATCAGATGCGTAGTTCTCGAGATATATCAAGATATTTAAAAGTTCCGAAGCGGCACCAACATAATAGAGATACAGAAACACCGTGGCCCCTTTCTTTGAGATAACTCTGCACTATTGCGAGCTGGAAATGCCACTTCCAGTTTAGCTGTGCAGAAGAAGAACAACAAGAAGAAGAAATATCTCGAAATATGTCCGTTAGGCCCCTTCCCTTCAGATAAATCTGCAAATATCTCGGAAACGAAGCGAGCTATGGCAAAATGTTAAGAGACCTTTTTTGTAGAGAATTAAGTTTCCTACTTTTCATGTTCTATGATATTTTTTGATCAGATGCGCAGTTCTCGAGATATATCAAGATATTTAAAAGTTCCGAAGCCGCACCAACATAATAGAGATACAGAAACACAGTGGCCCCTTTCTTTGAGATAACTCTGCACTATTGCGAGCTGCAAATGCCACTTCCAGCTTAGCCGTGCAGAAGAAGAACAACAAGAAGAAGAAATATCTCGAAATATGTCCGTCAGGCCCCTTCCCTTGAGATAAATCTGCAAATATCTCGGAAACGAAGCGAGCTATGGCAAAATGTTAAGAGACCTTTTTTGTAGAGAATTAAGTTTCCTACTTTTTATGTTCTATGATATTTTTTGATCAGATGCGTAGTTCTCGAGATATATCAAGATATTTATGAGTTCCGAAGCCGCACCAACATAATACAGATACAGAAACACCGTCGCCCCTTTCTTTGAGTTAACTTTGCACTATTGCGAGCTGTAAATGCCACTTCCAGCTTAGCTGTGCAGAAGAAGTACAACAAGAAGAAGAAATATCTCGAAATATGTCCGTCAGGCCCCTTCCCTTGAGATATATCTGCAAATATCTCGGAAACGAAGCGAGCTATGGCAAAATGTTAAGAGACCTTTTTTGTAGAGAATTATGGTTCCTACAATTTATGTTCTATGATATTTTTTGATCAGAAGCGTAGTTTTCGAGATATATCGAGATATTTAAAAGTTCCGAAGCCGCACCAACATAATAGAGATACAGAAACACCGTGGCCCCTTTCTTTGAGATAACTCTGCACTAGTGCGAGCCGCAAATGCCACTTCCAGCTTAGCTGTGCAGAAGAAGAACAACAAGAAGAAGAAATATCTCGAAATATGTCCGTCAGGCCCCTTCCCTTGAGATAAATCTGCAAATATCTCGGAAAGGAAGCGAGCTATGGCAAAATGTTAAGAGACCTTTTTTGTAGAGAATTAAGCTTCCTACTTTTTATGTTCTATGATATTTTTTGATCAGATGCGTAGTTCTCGAGATATATCAAGATATTTAAAAGTTCCGAAGCCGCACCAACATAATACAGATACAGAAACACCGTGGCCCCTTTCTTTGAGATAACGCTGCACTAGTGCGAGCCGCAAATGCCACTTCCAGCTTAGCTGTGCAGAAGAAGAACAACAAGAAGAAGAAATATCTCGAAATATGTCCGTCAGGCCCCTTCCCTTGAGATAAATCTGCAAATATCTCGGAAACGAAGCGAGCTATGGCAAAATGTTAAGAGACCTTTTTTGTAGAGAATTAAGTTTCCTACTTTTTATGTTCTATCATATTTTTTGATCAGATGCGTAGTTCTCGAGATATATCAAGATATTTAAAAGTTCCGAAGCGGCACCAACATAATAGAGATACAGAAACACCGTGGCCCCTTTCTTTGAGATAACTCTGCACTATTGCGAGCTGGAAATGCCACTTCCAGTTTAGCTGTGCAGAAGAAGAACAACAAGAAGAAGAAATATCTCGAAATATGTCCGTTAGGCCCCTTCCCTTCAGATAAATCTGCAAATATCTCGGAAACGAAGCGAGCTATGGCAAAATGTTAAGAGACCTTTTTTGTAGAGAATTAAGTTTCCTACTTTTCATGTTCTATGATATTTTTTGATCAGATGCGCAGTTCTCGAGATATATCAAGATATTTAAAAGTTCCGAAGCCGCACCAACATAATAGAGATACAGAAACACAGTGGCCCCTTTCTTTGAGATAACTCTGCACTATTGCGAGCTGCAAATGCCACTTCCAGCTTAGCCGTGCAGAAGAAGAACAACAAGAAGAAGAAATATCTCGAAATATGTCCGTCAGGCCCCTTCCCTTGAGATAAATCTGCAAATATCTCGGAAACGAAGCGAGCTATGGCAAAATGTTAAGAGACCTTTTTTGTAGAGAATTAAGTTTCCTACTTTTTATGTTCTATGATATTTTTTGATCAGATGCGTAGTTCTCGAGATATATCAAGATATTTATGAGTTCCGAAGCCGCACCAACATAATACAGATACAGAAACACCGTCGCCCCTTTCTTTGAGATAACTTTGCACTATTGCGAGCTGTAAATGCCACTTCCAGCTTAGCTGTGCAGAAGAAGTACAACAAGAAGAAGAAATATCTCGAAATATGTCCGTCAGGCCCCTTCCCTTGAGATATATCTGCAAATATCTCGGAAACGAAGCGAGCTATGGCAAAATGTTAAGAGACCTTTTTTGTAGAGAATTATGGTTCCTACAATTTATGTTCTATGATATTTTTTGATCAGAAGCGTAGTTTTCGAGATATATCGAGATATTTAAAAGTTCCGAAGCCGCACCAACATAATAGAGATACAGAAACACCGTGGCCCCTTTCTTTGAGATAACTCTGCACTAGTGCGAGCCGCAAATGCCACTTCCAGCTTAGCTGTGCAGAAGAAGAACAACAAGAAGAAGAAATATCTCGAAATATGTCCGTCAGGCCCCTTCCCTTGAGATAAATCTGCAAATATCTCGGAAAGGAAGCGAGCTATGGCAAAAGGTTAAGAGACCTTTTTTGTAGAGAATTAAGTTTCCTACTTTTTATGTTCTATGATATTTTTTGATCAGATGCGTAGTTCTCGAGATATATCAAGATATTTAAAAGTTCCGAAGCCGCACCAACATAATAGAGATACAGAAACACCGTGGCCCCTTTCTTTGAGATAACGCTGCACTAGTGCGAGCCGCAAATGCCACTTCCAGCTTAGCTGTGCAGAAGAAGAACAACAAGAAGAAGAAATATCTCGAAATATGTCCGTCAGGCCCCTTCCCTTGAGATAAATCTGCAAATATCTCGGAAACGAAGCGAGCTATGGCAAAATGTTAAGAGACCTTTTTTGTAGAGAATTAAGTTTCCTACTTTTTATGTTCTATGATATTTTTTGATCAGATGCGTAGTTCTCGAGATATATCAAGATATTTATGAGTTCCGAAGCCGCACCAACATAATAGAGATACAGAAACACCGTGGCCCCTTTCTTTGAGATAACGCTGCACTAGTGCGAGCCGCAAATGCCACTTCCAGCTTAGCTGTGCAGAAGAAGAACAACAAGAAGAAGAAATATCTCGAAATATGTCCGTCAGGCCCCTTCCCTTGAGATAAATCCGCAAACATCTCGGAAACGAAGCGAGCGATGGCAAAATGTTAAGAGACCTTTTTTGTAGAGAATTAAGTTTCCTACTTTTTGTGTTCTATGATATTTTTTGATCAGATGCGTAGTTCTCGAGATATATCAAGATATTTAAAAGTTCCGAAGCCGCACCAACATAATAGAGATACAGAAACACCGTGGCCCCTTTCTTTGAGATAACGCTGCACTAGTGCGAGCCGCAAATGCCACTTCCAGCTTAGCTGTGCAGAAGAAGAACAACAAGAAGAAGAAATATCTCGAAATATGTCCGTCAGGCCCCTTCCCTTGAGATAAATCCGCAAACATCTCGGAAACGAAGCGAGCGATGGCAAAATGTTAAGAGACCTTTTTTGTAGAGAATTAAGTTTCCTACTTTTTGTGTTCTATGATATTTTTTGATCAGATGCGTAGTTCTCGAGATATATCAAGATATTTAAAAGTTCCGAAGCCGCACCAACATAATACAGATACAGAAACACCGTGGCCCCTTTCTTTGAGATAACGCTGCACTAGTGCGAGCTGCAAATGCCACTTCCAGCTTAGCTGTGCAGAAGAAGAACAACAAGAAGAAGAAATATCTCGAAATATGTCCGTCAGGCCCTTTCCCTTCAGATAAATCTGCAAATATCTCGGAAACGAAGCGAGCTATGGCAAAATGCTAAGAGACCTTTTTTGTAGAGAATTATGTTTCCTACAATTTATGTTCTATGATATTTTTTGATCAGAAGCGTAGTTTTCGAGATATATCGAGATATTTAAAAGTTCCGAAGCCGCACCAACAGAATAGAGATACAGAAACACCGTGGCTCCTTTCTTTGAGATAACTCTGCACTATTGCGAGCTGGAAATGCCACTTCCAGTTTAGCTGTGCAGAAGAAGAACAACAAGAAGAAGAAATATCTCGAAATATGTCCGTTAGGCCCCTTCCCTTCAGATAAATCTGCAAATATCTCGGAAACGAAGCGAGCTATGGCAAAATGTTAAGAGACCTTTTTTGTAGAGAATTAAGTTTCCTACTTTTTATGTTCTATGATATTTTTTGATCAGATGCGCAGTTCTCGAGATATATCAAGATATTTAAAAGTTCCGAAGCCGCACCAACATAATAGAGATACAGAAACACAGTGGCCCCTTTCTTTGAGATAACTCTGCACTATTGCGAGCTGCAAATGCCACTTCCAGCTTAGCTGTGCAGAAGAAGAACAACAAGAAGAAGAAATATCTCGAAATATGTCCGTCAGGCCCTTTCCCTTCAGATAAATCTGCAAATATCTCGGAAACGAAGCGAGCTATGGCAAAATGCTAAGAGACCTTTTTTGTAGAGAATTATGTTTCCTACAATTTATGTTCTATGATATTTTTTGATCAGAAGCGTAGTTTTCGAGATATATCGAGATATTTAAAAGTTCCGAAGCCGCACCAACAGAATAGAGATACAGAAACACCGTGGCTCCTTTCTTTGAGATAACTCTGCACTATTGCGAGCTGGAAATGCCACTTCCAGTTTAGCTGTGCAGAAGAAGAACAACAAGAAGAAGAAATATCTCGAAATATGTCCGTTAGGCCCCTTCCCTTCAGATAAATCTGCAAATATCTCGGAAACGAAGCGAGCTATGGCAAAATGTTAAGAGACCTTTTTTGTAGAGAATTAAGTTTCCTACTTTTTATGTTCTATGATATTTTTTGATCAGATGCGCAGTTCTCGAGATATATCAAGATATTTAAAAGTTCCGAAGCCGCACCAACATAATAGAGATACAGAAACACCGTGGCCCCTTTCTTTGAGATAACTCTGCACTATTGCGAGCTGCAAATGCCACTTCCAGCTTAGCTGTGCAGAAGAAGAACAACAAGAAGAAGAAATATCTCGAAATATGTCCGTCAGGCCCTTTCCCTTCAGATATATCTGCAAATATCTCGGAAACGAAGCGAGCTATGGCAAAATGCTAAGAGACCTTTTTTGTAGAGAATTATGTTTCCTACAATTTATGTTCTATGATATTTTTTCATCAGAAGCGTAGTTTTCGAGATATATCGAGATATTTAAAAGTTCCGAAGCCGCACCAACATAATAGAGATACAGAAACACCGTGGCCCCTTTCTTTGAGATAACTCTGCACTAGTGCGAGCCGCAAATGCCACTTCCAGCTTAGCTGTGCAGAAGAAGAACAACAAGAAGAAGAAATATCTCGAAATATGTCCGTCAGGCCCCTTCCCTTGAGATAAATCTGCAAATATCTCGGAAACGAAGCGAGCTATGGCAAAATGTTAAGAGACCTTTTTTGTAGAGAATTAAGTTTCCTACTTTTTATGTTCTATGATATTTTTTGATCAGATGCGTAGTTCTCGAGATATATCAAGATATTTAAAAGTTCCGAAGCCGCACCAACATAATAGAGATACAGAAACACCGTGGCCCCTTTCTTTGAGATAACTCTGCACTATTGCGAGCTGGAAATGCCACTTCCAGTTTAGCTGTGCAGAAGAAGAACAACAAGAAGAAGAAATATCTCGAAATATGTCCGTTAGGCCCCTTCCCTTCAGATAAATCTGCAAATATCTCGGAAACGAAGCGAGCTATGGCAAAATGTTAAGAGACCTTTTTTGTAGAGAATTAAGTTTCCTACTTTTTATGTTCTATGATATTTTTTGATCAGATGCGCAGTTCTCGAGATATATCAAGATATTTAAAAGTTCCGAAGCCGCACCAACATAATAGAGATACAGAAACACAGTGGCCCCTTTCTTTGAGATAACTCTGCACTATTGCGAGCTGCAAATGCCACTTCCAGCTTAGCCGTGCAGAAGAAGAACAACAAGAAGAAGAAATATCTCGAAATATGTCCGTCAGGCCCCTTCCCTTGAGATAAATCTGCAAATATCTCGGAAACGAAGCGAGCTATGGCAAAATGTTAAGAGACCTTTTTTGTAGAGAATTAAGTTTCCTACTTTTTATGTTCTATGATATTTTTTGATCAGATGCGTAGTTCTCGAGATATATCAAGATATTTATGAGTTCCGAAGCCGCACCAACATAATACAGATACAGAAACACCGTCGCCCCTTTCTTTGAGATAACTTTGCACTATTGCGAGCTGTAAATGCCACTTCCAGCTTAGCTGTGCAGAAGAAGTACAACAAGAAGAAGAAATATCTCGAAATATGTCCGTCAGGCCCCTTCCCTTGAGATATATCTGCAAATATCTCGGAAACGAAGCGAGCTATGGCAAAATGTTAAGAGACCTTTTTTGTAGAGAATTATGGTTCCTACAATTTATGTTCTATGATATTTTTTGATCAGAAGCGTAGTTTTCGAGATATATCGAGATATTTAAAAGTTCCGAAGCCGCACCAACATAATAGAGATACAGAAACACCGTGGCCCCTTTCTTTGAGATAACTCTGCACTAGTGCGAGCCGCAAATGCCACTTCCAGCTTAGCTGTGCAGAAGAAGAACAACAAGAAGAAGAAATATCTCGAAATATGTCCGTCAGGCCCCTTCCCTTGAGATAAATCTGCAAATATCTCGGAAAGGAAGCGAGCTATGGCAAAATGTTAAGAGACCTTTTTTGTAGAGAATTAAGCTTCCTACTTTTTATGTTCTATGATATTTTTTGATCAGATGCGTAGTTCTCGAGATATATCAAGATATTTAAAAGTTCCGAAGCCGCACCAACATAATACAGATACAGAAACACCGTGGCCCCTTTCTTTGAGATAACGCTGCACTAGTGCGAGCCGCAAATGCCACTTCCAGCTTAGCTGTGCAGAAGAAGAACAACAAGAAGAAGAAATATCTCGAAATATGTCCGTCAGGCCCCTTCCCTTGAGATAAATCTGCAAATATCTCGGAAACGAAGCGAGCTATGGCAAAATGTTAAGAGACCTTTTTTGTAGAGAATTAAGTTTCCTACTTTTTATGTTCTATGATATTTTTTGATCAGATGCGTAGTTCTCGAGATATATCAAGATATTTAAAAGTTCCGAAGCGGCACCAACATAATAGAGATACAGAAACACCGTGGCCCCTTTCTTTGAGATAACTCTGCACTATTGCGAGCTGGAAATGCCACTTCCAGTTTAGCTGTGCAGAAGAAGAACAACAAGAAGAAGAAATATCTCGAAATATGTCCGTTAGGCCCCTTCCCTTCAGATAAATCTGCAAATATCTCGGAAACGAAGCGAGCTATGGCAAAATGTTAAGAGACCTTTTTTGTAGAGAATTAAGTTTCCTACTTTTCATGTTCTATGATATTTTTTGATCAGATGCGCAGTTCTCGAGATATATCAAGATATTTAAAAGTTCCGAAGCCGCACCAACATAATAGAGATACAGAAACACAGTGGCCCCTTTCTTTGAGATAACTCTGCACTATTGCGAGCTGCAAATGCCACTTCCAGCTTAGCCGTGCAGAAGAAGAACAACAAGAAGAAGAAATATCTCGAAATATGTCCGTCAGGCCCCTTCCCTTGAGATAAATCTGCAAATATCTCGGAAACGAAGCGAGCTATGGCAAAATGTTAAGAGACCTTTTTTGTAGAGAATTAAGTTTCCTACTTTTTATGTTCTATGATATTTTTTGATCAGATGCGTAGTTCTCGAGATATATCAAGATATTTATGAGTTCCGAAGCCGCACCAACATAATACAGATACAGAAACACCGTCGCCCCTTTCTTTGAGATAACTTTGCACTATTGCGAGCTGTAAATGCCACTTCCAGCTTAGCTGTGCAGAAGAAGTACAACAAGAAGAAGAAATATCTCGAAATATGTCCGTCAGGCCCCTTCCCTTGAGATATATCTGCAAATATCTCGGAAACGAAGCGAGCTATGGCAAAATGTTAAGAGACCTTTTTTGTAGAGAATTATGGTTCCTACAATTTATGTTCTATGATATTTTTTGATCAGAAGCGTAGTTTTCGAGATATATCGAGATATTTAAAAGTTCCGAAGCCGCACCAACATAATAGAGATACAGAAACACCGTGGCCCCTTTCTTTGAGATAACTCTGCACTAGTGCGAGCCGCAAATGCCACTTCCAGCTTAGCTGTGCAGAAGAAGAACAACAAGAAGAAGAAATATCTCGAAATATGTCCGTCAGGCCCCTTCCCTTGAGATAAATCTGCAAATATCTCGGAAAGGAAGCGAGCTATGGCAAAATGTTAAGAGACCTTTTTTGTAGAGAATTAAGTTTCCTACTTTTTATGTTCTATGATATTTTTTGATCAGATGCGTAGTTCTCGAGATATATCAAGATATTTAAAAGTTCCGAAGCCGCACCAACATAATAGAGATACAGAAACACCGTGGCCCCTTTCTTTGAGATAACGCTGCACTAGTGCGAGCCGCAAATGCCACTTCCAGCTTAGCTGTGCAGAAGAAGAACAACAAGAAGAAGAAATATCTCGAAATATGTCCGTCAGGCCCCTTCCCTTGAGATAAATCTGCAAATATCTCGGAAACGAAGCGAGCTATGGCAAAATGTTAAGAGACCTTTTTTGTAGAGAATTAAGTTTCCTACTTTTTATGTTCTATGATATTTTTTGATCAGATGCGTAGTTCTCGAGATATATCAAGATATTTATGAGTTCCGAAGCCGCACCAACATAATAGAGATACAGAAACACCGTGGCCCCTTTCTTTGAGATAACGCTGCACTAGTGCGAGCCGCAAATGCCACTTCCAGCTTAGCTGTGCAGAAGAAGAACAACAAGAAGAAGAAATATCTCGAAATATGTCCGTCAGGCCCCTTCCCTTGAGATAAATCCGCAAACATCTCGGAAACGAAGCGAGCGATGGCAAAATGTTAAGACACCTTTTTTGTAGAGAATTAAGTTTCCTACTTTTTGTGTTCTATGATATTTTTTGATCAGATGCGTAGTTCTCGAGATATATCAAGATATTTAAAAGTTCCGAAGCCGCACCAACATAATAGAGATACAGAAACACCGTGGCCCCTTTCTTTGAGATAACTCTGCACTATTGCGAGCTGGAAATGCCACTTCCAGTTTAGCTGTGCAGAAGAAGAACAACAAGAAGAAGAAATATCTCGAAATATGTCCGTTAGGCCCCTTCCCTTCAGATAAATCTGCAAATATCTCGGAAACGAAGCGAGCTATGGCAAAATGTTAAGAGACCTTTTTTGTAGAGAATTAAGTTTCCTACTTTTTATGTTCTATGATATTTTTTGATCAGATGCGTAGTTCTCGAGATATATCAAGATATTTATGAGTTCCGAAGCCGCACCAACATAATAGAGATACAGAAACACCGTGGCCCCTTTCTTTGAGATAACGCTGCACTAGTGCGAGCCGCAAATGCCACTTCCAGCTTAGCTGTGCAGAAGAAGAACAACAAGAAGAAGAAATATCTCGAAATATGTCCGTCAGGCCCCTTCCCTTGAGATAAATCCGCAAACATCTCGGAAACGAAGCGAGCGATGGCAAAATGTTAAGAGACCTTTTTTGTAGAGAATTAAGTTTCCTACTTTTTGTGTTCTATGATATTTTTTGATCAGATGCGTAGTTCTCGAGATATATCAAGATATTTAAAAGTTCCGAAGCCGCACCAACATAATAGAGATACAGAAACACCGTGGCCCCTTTCTTTGAGATAACTCTGCACTATTGCGAGCTGGAAATGCCACTTCCAGTTTAGCTGTGCAGAAGAAGAACAACAAGAAGAAGAAATATCTCGAAATATGTCCGTTAGGCCCCTTCCCTTCAGATAAATCTGCAAATATCTCGGAAACGAAGCGAGCTATGGCAAAATGTTAAGAGACCTTTTTTGTAGAGAATTAAGTTTCCTACTTTTTATGTTGTATGATATTTTTTGATCAGATGCGCAGTTCTCGAGATATATCAAGATATTTAAAAGTTCCGAAGCCGCACCAACATAATAGAGATACAGAAACACAGTGGCCCCTTTCTTTGAGATAACTCTGCACTATTGCGAGCTGCAAATGCCACTTCCAGCTTAGCTGTGCAGAAGAAGAACAACAAGAAGAAGAAATATCTCGAAATATGTCCGTCAGGCCCTTTCCCTTCAGATAAATCTGCAAATATCTCGGAAACGAAGCGAGCTATGGCAAAATGCTAAGAGACCTTTTTTGTAGAGAATTATGTTTCCTACAATTTATGTTCTATGATATTTTTTGATCAGAAGCGTAGTTTTCGAGATATATCGAGATATTTAAAAGTTCCGAAGCCGCACCAACAGAATAGAGATACAGAAACACCGTGGCTCCTTTCTTTGAGATAACTCTGCACTATTGCGAGCTGGAAATGCCACTTCCAGTTTAGCTGTGCAGAAGAAGAACAACAAGAAGAAGAAATATCTCGAAATATGTCCGTTAGGCCCCTTCCCTTCAGATAAATCTGCAAATATCTCGGAAACGAAGCGAGCTATGGCAAAATGTTAAGAGACCTTTTTTGTAGAGAATTAAGTTTCCTACTTTTTATGTTCTATGATATTTTTTGATCAGATGCGCAGTTCTCGAGATATATCAAGATATTTAAAAGTTCCGAAGCCGCACCAACATAATAGAGATACAGAAACACCGTGGCCCCTTTCTTTGAGATAACTCTGCACTATTGCGAGCTGCAAATGCCACTTCCAGCTTAGCTGTGCAGAAGAAGAACAACAAGAAGAAGAAATATCTCGAAATATGTCCGTCAGGCCCTTTCCCTTCAGATATATCTGCAAATATCTCGGAAACGAAGCGAGCTATGGCAAAATGCTAAGAGACCTTTTTTGTAGAGAATTATGTTTCCTACAATTTATGTTCTATGATATTTTTTCATCAGAAGCGTAGTTTTCGAGATATATCGAGATATTTAAAAGTTCCGAAGCCGCACCAACATAATAGAGATACAGAAACACCGTGGCCCCTTTCTTTGAGATAACTCTGCACTAGTGCGAGCCGCAAATGCCACTTCCAGCTTAGCTGTGCAGAAGAAGAACAACAAGAAGAAGAAATATCTCGAAATATGTCCGTCAGGCCCCTTCCCTTGAGATAAATCTGCAAATATCTCGGAAAGGAAGCGAGCTATGGCAAAATGTTAAGAGACCTTTTTTGTAGAGAATTAAGTTTCCTACTTTTTATGTTCTATGATATTTTTTGATCAGATGCGTAGTTCTCGAGATATATCAAGATATTTAAAAGTTCCGAAGCCGCACCAACATAATAGAGATACAGAAACACCGTGGCCCCTTTCTTTGAGATAACGCTGCACTAGTGCGAGCCGCAAATGCCACTTCCAGCTTAGCTGTGCAGAAGAAGAACAACAAGAAGAAGAAATATCTCGAAATATGTCCGTCAGGCCCCTTCCCTTGAGATAAATCTGCAAATATCTCGGAAACGAAGCGAGCTATGGCAAAATGTTAAGAGACCTTTTTTGTAGAGAATTAAGTTTCCTACTTTTTATGTTCTATGATATTTTTTGATCAGATGCGTAGTTCTCGAGATATATCAAGATATTTATGAGTTCCGAAGCCGCACCAACATAATAGAGATACAGAAACACCGTGGCCCCTTTCTTTGAGATAACGCTGCACTAGTGCGAGCCGCAAATGCCACTTCCAGCTTAGCTGTGCAGAAGAAGAACAACAAGAAGAAGAAATATCTCGAAATATGTCCGTCAGGCCCCTTCCCTTGAGATAAATCCGCAAACATCTCGGAAACGAAGCGAGCGATGGCAAAATGTTAAGACACCTTTTTTGTAGAGAATTAAGTTTCCTACTTTTTGTGTTCTATGATATTTTTTGATCAGATGCGTAGTTCTCGAGATATATCAAGATATTTAAAAGTTCCGAAGCCGCACCAACATAATAGAGATACAGAAACACCGTGGCCCCTTTCTTTGAGATAACTCTGCACTATTGCGAGCTGGAAATGCCACTTCCAGTTTAGCTGTGCAGAAGAAGAACAACAAGAAGAAGAAATATCTCGAAATATGTCCGTTAGGCCCCTTCCCTTCAGATAAATCTGCAAATATCTCGGAAACGAAGCGAGCTATGGCAAAATGTTAAGAGACCTTTTTTGTAGAGAATTAAGTTTCCTACTTTTTATGTTCTATGATATTTTTTGATCAGATGCGTAGTTCTCGAGATATATCAAGATATTTATGAGTTCCGAAGCCGCACCAACATAATAGAGATACAGAAACACCGTGGCCCCTTTCTTTGAGATAACGCTGCACTAGTGCGAGCCGCAAATGCCACTTCCAGCTTAGCTGTGCAGAAGAAGAACAACAAGAAGAAGAAATATCTCGAAATATGTCCGTCAGGCCCCTTCCCTTGAGATAAATCCGCAAACATCTCGGAAACGAAGCGAGCGATGGCAAAATGTTAAGAGACCTTTTTTGTAGAGAATTAAGTTTCCTACTTTTTGTGTTCTATGATATTTTTTGATCAGATGCGTAGTTCTCGAGATATATCAAGATATTTAAAAGTTCCGAAGCCGCACCAACATAATAGAGATACAGAAACACCGTGGCCCCTTTCTTTGAGATAACTCTGCACTATTGCGAGCTGGAAATGCCACTTCCAGTTTAGCTGTGCAGAAGAAGAACAACAAGAAGAAGAAATATCTCGAAATATGTCCGTTAGGCCCCTTCCCTTCAGATAAATCTGCAAATATCTCGGAAACGAAGCGAGCTATGGCAAAATGTTAAGAGACCTTTTTTGTAGAGAATTAAGTTTCCTACTTTTTATGTTGTATGATATTTTTTGATCAGATGCGCAGTTCTCGAGATATATCAAGATATTTAAAAGTTCCGAAGCCGCACCAACATAATAGAGATACAGAAACACAGTGGCCCCTTTCTTTGAGATAACTCTGCACTATTGCGAGCTGCAAATGCCACTTCCAGCTTAGCTGTGCAGAAGAAGAACAACAAGAAGAAGAAATATCTCGAAATATGTCCGTCAGGCCCTTTCCCTTCAGATAAATCTGCAAATATCTCGGAAACGAAGCGAGCTATGGCAAAATGCTAAGAGACCTTTTTTGTAGAGAATTATGTTTCCTACAATTTATGTTCTATGATATTTTTTGATCAGAAGCGTAGTTTTCGAGATATATCGAGATATTTAAAAGTTCCGAAGCCGCACCAACAGAATAGAGATACAGAAACACCGTGGCTCCTTTCTTTGAGATAACTCTGCACTATTGCGAGCTGGAAATGCCACTTCCAGTTTAGCTGTGCAGAAGAAGAACAACAAGAAGAAGAAATATCTCGAAATATGTCCGTTAGGCCCCTTCCCTTCAGATAAATCTGCAAATATCTCGGAAACGAAGCGAGCTATGGCAAAATGTTAAGAGACCTTTTTTGTAGAGAATTAAGTTTCCTACTTTTTATGTTCTATGATATTTTTTGATCAGATGCGCAGTTCTCGAGATATATCAAGATATTTAAAAGTTCCGAAGCCGCACCAACATAATAGAGATACAGAAACACCGTGGCCCCTTTCTTTGAGATAACTCTGCACTATTGCGAGCTGCAAATGCCACTTCCAGCTTAGCTGTGCAGAAGAAGAACAACAAGAAGAAGAAATATCTCGAAATATGTCCGTCAGGCCCTTTCCCTTCAGATATATCTGCAAATATCTCGGAAACGAAGCGAGCTATGGCAAAATGCTAAGAGACCTTTTTTGTAGAGAATTATGTTTCCTACAATTTATGTTCTATGATATTTTTTCATCAGAAGCGTAGTTTTCGAGATATATCGAGATATTTAAAAGTTCCGAAGCCGCACCAACATAATAGAGATACAGAAACACCGTGGCCCCTTTCTTTGAGATAACTCTGCACTAGTGCGAGCCGCAAATGCCACTTCCAGCTTAGCTGTGCAGAAGAAGAACAACAAGAAGAAGAAATATCTCGAAATATGTCCGTCAGGCCCCTTCCCTTGAGATAAATCTGCAAATATCTCGGAAACGAAGCGAGCTATGGCAAAATGTTAAGAGACCTTTTTTGTAGAGAATTAAGTTTCCTACTTTTTATGTTCTATGATATTTTTTGATCAGATGCGTAGTTCTCGAGATATATCAAGATATTTAAAAGTTCCGAAGCCGCACCAACATAATAGAGATACAGAAACACCGTGGCCCCTTTCTTTGAGATAACTCTGCACTATTGCGAGCTGGAAATGCCACTTCCAGTTTAGCTGTGCAGAAGAAGAACAACAAGAAGAAGAAATATCTCGAAATATGTCCGTTAGGCCCCTTCCCTTCAGATAAATCTGCAAATATCTCGGAAACGAAGCGAGCTATGGCAAAATGTTAAGAGACCTTTTTTGTAGAGAATTAAGTTTCCTACTTTTTATGTTCTATGATATTTTTTGATCAGATGCGCAGTTCTCGAGATATATCAAGATATTTAAAAGTTCCGAAGCCGCACCAACATAATAGAGATACAGAAACACAGTGGCCCCTTTCTTTGAGATAACTCTGCACTATTGCGAGCTGCAAATGCCACTTCCAGCTTAGCTGTGCAGAAGAAGAACAACAAGAAGAAGAAATATCTCGAAATATGTCCGTCAGGCCCCTTCCCTTGAGATAAATCTGCAAATATCTCGGAAACGAAGCGAGCTATAGCAAAATGTTAAGAGACCTTTTTTGTAGAGAATTAAGTTTCCTACTTTTTATGTTCTATGATATTTTTTGATCAGATGCGTAGTTCTCGAGATATATCAAGATATTTATGAGTTCCGAAGCCGCACCAACATAATACAGATACAGAAACACCGTCGCCCCTTTCTTTGAGATAACTTTGCACTATTGCGAGCTGTAAATGCCACTTCCAGCTTAGCTGTGCAGAAGAAGTACAACAAGAAGAAGAAATATCTCGAAATATGTCCGTCAGGCCCCTTCCCTTGAGATATATCTGCAAATATCTCGGAAACGAAGCGAGCTATGGCAAAATGTTAAGAGACCTTTTTTGTAGAGAATTATGGTTCCTACAATTTATGTTCTATGATATTTTTTGATCAGAAGCGTAGTTTTCGAGATATATCGAGATATTTAAAAGTTCCGAAGCCGCACCAACATAATAGAGATACAGAAACACCGTGGCCCCTTTCTTTGAGATAACTCTGCACTAGTGCGAGCCGCAAATGCCACTTCCAGCTTAGCTGTGCAGAAGAAGAACAACAAGAAGAAGAAATATCTCGAAATATGTCCGTCAGGCCCCTTCCCTTGAGATAAATCTGCAAATATCTCGGAAAGGAAGCGAGCTATGGCAAAATGTTAAGAGACCTTTTTTGTAGAGAATTAAGTTTCCTACTTTTTATGTTCTATGATATTTTTTGATCAGATGCGTAGTTCTCGAGATATATCAAGATATTTAAAAGTTCCGAAGCCGCACCAACATAATAGAGATACAGAAACACCGTGGCCCCTTTCTTTCAGATAACGCTGCACTAGTGCGAGCCGCAAATGCCACTTCCAGCTTAGCTGTGCAGAAGAAGAACAAGAAGAAGAAGAAATATCTCGAAATATGTCCGTCAGGCCCCTTCCCTTGAGATAAATCCGCAAACATCTCGGAAACGAAGCGAGCGATGGCAAAATGTTAAGAGACCTTTTTTGTAGAGAATTAAGTTTCCTACTTTTTATGTTCTATGATATTTTTTGATCAGATGCGTAGTTCTCGAGATATATCAAGATATTTAAAAGTTCCGAAGCCGCACCAACGTAATAGAGATACAGAAACACCGTGGCCCCTTTCTTTGAGATAACTCTGCACTATTGCGAGCTGGAAATGCCACTTCCAGTTTAGCTGTGCAGAAGAAGAACAACAAGAAGAAGAAATATCTCGAAATATGTCCGTTAGGCCCCTTCCCTTCAGATAAATCTGCAAATATCTCGGAAACGAAGCGAGCTATGGCAAAATGTTAAGAGACCTTTTTTGTAGAGAATTAAGTTTCCTACTTTTTATGTTGTATGATATTTTTTGATCAGATGCGCAGTTCTCGAGATATATCAAGATATTTAAAAGTTCCGAAGCCGCACCAACATAATAGAGATACAGAAACACAGTGGCCCCTTTCTTTGAGATAACTCTGCACTATTGCGAGCTGCAAATGCCACTTCCAGCTTAGCTGTGCAGAAGAAGAACAACAAGAAGAAGAAATATCTCGAAATATGTCCGTCAGGCCCTTTCCCTTCAGATAAATCTGCAAATATCTCGGAAACGAAGCGAGCTATGGCAAAATGCTAAGAGACCTTTTTTGTAGAGAATTATGTTTCCTACAATTTATGTTCTATGATATTTTTTGATCAGAAGCGTAGTTTTCGAGATATATCGAGATATTTAAAAGTTCCGAAGCCGCACCAACAGAATAGAGATACAGAAACACCGTGGCTCCTTTCTTTGAGATAACTCTGCACTATTGCGAGCTGGAAATGCCACTTCCAGTTTAGCTGTGCAGAAGAAGAACAACAAGAAGAAGAAATATCTCGAAATATGTCCGTTAGGCCCCTTCCCTTCAGATAAATCTGCAAATATCTCGGAAACGAAGCGAGCTATGGCAAAATGTTAAGAGACCTTTTTTGTAGAGAATTACGTTTCCTACTTTTTATGTTCTATGATATTTTTTGATCAGATGCGCAGTTTTCGAGATATATCAAGATATTTAAAAGTTCCGAAGCCGCACCAACATAATAGAGATACAGAAACACCGTGGCCCCTTTCTTTGAGATAACTCTGCACTATTGCGAGCTGCAAATGCCACTTCCAGCTTAGCTGTGCAGAAGAAGAACAACAAGAAGAAGAAATATCTCGAAATATGTCCGTCAGGCCCTTTCCCTTCAGATATATCTGCAAATATCTCGGAAACGAAGCGAGCTATGGCAAAATGCTAAGAGACCTTTTTTGTAGAGAATTATGTTTCCTACAATTTATGTTCTATGATATTTTTTCATCAGAAGCGTAGTTTTCGAGATATATCGAGATATTTAAAAGTTCCGAAGCCGCACCAACATAATAGAGATACAGAAACACCGTGGCCCCTTTCTTTGAGATAACTCTGCACTAGTGCGAGCCGCAAATGCCACTTCCAGCTTAGCTGTGCAGAAGAAGAACAACAAGAAGACGAAATATCTCGAAATATGTCCGTCAGGCCCCTTCCCTTGAGATAAATCTGCAAATATCTCGGAAACGAAGCGAGCTATGGCAAAATGTTAAGAGACCTTTTTTGTAGAGAATTAAGTTTCCTACTTTTTATGTTCTATGATATTTTTTGATCAGATGCGTAGTTCTCGAGATATATCAAGATATTTAAAAGTTCCGAAGCCGCACCAACATAATAGAGATACAGAAACACCGTGGCCCCTTTCTTTGAGATAACTCTGCACTAGGGCGAGCCGCAAATGCCACTTCCAGCTTAGCTGTGCAGAAGAAGAACAACAAGAAGAAGAAATATCTCGAAATATGTCCGTCAGGCCCCTTCCCTTGAGATATATCTGCAAATATCTCGGAAACGAAGCGAGCTATGGCAAAATGTTAAGAGACCTTTTTTGTAGAGAATTATGGTTCCTACAATTTATGTTCTAAGATATTTTTTGATCAGAAGCGTAGTTTTCGAGATATATCGAGATATTTAAAAGTTCCGAAGCCGCACCAACATAATAGAGATACAGAAACACCGTGGCCCCTTTCTTTGAGATAACTCTGCACTAGTGCGAGCCGCAAATGCCACTTCCAGCTTAGCTGTGCAGAAGAAGAACAACAAGAAGAAGAAATATCTCGAAATATGTCCGTCAGGCCCCTTCCCTTGAGATAAATCTGCAAATATCTCGGAAACGAAGCGAGCTATGGCAAAATGCTGAGAGACCTTTTTTGTAGAGAATTATGTTTCCTACAATTTATGTTCTATGATATTTTTTGATCAGAAGCGTAGTTTTCGAGATATATCGAGATATTTAAAAGTTCCGAAGCCGCACCAACAGAATAGAGATACAGAAACACCGTGGCTCCTTTCTTTGAGATAACTCTGCACCATTGCGAGCTGGAAATGCCACTTCCAGTTTAGCTGTGCAGAAGAAGAACAACAAGAAGAAGAAATATCTCGAAATATGTCCGTTAGGCCCCTTCCCTTCAGATAAATCTGCAAATATCTCGGAAACGAAGCGAGCTATGGCAAAATGTTAAGAGACCTTTTTTGTAGAGAATTAAGTTTCCTACTTTTTATGTTCTATGATATTTTTTGATCAGATGCGCAGTTCTCGAGATATATCACGATATTTAAAAGTTCCGAAGCCGCACCAACATAATAGAGATACAGAAACACCGTGGCCCCTTTCTTTGAGATAACTCTGCACTATTGCGAGCTGCAAATGCCACTTCCAGCTTAGCTGTGCAGAAGAAGAACAACAAGAAGAAGAAATATCTCGAAATATATCCGTCAGGCCCTTTCCCTTCAGATATATCTGCAAATATCTCGGAAACGAAGCGAGCTATGGCAAAATGCTAAGAGACCTTTTTTGTAGAGAATTATGGTTCCTACAATTTATGTTCTATGATATTTTTTCATCAGAAGCGTAGTTTTCGAGATATATCGAGATATTTAAAAGTTCCGAACCCGCACCAACATAATAGAGATACAGAAACACCGTGGCCCCTTTCTTTGAGATAACTCTGCACTAGTGCGAGCCGCAAATGCCACTTCCAGCTTAGCTGTGCAGAAGAAGAACAACAAGAAGAAGAAATATCTCGAAATATGTCCGTCAGGCCCCTTCCCTTGAGATAAATCTGCAAATATCTCGGAAACGAAGCGAGCTATTGCAAAATGTTAAGAGACCTTTTTTGTAGAGAATTAAGTTTCCTACTTTTTATGTTCTATGATATTTTTTGATCAGATGCGTAGTTCTCGAGATATATCAAGATATTTAAAAGTTCCGAAGCCGCACCAACATAATAGAGATACAGAAACACCGTGGCCCCTTTCTTTGAGATAACTCTGCACTAGGGCGAGCCGCAAATGCCACTTCCAGCTTAGCTGTGCAGAAGAAGAACAACAAGAAGAAGAAATATCTCGAAATATGTCCGTCAGGCCCCTTCCCTTGAGATAAATCTGCAAATATCTCGGAAACGAAGCGAGCTATGGCAAAATGTTACGAGACCTTTTTTGTAGAGAATTAAGTTTCCTACTTTTTATGTTCTATGATATTTTTTGATCAGATGCGTAGTTCTCGAGATATATCAAGATATTTAAAAGTTCCGAAGCCGCACCAACATAATAGAGATACAGAAACACCGTCGCCCCTTTCTTTGAGATAACTTTGCACTATTGCGAGCTGTAAATGCCACTTCCAGCTTAGCTGTGCAGAAGAAGTACAACAAGAAGAAGAAATATCTCGAAATATGTCCGTCAGGCCCCTTCCCTTGAGATATATCTGCAAATATCTCGGAAACGAAGCGAGCTATGGCAAAATGTTAAGAGACCTTTTTTGTAGAGAATTATGGTTCCTACAATTTATGTTCTAAGATATTTTTTGATCAGAAGCGTAGTTTTCGAGATATATCGAGATATTTAAAAGTTCCGAAGCCGCACCAACATAATAGAGATACAGAAACACCGTGGCCCCTTTCTTTGAGATAACTCTGCACTAGTGCGAGCCGCAAATGCCACTTCCAGCTTAGCTGTGCAGAAGAAGAACAACAAGAAGAAGAAATATCTCGAAATATGTCCGTCAGGCCCCTTCCCTTGAGATAAATCTGCAAATATCTCGGAAAGGAAGCGAGCTATGGCAAAATGTTAAGAGACCTTTTTTGTAGAGAATTAAGTTTCCTACTTTTTATGTTCTATGATATTTTTTGATCAGATGCGTAGTTCTCGAGATATATCAAGATATTTAAAAGTTCCGAAGCCGCACCAACATAATACAGATACAGAAACACCGTGGCCCCTTTCTTTGAGATAACGCTGCACTAGTGCGAGCCGCAAATGCCACTTCCAGCTTAGCTGTGCAGAAGAAGAACAACAAGAAGAAGAAATATCTCGAAATATGTCCGTCAGGCCCCTTCCCTTGAGATAAATCCGCAAATATCTCGGAAACGAAGCGAGCTATGGCAAAATGTTAAGAGACCTTTTTTGTAGAGAATTAAGTTTCCTACTTTTTATGTTCTATGATATTTTTTGATCAGATGCGTAGTTCTCGAGATATATCAAGATATTTAAAAGTTCCGAAGCCGCACCAACATAATAGAGATACAGAAACACCGTGGCCCCTTTCTTTGAGATAACTCTGCACTATTGCGAGCTGTAAATGCCACTTCCAGCTTAGCTGTGCAGAAGAAGTACAACAAGAAGAAGAAATATCTCGAAATATGTCCGTCAGGCCCCTTCCCTTGAGATATATCTGCAAATATCTCGGAAACGAAGCGAGCTATGGCAAAATGTTAAGAGACCTTTTTTGTAGAGAATTATGGTTCCTACAATTTATGTTCTAAGATATTTTTTGATCAGAAGCGTAGTTTTCGAGATATATCGAGATATTTAAAAGTTCCGAAGCCGCACCAACATAATAGAGATACAGAAACACCGTGGCCCCTTTCTTTGAGATAACTCTGCACTAGTGCGAGCCGCAAATGCCACTTCCAGCTTAGCTGTGCAGAAGAAGAACAACAAGAAGAAGAAATATCTCGAAATATGTCCGTCAGGCCCCTTCCCTTGAGATAAATCTGCAAATATCTCGGAAAGGAAGCGAGCTATGGCAAAATGTTAAGAGACCTTTTTTGTAGAGAATTAAGTTTCCTACTTTTTATGTTCTATGATATTTTTTGATCAGATGCGTAGTTCTCGAGATATATCAAGATATTTAAAAGTTCCGAAGCCGCACCAACATAATACAGATACAGAAACACCGTGGCCCCTTTCTTTGAGATAACGCTGCACTAGTGCGAGCCGCAAATGCCACTTCCAGCTTAGCTGTGCAGAAGAAGAACAACAAGAAGAAGAAATATCTCGAAATATGTCCGTCAGGCCCCTTCCCTTGAGATAAATCCGCAAATATCTCGGAAACGAAGCGAGCTATGGCAAAATGTTAAGAGACCTTTTTTGTAGAGAATTAAGTTTCCTACTTTTTATGTTCTATGATATTTTTTGATCAGATGCGTAGTTCTCGAGATATATCAAGATATTTAAAAGTTCCGAAGCCGCACCAACATAATAGAGATACAGAAACACCGTGGCCCCTTTCTTTGAGATAACTCTGCACTATTGCGAGCTGTAAATGCCACTTCCAGCTTAGCTGTGCAGAAGAAGTACAACAAGAAGAAGAAATATCTCGAAATATGTCCGTCAGGCCCCTTCCCTTGAGATATATCTGCAAATATCTCGGAAACGAAGCGAGCTATGGCAAAATGTTAAGAGACCTTTTTTGTAGAGAATTATGGTTCCTACAATTTATGTTCTATGATATTTTTTGATCAGAAGCGTAGTTTTCGAGATATATCGAGATATTTAAAAGTTCCGAAGCCGCACCAACATAATAGAGATACAGAAACACCGTGGCCCCTTTCTTTGAGATAACTCTGCACTAGTGCGAGCCGCAAATGCCACTTCCAGCTTAGCTGTGCAGAAGAGGAACAACAAGAAGAAGAAATATCTCGAAATATGTCCGTCAGGCCCCTTCCCTTGAGATAAATCTGCAAATATCTCGGAAAGGAAGCGAGCTATGGCAAAATGTTAAGAGACCTTTTTTGTAGAGAATTAAGTTTCCTACTTTTTATGTTCTATGATATTTTTTGATCAGATGCGTAGTTCTCGAGATATATCAAGATATTTAAAAGTTCCGAAGCCGCACCAACATAATAGAGATACAGAAACACCGTGGCCCCTTTCTTTGAGATAACTCTGCACTATTGCGAGCTGGAAATGCCACTTCCAGTTTAGCTGTGCAGAAGAAGAACAACAAGAAGAAGAAATATCTCGAAATATGTCCGTTAGGCCCCTTCCCTTCAGATAAATCTGCAAATATCTCGGAAACGAAGCGAGCTATGGCAAAATGTTAAGAGACCTTTTTTGTAGAGAATTACGTTTCCTACTTTTTATGTTCTATGATATTTTTTGATCAGATGCGCAGTTTTCGAGATATATCAAGATATTTAAAAGTTCCGAAGCCGCACCAACATAATAGAGATACAGAAACACCGTGGCCCCTTTCTTTGAGATAACTCTGCACTATTGCGAGCTGCAAATGCCACTTCCAGCTTAGCTGTGCAGAAGAAGAACAACAAGAAGAAGAAATATCTCGAAATATGTCCGTCAGGCCCCTTCCCTTGAGATAAATCTGCAAATATCTCGGAAAGGAAGCGAGCTATGGCAAAATGTTAAGAGACCTTTTTTGTAGAGAATTAAGTTTCCTACTTTTTATGTTCTATGATATTTTTTGATCAGATGCGTAGTTCTCGAGATATATCAAGATATTTAAAAGTTCCGAAGCCGCACCAACATAATAGAGATACAGAAACACCGTGGCCCCTTTCTTTGAGATAACTCTGCACTATTGCGAGCTGGAAATGCCACTTCCAGTTTAGCTGTGCAGAAGAAGAACAACAAGAAGAAGAAATATCTCGAAATATGTCCGTTAGGCCCCTTCCCTTCAGATAAATCTGCAAATATCTCGGAAACGAAGCGAGCTATGGCAAAATGTTAAGAGACCTTTTTTGTAGAGAATTAAGTTTCCTACTTTTTATGTTGTATGATATTTTTTGATCAGATGCGCAGTTCTCGAGATATATCAAGATATTTAAAAGTTCCGAAGCCGCACCAACATAATAGAGATACAGAAACACAGTGGCCCCTTTCTTTGAGATAACTCTGCACTATTGCGAGCTGCAAATGCCACTTCCAGCTTAGCTGTGCAGAAGAAGAACAACAAGAAGAAGAAATATCTCGAAATATGTCCGTCAGGCCCTTTCCCTTCAGATAAATCTGCAAATATCTCGGAAACGAAGCGAGCTATGGCAAAATGCTAAGAGACCTTTTTTGTAGAGAATTATGTTTCCTACAATTTATGTTCTATGATATTTTTTCATCAGAAGCGTAGTTTTCGAGATATATCGAGATATTTAAAAGTTCCGAAGCCGCACCAACAGAATAGAGATACAGAAACACCGTGGCTCCTTTCTTTGAGATAACTCTGCACCATTGCGAGCTGGAAATGCCACTTCCAGTTTAGCTGTGCAGAAGAAGAACAACAAGAAGAAGAAATATCTCGAAATATGTCCGTTAGGCCCCTTCCCTTCAGATAAATCTGCAAATATCTCGGAAACGAAGCGAGCTATGGCAAAATGTTAAGAGACCTTTTTTGTAGAGAATTAAGTTTCCTACGTTTTATGTTCTATGATATTTTTTGATCAGATGCGCAGTTCTCGAGATATATCAAGATATTTAAAAGTTCCGAAGCCGCACCAACATAATAGAGATACAGAAACACCGTGGCCCCTTTCTTTGAGATAACTCTGCACTATTGCGAGCTGCAAATGCCACTTCCAGCTTAGCTGTGCAGAAGAAGAACAACAAGAAGAAGAAATATCTCGAAATATGTCCGTCAGGCCCTTTCCCTGCAGATATATCTGCAAATATCTCGGAAACGAAGCGAGCTATGGCAAAATGCTAAGAGACCTTTTTTGTAGAGAATTATGTTTCCTACAATTTATGTTCTATGATATTTTTTGATCAGAAGCGTAGTTTTCGAGATATATCGAGATATTTAAAAGTTCCGAAGCCGCACCAACATAATAGAGATACAGAAACACCGTGGCCCCTTTCTTTGAGATAACTCTGCACTAGTGCGAGCCGCAAATGCCACTTCCAGCTTAGCTGTGCAGAAGAAGAACAACAAGAAGAAGAAATATCTCGAAATATGTCCGTCAGGCCCCTTCCCTTGAGATAAATCTGCAAATATCTCGGAAACGAAGCGAGCTATGGCAAAATGTTAAGAGACCTTTTTTGTAGAGAATTAAGTTTCCTACTTTTTATGTTCTATGATATTTTTTGATCAGATGCGTAGTTCTCGAGATATATCAAGATATTTAAAAGTTCCGAAGCCGCACCAACATAATAGAGATACAGAAACACCGTGGCCCCTTTCTTTGAGATAACTCTGCACTAGGGCGAGCCGCAAATGCCACATCCAGCTTAGCTGTGCAGAAGAAGAACAACAAGAAGAAGAAATATCTCGAAATATGTCCGTCAGGCCCCTTCCCTTGAGATATATCTGCAAATATCTCGGAAACGAAGCGAGCTATGGCAAAATGTTAAGAGACCTTTTTTGTAGAGAATTATGGTTCCTACAATTTATGTTCTAAGATATTTTTTGATCAGAAGCGTAGTTTTCGAGATATATCGAGATATTTAAAAGTTCCGAAGCCGCACCAACATAATAGAGATACAGAAACACCGTGGCCCCTTTCTTTGAGATAACTCTGCACTAGTGCGAGCCGCAAATGCCACTTCCAGCTTAGCTGTGCAGAAGAAGAACAACAAGAAGAAGAAATATCTCGAAATATGTCCGTCAGGCCCCTTCCCTTGAGATAAATCTGCAAATATCTCGGAAAGGAAGCGAGCTATGGCAAAATGTTAAGAGACCTTTTTTGTAGAGAATTAAGTTTCCTACTTTTTATGTTCTATGATATTTTTTGATCAGATGCGTAGTTCTCGAGATATATCAAGATATTTAAAAGTTCCGAAGCCGCACCAACATAATAGAGATACAGAAACACCGTGGCCCCTTTCTTTGAGATAACTCTGCACTATTGCGAGCTGGAAATGCCACTTCCAGCTTAGCTGTGCAGAAGAAGAACAACAAGAAGAAGAAATATCTCGAAATATGTCCGTCAGGCCCTTTCCCTTCAGATAAATCTGCAAATATCTCGGAAACGAAGCGAGCTATGGCAAAATGCTAAGAGACCTTTTTTGTAGAGAATTATGTTTCCTACAATTTATGTTGTATGATATTTTTTGATCAGAAGCGTAGTTTTCGAGATATATCGAGATATTTAAAAGTTCCGAAGCCGCACCAACAGAATAGAGATACAGAAACACCGTGGCTCCTTTCTTTGAGATAACTCTGCACCATTGCGAGCTGGAAATGCCACTTCCAGTTTAGCTGTGCAGAAGAAGAACAACAAGAAGAAGAAATATCTCGAAATATGTCCGTTAGGCCCCTTCCCTTCAGATAAATCTGCAAATATCTCGGAAACGAAGCGAGCTATGGCAAAATGTTAAGAGACCTTTTTTGTAGAGAATTAAGTTTCCTACTTTTTATGTTCTATGATATTTTTTGATCAGATGCGCAGTTCTCGAGATATATCAAGATATTTAAAAGTTCCGAAGCCGCACCAACATAATAGAGATACAGAAACACCGTGGCCTCTTTCTTTGAGATAACTCTGCACTAGTGCGAGCCGCAAATGCCACTTCCAGCTTAGCTGTGCAGAAGAAGAACAACAAGAAGAAGAAATATCTCGAAATATGTCCGTCAGGCCCCTTCCCTTGAGATAAATCTGCAAATATCTCGGAAACGAAGCGAGCTATGGCAAAATGTTAAGAGACCTTTTTTGTAGAGAATTATGGTTCCTACAATTTATGTTCTATGATATTTTTTGATCAGAAGCGTAGTTTTCGAGATATATCGAGATATTTAAAAGTTCCGAAGCCGCACCAACATAATAGAGATACAGAAACACCGTGGCCCCTTTCTTTGAGATAACTCTGCACTAGTGCGAGCCGCAAATGCCACTTCCAGCTTAGCTGTGCAGAAGAAGAACAACAAGAAGAAGAAATATCTCGAAATATGTCCGTCAGGCCCTTTCCCTTCAGATAAATCTGCAAATATCTCGGAAACGAAGCGAGCTATGGCAAAATGCTAAGAGACCTTTTTTGTAGAGAATTATGTTTCCTACAATTTATGTTCTATGATATTTTTTGATCAGAAGCGTAGTTTTCGAGATATATCGAGATATTTAAAAGTTCCGAAGCCGCACCAACATAATAGAGATACAGAAACACCGTGGCCCCTTTCTTTGAGATAACTCTGCACTAGTGCGAGCCGCAAATGCCACTTCCAGCTTAGCTGTGCAGAAGAAGAACAACAAGAAGAAGAAATATCTCGAAATATGTCCGTCAGGCCCCTTCCCTTGAGATAAATCTGCAAATATCTCGGAAACGAAGCGAGCTATGGCAAAATGTTAACAGACCTTTTTTGTAGAGAATTATGTTTCCTACAATTTACGTTCTCTGATATTTTTTGATCAGAAGCGTAGTGTTCGAGATATATCGAGATATTTAAAAGTTCCGAAGCCGCACCAACATAATAGAGATACAGAAACACCGTGGCCCCTTTCTTTGAGATAACTCTGCACTATTGCGACCTGCAAATGCCAGTTCCAGCTTAGCTGTGCAGAAGAGGAACAACAAGAAGAAGAAATATCTCGGAATATGTCCGTCAGGCCCCTTCCCTTGAGCTAAATCTGCAAATATCTCGGAAACGATGCCAGCTATGGGAAAATGTTAAGAGACCTTTTTTGTAGAGAATTAAGTTTCCTACTTTTTATGTTCTATGATATTTTTTGATCAGATGCGTAGTTCTCGAAGTATATCAAGATATTTAAAAGTTCCGAAGCCGCACCAACATAATAGAGATACAGAAACAACGTGGCCCCTTTCTTTGAGATAACTCTGCACTATTGCGAGCTGCAAATGCCACTTCCAGCTTAGCTGTGCAGAAGAAGTACAACAAGAAGAAGAAATATCTCGAAATATGTCCGTCAGGCCCCTTCCCTTGAGATATATCTGCAAATATCTCGGAAACGAAGCGAGCTATGGCAAAATGTTAAGAGACCTTTTTTGTAGAGAATTATGTTTCCTACAATTTATGTTCTATGATATTTTTTGATCACAAGCGTAGTTTTCGAGATATATCGTGATATTTAAAAGTTCCGAAGCCGCACCAACATAATAGAGATACAGAAACACCGTGGCCCCTTTCTTTGAGATAACTCTGCACTAGTGCGAGCCGCAAATGCCACTTCCAGCTTAGCTGTGCAGAAGAAGAACAACAAGAAGAAGAAATATCTCTAAATATGTCCGTAAGGCCCCTTCCCCTGAGATAAATCTGCAAATATCTCGGAAACGAAGCGAGCTATGGCAAAATGTTAAGAGACCTTTTTTGTAGAGAATTAAGTTTCCTATTTTTTATGTTCTATGATATTTTTCGATCAGAAGCGTAGTTTTCGAGATATATCGAGATATTTAAAAGTTGCGAAGCCGCACCAACATAATAGAGATACAGAAACACCGTGGCCCCTTTCTTTGGGATAACTCTGCACTATTGCGAGCTGGAAATGCCACTTCCAGTTTAGCTGTGCAGAAGAAGAACAACAAGAAGAAGAAATATCTCGAAATATGTCCGTCAGGACCCTTCCCTTGAGATAAATCTGCAAATATCTCGGAAACGAAGCGAGCTACGGCAAAACGTTAAGAGACCTTTTTTGTAGAGAATTATGTTTCCTACAATTTATGTTCTATGATATTTTTTGATCAGATGCGTAGTTCTCGAGATATATCAAGATATTTAAAAGTTCCGAAGCCGCACCAACATAATAGAGATAGAGAAACACCGTGGCCCCTTTCTTTGAGATAACTCTGCACTATTGCGAGCTGCAAATGCCACTTCCAGCTTAGCTGTGCAGAAGAAGAACAACAAGAAGAAGAAATATCTCGAAATATGTCCGTCAGGCCCCTTCCCTTGAGATAAATCTGGAAATATCTCGGAAACGAAGCGTGCTATGGCAAAATGTTAAGAGACCTTTTTTGTAGAGAATTATGTTTCCTACAATTTACGTTCTCTGATATTTTTTGATCAGAAGCGTAGTGTTCGAGATATATCGAGATATTTAAAAGTTCCGAAGCCGCACCAACATAATAGAGATACAGAAACACCGTGGCCCCTTTCTTTGAGATAACTCTGCACTATTGCGAGCTGTAAATGCCACTTCCAGCTTAGCTGTGCAGAAGAAGTACAACAAGAAGAAGAAATATCTCGAAATATGTCCGTCAGGCCCCTTCGCTTGAGATATATCTGCAAATATCTCGGAAACGAAGCGAGCTATGGCAAAATGTTAAGAGACCTTTTTTGTAGAGAATTATGTTTCCTACAATTTATGTTCTATGATATTTTTTGATCACAAGCGTAGTTTTCGAGATATATCGATATATTTAAAAGTTCCGAAGCCGCACCAACATAATAGAGATACAGAAACACCGTGGCCCCTTTCTTTGAGATAACTCTGCACTAGTGCGAGCCGCAAATGCCACTTCCAGCTTAGCTGTGCAGAAGAAGAACAACAAGAAGAAGAAATATCTCGAAATATGTCCGTCAGGCCCCTTCCCTTGAGATAAATCTGCAAATATCTCGGAAACGAAGAGAGCTATGGCAAAATGTTAAGAGACCTTTTTTGTAGAGAATTAAGGTTCCTACTTTTTATGTTCTATGATATTTTTTGATCAGAAGCGTAGTTTTCGAGATATATCGAGATATTTAAAAGTTCCGAAGCCGCACCAACATAATAGAGATACAGAAACACCGTGGCCCCTTTCTTTGAGATAACTCTGCACTAGTGCGAGCCGCAAATGCCACTTCCAGCTTAGCTGTGCAGAAGAAGAACAACAAGAAGAAGAAATATCTCGAAATATGTCCGTCATGCCCCTTCCCTTGAGATAAATCTGCAAATATCTCGGAAACGAAGAGAGCTATGGCAAAATGTTAAGAGACCTTTTTTGTAGAGAATTAAGTTTCCTACTTTTTATGTTCTATGATATTTTTTGATCAGATGCGTAGTTCTCGAGATATATCAAGATATTTAAAAGTTCCGAAGCCGCACCAACAGAATAGAGATACAGAAACACCGTGGCTCCTTTCTTTGAGATAACTCTGCACTATTGCGAGCTGGAAATGCCACTTCAAGTGTAGCTGTGCAGAAGAAGAACAACAAGAAGAAGAAATATCTCGAAATATGTCCGTTAGGCCCCTTCCCTTCAGATAAATCTGCAAATATCTCGGAAACGAAGCGAGCTATGGCAAAATGTTAAGAGACCTTTTTTGTAGAGAATTAAGTTTCCTACTTTTTATGTTCTATGATATTTTTTGATCAGATGCGCAGTTCTCGAGATATATCAAGATATTTAAAAGTTCCGAAGCCGCACCAACATAATAGAGATACAGAAACACCGTGGCCCCTTTCTTTGAGATAACTCTGCACTATTGCGAGCTGCAAATGCCACTTCCAGCTTAGCTGTGCAGAAGAAGAACAACAAGAAGAAGAAATATCTCGAAATATGTCCGTCAGGCCCTTTCCCTTCAGATAAATCTGCAAATATCTCGGAAACGAAGCGAGCTATGGCAAAATGCTAAGAGACCTTTTTTGTAGAGAATTATGTTTCCTACAATTTATGTTCTATGATATTTTTTGATCAGAAGCGTAGTTTTCGAGATATATCGAGATATTTAAAAGTTCCGAAGCCGCACCAACATAATAGAGATACAGAAACACCGTGGCCCCTTTCTTTGAGATAACTCTGCACTAGTGCGAGCCGCAAATGCCACTTCCAGCTTAGCTGTGCAGAAGAAGAACAACAAGAAGAAGAAATATCTCGAAATATGTCCGTCAGGCCCCTTCCCTTGAGATAAATCTGCAAATATCTCGGAAACGAAGCGAGCTATGGCAAAATGTTAAGAGACCTTTTTTGTAGAGAATTAAGTTTCCTACTTTTTATGTTCTATGATATTTTTTGATCAGATGCGTAGTTCTCGAGATATATCGAGATATTTAAAAGTTCCGAAGCCGCACCAACATAATAGAGATACAGAAACACCGTGGCCCCTTTCTTTGAGATAACTCTGCACTAGTGCGAGCCGCAAATGCCACTTCCAGCTTAGCTGTGCAGAAGAAGAACAACAAGAAGAAGAAATATCTCGAAATATGTCCGTCAGGCCCCTTCCCTTGAGATAAATCTGCAAATATCTCGGAAAGGAAGCGAGCTATGGCAAAATGTTAAGAGACCTTTTTTGTAGAGAATTAAGTTTCCTACTTTTTATGTTCTATGATATTTTTTGATCAGATGCGTAGTTCTCGAGATATATCAAGATATTTAAAAGTTCCGAAGCCGCACCAACATAATAGAGATACAGAAACACCGTGGCCCCTTTCTTTGAGATAACTCTGCACTATTGCGAGCTGGAAATGCCACTTCCAGTTTAGCTGTGCAGAAGAAGAACAACAAGAAGAAGAAATATCTCGAAATATGTCCGTTAGGCCCCTTCCCTTCAGATAAATCTGCAAATATCTCGGAAACGAAGCGAGCTATGGCAAAATGTTAAGAGACCTTTTTTGTAGAGAATTAAGTTTCCTACTTTTTACGTTGTATGATATTTTTTGATCAGATGCGCAGTTCTCGAGATATATCAAGATATTTAAAAGTTCCGAAGCCGCACCAACATAATAGAGATACAGAAACACAGTGGCCCCTTTCTTTGAGATAACTCTGCACTATTGCGAGCTGCAAATGCCACTTCCAGCTTAGCTGTGCAGAAGAAGAACAACAAGAAGAAGAAATATCTCGAAATATGTCCGTCAGGCCCTTTCCCTTCAGATATATCTGCAAATATCTCGGAAACGAAGCGAGCTATGGCAAAATGCTAAGAGACCTTTTTTGTAGAGAATTATGTTTCCTACAATTTATGTTCTATGATATTTTTTCATCAGAAGCGTAGTTTTCGAGATATATCGAGATATTTAAAAGTTCCGAAGCCGCACCAACATAATAGAGATACAGAAACACCGTGGCCCCTTTCTTTGAGATAACTCTGCACTAGGGCGAGCCGCAAATGCCACTTCCAGCTTAGCTGTGCAGAAGAAGAACAACAAGAAGAAGAAATATCTCGAAATATGTCCGTCAGGCCCCTTCCCTTGAGATAAATCTGCAAATATCTCGGAAACGAAGCGAGCTATGGCAAAATGTTACGAGACCTTTTTTGTAGAGAATTAAGTTTCCTACTTTTTATGTTCTATGATATTTTTTGATCAGATGCGTAGTTCTCGAGATATATCAAGATATTTAAAAGTTCCGAAGCCGCACCAACATAATAGAGATACAGAAACACCGTCGCCCCTTTCTTTGAGATAACTCTGCACTAGTGCGAGCCGCAAATGCCACTTCCAGCTTAGCTGTGCAGAAGAAGAACAACAAGAAGAAGAAATATCTCGAAATATGTCCGTCAGGCCCCTTCCCTTGAGATATATCTGCAAATATCTCGGAAACGAAGCGAGCTATGGCAAAATGTTAAGAGACCTTTTTTGTAGAGAATTATGGTTCCTACAATTTATGTTCTATGATATTTTTTGATCAGAAGCGTAGTTTTCGAGATATATCGAGATATTTAAAAGTTCCGAAGCCGCACCAACATAATAGAGATACAGAAACACCGTGGCCCCTTTCTTTGAGATAACTCTGCACTAGTGCGAGCCGCAAATGCCACTTCCAGCTTAGCTGTGCAGAAGAAGAACAACAAGAAGAAGAAATATCTCGAAATATGTCCGTCAGGCCCCTTCCCTTGAGATAAATCTGCAAATATCTCGGAAAGGAAGCGAGCTATGGCAAAATGTTAAGAGACCTTTTTTGTAGAGAATTAAGTTTCCTACTTTTTACGTTCTATGATATTTTTTGATCAGATGCGTAGTTCTCGAGATATATCAAGATATTTAAAAGTTCCGAAGCCGCACCAACATAATAGAGATACAGAAACACCGTGGCCCCTTTCTTTGAGATAACGCTGCACTAGTGCGAGCCGCAAATGCCACTTCCAGCTTAGCTGTGCAGAAGAAGAACAACAAGAAGAAGAAATATCTCGAAATATGTCCGTCAGGCCCCTTCCCTTGAGATAAATCCGCAAATATCTCGGAAACGAAGCGAGCGATGGCAAAATGTTAAGAGACCTTTTTTGTAGAGAATTAAGTTTCCTACTTTTTATGTTGTATGATATTTTTTGATCAGATGCGTAGTTCTCGAAGTATATCAAGATATTTAAAAGTTCCGAAGCCGCACCAACATAATAGAGATACAGAAACAACGTGGCCCCTTTCTTTGAGATAACTCTGCACTATTGCGAGCTGCAAATGCCACTTCCAGCTTAGGTGTGCAGAAGAAGAACAACAAGAAGAAGAAATATCTCGAAATATGTCCGTTAGGCCCCTTCCCTTCAGATAAATCTGCAAATATCTCGGAAACGAAGCGAGCTATGGCAAAATGTTAAGAGACCTTTTTTGTAGAGAATTAAGTTTCCTACTTTTTATGTTGTATGATATTTTTTGATCAGATGCGTAGTTCTCGAAGTATATCAAGATATTTAAAAGTTCCGAAGCCGCAACAACATAATAGAGATACAGAAACACCGTGGCCCCTTTCTTTGAGATAACTCTGCACTAGTGCGAGCCGCAAATGCCACTTCCAGCTTAGCTGTGCAGAAGAAGAACAACAAGAAGAAGAAATATCTCGAAATATGTCCGTCAGGCCCTTTCCCTTCAGATAAATCTGCAAATATCTCGGAAACGAAGCGAGCTATGGCAAAATGCTAAGAGACCTTTTTTGTAGAGAATTATGTTTCCTACAATTTATGTTCTATGATATTTTTTGATCAGAAGCGTAGTTTTCGAGATATATCGAGATATTTAAAAGTTCCGAAGCCGCACCAACATAATAGAGATACAGAAACACCGTGGCCCCTTTCTTTGAGATAACTCTGCACTAGTGCGAGCCGCAAATGCCACTTCCAGCTTAGCTGTGCAGAAGAAGAACAACAAGAAGAAGAAATATCTCGAAATATGTCCGTCAGGCCCCTTCCCTTGAGATAAATCTGCAAATATCTCGGAAACGAAGCGAGCTATGGCAAAATGTTAACAGACCTTTTTTGTAGAGAATTATGTTTCCTACAATTTACGTTCTCTTATATTTTTTGATCAGAAGCGTAGTGTTCGAGATATATCGAGATATTTAAAAGTTCCGAAGCCGCACCAACATAATAGAGATACAGAAACACCGTGGCCCCTTTCTTTGAGATAACTCTGCACTATTGCGACCTGCAAATGCCAGTTCCAGCTTAGCTGTGCAGAAGAGGAACAACAAGAAGAAGAAATATCTCGGAATATGTCCGTCAGGCCCCTTCCCTTGAGCTAAATCTGCAAATATCTCGGAAACGATGCCAGCTATGGGAAAATGTTAAGAGACCTTTTTTGTAGAGAATTAAGTTTCCTACTTTTTATGTTCTATGATATTTTTTGATCAGATGCGTAGTTCTCGAAGTATATCAAGATATTTAAAAGTTCCGAAGCCGCACCAACATAATAGAGATACAGAAACAACGTGGCCCCTTTCTTTGAGATAACTCTGCACTATTGCGAGCTGCAAATGCCACTTCCAGCTTAGCTGTGCAGAAGAAGTACAACAAGAAGAAGAAATATCTCGAAATATGTCCGTCAGGCCCCTTCCCTTGAGATATATCTGCAAATATCTCGGAAACGAAGCGAGCTATGGCAAAATGTTAAGAGACCTTTTTTGTAGAGAATTATGTTTCCTACAACTTATGTTCTATGATATTTTTTGATCACAAGCGTAGTTTTCGAGATATATCGAGATATTTAAAAGTTCCGAAGCCGCACCAACATAATAGAGATACAGAAACACCGTGGCCCCTTTCTTTGAGATAACTCTGCACTAGTGCGAGCCGCAAATGCCACTTCCAGCTTAGCTGTGCAGAAGAAGAACAACAAGAAGAAGAAATATCTCTAAATATGTCCGTAAGGCCCCTTCCCCTGAGATAAATCTGCAAATATCTCGGAAACGAAGCGAGCTATGGCAAAATGTTAAGAGACCTTTTTTGTAGAGAATTAAGTTTCCTATTTTTTATGTTCTATGATATTTTTCGATCAGAAGCGTAGTTTTCGAGATATATCGAGATATTTAAAAGTTGCGAAGCCGCACCAACATAATAGAGATACAGAAACACCGTGGCCCCTTTCTTTGGGATAACTCTGCACTATTGCGAGCTGGAAATGCCACTTCCAGTTTAGCTGTGCAGAAGAAGAACAACAAGAAGAAGAAATATCTCGAAATATGTCCGTCAGGACCCTTCCCTTGAGATAAATCTGCAAATATCTCGGAAACGAAGCGAGCTACGGCAAAACGTTAAGAGACCTTTTTTGTAGAGAATTATGTTTCCTACAATTTATGTTCTATGATATTTTTTGATCAGATGCGTAGTTCTCGAGATATATCAAGATATTTAAAAGTTCCGAAGCCGCACCAACATAATAGAGATAGAGAAACACCGTGGCCCCTTTCTTTGAGATAACTCTGCACTATTGCGAGCTGCAAATGCCACTTCCAGCTTAGCTGTGCAGAAGAAGAACAACAAGAAGAAGAAATATCTCGAAATATGTCCGTCAGGCCCCTTCCCTTGAGATAAATCTGCAAATATCTCGGAAACGAAGCGTGCTATGGCAAAATGTTAAGAGACCTTTTTTGTAGAGAATTATGTTTCCTACAATTTACGTTCTCTGATATTTTTTGATCAGAAGCGTAGTGTTCGAGATATATCGAGATATTTAAAAGTTCCGAAGCCGCACCAACATAATAGAGATACAGAAACACCGTGGCCCCTTTCTTTGAGATAACTCTGCACTATTGCGAGCTGTAAATGCCACTTCCAGCTTAGCTGTGCAGAAGAAGTACAACAAGAAGAAGAAATATCTCGAAATATGTCCGTCAGGCCCCTTCCCTTGAGATATATCTGCAAATATCTCGGAAACGAAGCGAGCTATGGCAAAATGTTAAGAGACCTTTTTTGTAGAGAATTATGGTTCCTACAATTTATGTTCTATGATATTTTTTGATCAGAAGCGTAGTTTTCGAGATATATCGAGATATTTAAAAGTTCCGAAGCCGCACCAACATAATACAGATACAGAAACACCGTCGCCCCTTTCTTTGAGATAACTTTGCACTATTGCGAGCTGTAAATGCCACTTCCAGCTTAGCTGTGCAGAAGAAGTACAACAAGAAGAAGAAATATCTCGAAATATGTCCGTCAGGCCCCTTCCCTTGAGATATATCTGCAAATATCTCGGAAACGAAGCGAGCTATGGCAAAATGTTAAGAGACCTTTTTTGTAGAGAATTATGGTTCCTACAATTTATGTTCTATGATATTTTTTGATCAGAAGCGTAGTTTTCGAGATATATCGAGATATTTAAAAGTTCCGAAGCCGCACCAACATAATAGAGATACAGAAACACCGTGGCCCCTTTCTTTGAGATAACTCTGCACTAGTGCGAGCCGCAAATGCCTACTTCCAGCTTAGCTGTGCAGAAGAAGAACAACAAGAAGAAGAAATATCTCGAAATATGTCCGTCATGCCCCTTCCCTTGAGATAAATCTGCAAATATCTCGGAAACGAAGAGAGCTATGGCAAAATGTTAAGAGACCTTTTTTGTAGAGAATTAAGTTTCCTACTTTTTATGTTCTATGATATTTTTTGATCAGATGCGTAGTTCTCGAGATATATCAAGATATTTAAAAGTTCCGAAGCCGCACCAACAGAATAGAGATACAGAAACACCGTGGCTCCTTTCTTTGAGATAACTCTGCACTATTGCGAGCTGGAAATGCCACTTCAAGTGTAGCTGTGCAGAAGAAGAACAACAAGCAGAAGAAATATCTCGAAATATGTCCGTTAGGCCCCTTCCCTTCAGATAAATCTGCAAATATCTCGGAAACGAAGCGAGCTATGGCAAAATGTTAAGAGACCTTTTTTGTAGAGAATTAAGTTTCCTACTTTTTATGTTCTATGATATTTTTTGATCAGATGCGCAGTTCTCGAGATATATCAAGATATTTAAAAGTTCCGAAGCCGCACCAACATAATAGAGATACAGAAACACCGTGGCCCCTTTCTTTGAGATAACTCTGCACTATTGCGAGCTGCAAATGCCACTTCCAGCTTAGCTGTGCAGAAGAAGAACAACAAGAAGAAGAAATATCTCGAAATATGTCCGTCAGGCCCTTTCCCTTCAGATAAATCTGCAAATATCTCGGAAACGAAGCGAGCTATGGCAAAATGCTAAGAGACCTTTTTTGTAGAGAATTAAGTTTCCTACTTTTTATGTTCTATAATATTTTTTGATCAGATGCGTAGTTCTCGAGATATATCAAGATATTTAAAAGTTCCGAAGCTGCACCAACATAATAGGGGTACAGAAACACCGTGGCCTCTTTCTTTGAGATAACTCTGCACTAGTGCGAGCCGCAAATGCCACTTCCAGCTTAGCTGTGCAGAAGAGGAACAACAAGAAGAAGAAATATCTCGGAATATGTCCGTCAGGCCCCTTCCCTTGAGCTAAATCTGCAAATATCTCGGAAACGATGCCAGCTATGGGAAAATGTTAAGAGACCTTTTTTGTAGAGAATTAAGTTTCCTACTTTTTATGTTCTATGATATTTTTTGATCAGATGCGTAGTTCTCGAAGTATATCAAGATATTTAAAAGTTCCGAAGCCGCACCAACATAATAGAGATACAGAAACAACGTGGCCCCTTTCTTTGAGATAACTCTGCACTATTGCGAGCTGCAAATGCCACTTCCAGCTTAGCTGTGCAGAAGAAGTACAACAAGAAGAAGAAATATCTCGAAATATGTCCGTCAGGCCCCTTCCCTTGAGATATATCTGCAAATATCTGGGAAACGAAGCGAGCTATGGCAAAATGTTAAGAGACCTTTTTTGTAGAGAATTATGTTTCCTACAATTTATGTTCTATGATATTTTTTGATCACAAGCGTAGTTTTCGAGATATATCGAGATATTTAAAAGTTCCGAAGCCGCACCAACATAATAGAGATACAGAAACACCGTGGCCCCTTTCTTTGAGATAACTCTGCACTAGTGCGAGCCGCAAATGCCACTTCCAGCTTAGCTGTGCAGAAGAAGAACAACAAGAAGAAGAAATATCTCTAAATATGTCCGTAAGGCCCCTTCCCCTGAGATAAATCTGCAAATATCTCGGAAACGAAGCGAGCTATGGCAAAATGTTAAGAGACCTTTTTTGTAGAGAATTAAGTTTCCTATTTTTTATGTTCTATGATATTTTTCGATCAGAAGCGTAGTTTTCGAGATATATCGAGATATTTAAAAGTTGCGAAGCCGCACCAACATAATAGAGATACAGAAACACCGTGGCCCCTTTCTTTGGGATAACTCTGCACTATTGCGAGCTGGAAATGCCACTTCCAGTTTAGCTGTGCAGAAGAAGAACAACAAGAAGAAGAAATATCTCGAAATATGTCCGTCAGGACCCTTCCCTTGAGATAAATCTGCAAATATCTCGGAAACGAAGCGAGCTACGGCAAAACGTTAAGAGACCTTTCTTGTAGAGAATTATGTTTCCTACAATTTATGTTCTATGATATTTTTTGATCAGATGCGTAGTTCTCGAGATATATCAAGATATTTAAAAGTTCCGAAGCCGCACCAACATAATAGAGATAGAGAAACACCGTGGCCCCTTTCTTTGAGATAACTCTGCACTATTGCGAGCTGCAAATGCCACTTCCAGCTTAGCTGTGCAGAAGAAGAACAACAAGAAGAAGAAATATCTCGAAATATGTCCGTCAGGCCCCTTCCCTTGAGATAAATCTGCAAATATCTCGGAAACGAAGAGAGCTATGGCAAAATGTTAAGAGACCTTTTTTGTAGAGAATTAAGTTTCCTACTTTTTATGTTCTATGATATTTTTTGATCAGATGCGTAGTTCTCGAGATATATCAAGATATTTAAAAGTTCCGAAGCCGCACCAACAGAATAGAGATACAGAAACACCGTGGCTCCTTTCTTTGAGATAACTCTGCACTATTGCGAGCTGGAAATGCCACTTCAAGTTTAGCTGTGCAGAAGAAGAACAACAAGAAGAAGAAATATCTCGAAATATGTCCGTTAGGCCCCTTCCCTTCAGATAAATCTGCAAATATCTCGGAAACGAAGCGAGCTATGGCAAAATGTTAAGAGACCTTTTTTGTAGAGAATTAAGTTTCCTACTTTTTATGTTCTATGATATTTTTTGATCAGATGCGCAGTTCTCGAGATATATCAAGATATTTAAAAGTTCCGAAGCCGCACCAACATAATAGAGATACAGAAACACCGTGGCCCCTTTCTTTGAGATAACTCTGCACTATTGCGAGCTGCAAATGCCACTTCCAGCTTAGCTGTGCAGAAGAAGAACAACAAGAAGAAGAAATATCTCGAAATATGTCCGTCAGGCCCTTTCCCTTCAGATAAATCTGCAAATATCTCGGAAACGAAGCGAGCTATGGCAAAATGCTAAGAGACCTTTTTTGTAGAGAATTATGTTTCCTACAATTTATGTTCTATGATATTTCTTGATCAGAAGCGTAGTTTTCGAGATATATCGAGATATTTAAAAGTTCCGAAGCCGCACCAACATAATAGAGATACAGAAACACCGTGGCCCCTTTCTTTGAGATAACTCTGCACTACTGCGAGCCGCAAATGCCACTTCCAGCTTAGCTGTGCAGAAGAAGAACAACAAGAAGAAGAAATATCTCGAAATATGTCCGTTAGGCCCCTTCCCTTGAGATAAACCTGCAAATATCTCGGAAACGAAGCGAGCTATGGCAAAATGTTGAGAGACTTTATTTGTAGAGAATGAAGTTTCCTACTTTTTATGTTCTATGATATTTTTTGATCAGATGCGTAGTTCTCGAGATATATCAAGATACTTAAAAGTTCCGAAGCCGCACCAACATAATAGAGACACAGAAACACCGTGGCCCCTCTCTTTGAGATAACTCTGCACTATTGCGAGCTGCAAATGCCACTTCCAGCTTAGCTGTGCAGAGGAAGAACAACAAGAAGAAGAAATATCTCGAAATATGTCCGTCAGGCCCGATCCTTTGAGCTGAATCTGCAAATATCTCGGAAACGAAGAGAGCTATGGCAAAATGTTAAGAGACCTTTTTTGTAGAGAATTAAGTTTCCTACTTTTTATGTTCTATGATATTTTTTGATCAGATGCGCAGTTCTCGAGATATATCAAGATATTTAAAAGTTCCGAAGCCGCACCAACATAATAGAGATACAGAAACACCGTGGCCCCTTTCTTTGAGATAACTCTGCACTATTGCGAGCTGCAAATGCCACTTCCAGCTTAGCTGTGCAGAAGAAGAACAACAAGAAGAAGAAATATCTCGAAATATGTCCGTCAGGCCCTTTCCCTTCAGATAAATCTGCAAATATCTCGGAAACGAAGCGAGCTATGGCAAAATGCTAAGAGACCTTTTTTGTAGAGAATTATGTTTCCTACAATTTATGTTCTATGATATTTCTTGATCAGAAGCGTAGTTTTCGAGATATATCGAGATATTTAAAAGTTCCGAAGCCGCACCAACATAATAGAGATACAGAAACACCGTGGCCCCTTTCTTTGAGATAACTCTGCACTAGTGCGAGCCGCAAATGCCACTTCCAGCTTAGCTGTGCAGAAGAAGAACAACAAGAAGAAGAAATATCTCGAAATATGTCCGTTAGGCCCCTTCCCTTGAGATAAACCTGCAAATATCTCGGAAACGAAGCGAGCTATGGCAAAATGTTGAGAGACTTTATTTGTAGAGAATTAAGTTTCCTACTTTTTATGTTCTATAATATTTTTTGATCAGATGCGTAGTTCTCGAGATATATCAAGATATTTAAAAGTTCCGAAGCTGCACCAACATAATAGGGGTACAGAAACACCGTGGCCTCTTTCTTTGAGATAACTCTGCACTAGTGCGAGCCGCAAATGCCACTTCCAGCTTAGCTGTGCAGAAGAAGGACAACAAGAAGAAGAAATATCTCGAAATATGTCCGTCAGGCCCGATCCTTTGAGCTGAATCTGCAAATATCTCGGAAACGAAGCGAGCTATGGCAAAATGTTAAGAGACGTTTTTTGTAGAGAATTATGCTTCCTACAATTTATGTTCTATGATATTTTTTGATCAGAAGCGTAGTTTTCGAGATATATCGAGATATTTAAAAGTTCCGAAGCCGCACCAACATAATAGAGATACAGAAACACCGTGGCCCCTTTCTTTGAGATAACTCTGCACTAGTGCGACCTGCAAATGCCACTTCCAGCTTAGCTGTGCAGAAGAAGAACAACAAGAAGAAGAAATATCTCGAAATATGTCCGTCAGGCCCCTTCCCTTGAGATAAATCTGCAAATATCTCGGAAACGAAGCGAACTATGGCAAAATCCTAAGATACCTTTTTTGTAGAGAATTAAGTTTCCTACTTTTTATGTTCTATGATATTTTTTGATCAGATGCGTAGTTCTCGAGATATATCAAGATACTTAAAAGTTCCGAAGCCGCACCAACATAATAGAGGTACAGAAACACCGTGGCCCCTTTCTTTGAGATAACTCTGCACTAGTGCGAGCCGCAATTGCCACTTCCAGCTTAGCTGTGCAGAGGAAGAACAACAAGAAGAAGAAATATCTCGAAATATGTCCGTCAGGCCCCTTCCCTTGAGATAAATCTGCAAATATCTCGGAAACGAAGCGAGCTACGGCAAAATGTTGAGAGACGTTTTTTGTAGAAAATTAGGTTTCCTACTTTTTATGTTCTATGATATTTTTTGATCAGATGCGTAGTTCTCGAGATATATCAAGATATTTAAAAGTTCCGAAGCTGCACCAACATAATAGGGGTACAGAAACACCGTGGCCTCTTTCTTTGAGATAACTCTGCACTAGTGCGAGCCGCAAATGCCACTTCCAGCTTAGCTGTGCAGAAGAAGGACAACAAGAAGAAGAAATATCTCGAAATATGTCCGTCAGGCCCCTTCACTTGAGATAAATCTGCAAATATCTCGGAAACGAAGCGAGCTATGGCAAAATGTTAAGAGACCTTTTTTGTAGAGAATGAAGTTTCCTACTTTTTATGTTCTATGATATTTTTTGATCAGATGCGTAGTTCTCGAGATATATCAAGATACTTAAAAGTTCCGAAGCCGCACCAACATAATAGAGACACAGAAACACCGTGGCCCCTCTCTTTGAGATAACTCTGCACTATTGCGAGCTGCAAATGCCACTTCCAGCTTAGCTGTGCAGAGGAAGAACAACAAGAAGAAGAAATATCTCGAAATATGTCCGTCAGGCCCGATCCTTTGAGCTGAATCTGCAAATATCTCGGAAACGAAGCGAGCTATGGCAAAATGTTAAGAGACGTTTTTTGTAGAGAATTATGTTTCCTACAATTTATGTTCTATGATATTTTTTGATCAGATGCGTAGTTCTCGAGATATATCAAGATATTTAAAAGTTCCGAAGCCGCACCAACATAATAGAGATAGAGAAACACCGTGGCCCCTTTCTTTGAGATAACTCTGCACTATTGCGAGCTGCAAATGCCACTTCCAGCTTAGCTGTGCAGAAGAAGAACAACAAGAAGAAGAAATATCTCGAAATATGTCCGTCAGGCCCCTTCCCTTGAGATAAATCTGCAAATATCTCGGAAACGAAGCGAGCTATGGCAAAATGTTAAGAGACCTTTTTTGTAGAGAATTATGTTTCCTACAATTTACGTTCTCTGATATTTTTTGATCAGAAGCGTAGTGTTCGAGATATATCGAGATATTTAAAAGTTCCGAAGCCGCACCAACATAATAGAGATACAGAAACACCGTGGCCCCTTTCTTTGAGATAACTCTGCACTATTGCGAGCTGTAAATGCCACTTCCAGCTTAGCTGTGCAGAAGAAGTACAACAAGAAGAAGAAATATCTCGAAATATGTCCATCAGGCCCCTTCCCTTGAGATATATCTGCAAATATCTCGGAAACGAAGCGAGCTATGGCAAAATGTTAAGAGACCTTTTTTGTAGAGAATTATGTTTCCTACAATTTATGTTCTATGATATTTTTTGATCACAAGCGTAGTTTTCGAGATATATCGATATATTTAAAAGTTCCGAAGCCGCACCAACATAATAGAGATACAGAAACACCGTGGCCCCTTTCTTTGAGATAACTCTGCACTAGTGCGAGCCGCAAATGCCACTTCCAGCTTAGCTGTGCAGAAGAAGAACAACAAGAAGAAGAAATATCTCGAAATATGTCCGTCAGGCCCCTTCCCTTGAGATAAATCTGCAAATATCTCGGAAACGAAGCGAGCTATGGCAAAATGCTAAGAGACCTTTTTTGTAGAGAATTATGTTTCCTACAATTTATGTTCTATGATATTTCTTGATCAGAAGCGTAGTTTTCGAGATATATCGAGATATTTAAAAGTTCCGAAGCCGCACCAACATAATAGAGATACAGAAACACCGTGGCCCCTTTCTTTGAGATAACTCTGCACTAGTGCGAGCCGCAAATGCCACTTCCAGCTTAGCTGTGCAGAAGAAGAACAACAAGAAGAAGAAATATCTCGAAATATGTCCGTTAGGCCCCTTCCCTTGAGATAAACCTGCAAATATCTCGGAAACGAAGCGAGCTATGGCAAAATGTTGAGAGACTTTATTTGTAGAGAATTAAGTTTCCTACTTTTTATGTTCTATAATATTTTTTGATCAGATGCGTAGTTCTCGAGATATATCAAGATATTTAAAAGTTCCGAAGCTGCACCAACATAATAGGGGTACAGAAACACCGTGGCCTCTTTCTTTGAGATAACTCTGCACTAGTGCGAGCCGCAAATGCCACTTCCAGCTTAGCTGTGCAGAAGAAGGACAACAAGAAGAAGAAATATCTCGAAATATGTCCGTCAGGCCCCTTCACTTGAGATAAATCTGCAAATATCTCGGAAACGAAGCGAGCTATGGCAAAATGTTAAGAGACCTTTTTTGTAGAGAATGAAGTTTCCTACTTTTTATGTTCTATGATATTTTTTGATCAGATGCGTAGTTCTCGAGATATATCAAGATACTTAAAAGTTCCGAAGCCGCACCAACATAATAGAGACACAGAAACACCGTGGCCCCTCTCTTTGAGATAACTCTGCACTATTGCGAGCTGCAAATGCCACTTCCAGCTTAGCTGTGCAGAGGAAGAACAACAAGAAGAAGAAATATCTCGAAATATGTCCGTCAGGCCCGATCCTTTGAGCTGAATCTGCAAATATCTCGGAAACGAAGCGAGCTATGGCAAAATGTTAAGAGACGTTTTTTGTAGAGAATTATGCTTCCTACAATTTATGTTCTATGATATTTTTTGATCAGAAGCGTAGTTTTCGAGATATATCGAGATATTTAAAAGTTCCGAAGCCGCACCAACATAATAGAGATACAGAAACACCGTGGCCCCTTTCTTTGAGATAACTCTGCACTAGTGCGACCTGCAAATGCCACTTCCAGCTTAGCTGTGCAGAAGAAGAACAACAAGAAGAAGAAATATCTCGAAATATGTCCGTCAGGCCCCTTCCCTTGAGATAAATCTGCAAATATCTCGGAAACGAAGCGAACTATGGCAAAATCCTAAGATACCTTTTTTGTAGAGAATTAAGTTTCCTACTTTTTATGTTCTATGATATTTTTTGATCAGATGCGTAGTTCTCGAGATATATCAAGATACTTAAAAGTTCCGAAGCCGCACCAACATAATAGAGGTACAGAAACACCGTGGCCCCTTTCTTTGAGATAACTCTGCACTAGTGCGAGCCGCAATTGCCACTTCCAGCTTAGCTGTGCAGAGGAAGAACAACAAGAAGAAGAAATATCTCGAAATATGTCCGTCAGGCCCCTTCCCTTGAGATAAATCTGCAAATATCTCGGAAACGAAGCGAGCTACGGCAAAATGTTGAGAGACGTTTTTTGTAGAAAATTAGGTTTCCTACTTTTTATGTTCTATGATATTTTTTGATCAGATGCGTAGTTCTCGAGATATATCAAGATATTTAAAAGTTCCGAAGCTGCACCAACATAATAGGGGTACAGAAACACCGTGGCCTCTTTCTTTGAGATAACTCTGCACTAGTGCGAGCCGCAAATGCCACTTCCAGCTTAGCTGTGCAGAAGAAGGACAACAAGAAGAAGAAATATCTCGAAATATGTCCGTCAGGCCCCTTCACTTGAGATAAATCTCCAAATATCTCGGAAACGAAGCGAGCTATGGCAAAATGTTAAGAGACCTTTTTTGTAGAGAATGAAGTTTCCTACTTTTTATGTTCTATGATATTTTTTGATCAGATGCGTAGTTCTCGAGATATATCAAGATACTTAAAAGTTCCGAAGCCGCACCAACATAATAGAGACACAGAAACACCGTGGCCCCTCTCTTTGAGATAACTCTGCACTATTGCGAGCTGCAAATGCCACTTCCAGCTTAGCTGTGCAGAGGAAGAACAACAAGAAGAAGAAATATCTCGAAATATGTCCGTCAGGCCCGATCCTTTGAGCTGAATCTGCAAATATCTCGGAAACGAAGCGAGCTATGGCAAAATGTTAAGAGACGTTTTTTGTAGAGAATTATGCTTCCTACAATTTATGTTCTATGATATTTTTTGATCAGAAGCGTAGTTTTCGAGATATATCGAGATATTTAAAAGTTCCGAAGCCGCACCAACATAATAGAGATACAGAAACACCGTGGCCCCTTTCTTTGAGATAACTCTGCACTAGTCGGACCTGCAAATGCCACTTCCAGCTTAGCTGTGCAGAAGAAGAACAACAAGAAGAAGAAATATCTCGAAATATGTCCGTCAGGCCCCTTCCCTTGAGATAAATCTGCAAATATCTCGGAAACGAAGCGAACTATGGCAAAATCCTAAGATACCTTTTTTGTAGAGAATTAAGTTTCCTACTTTTTATGTTCTATGATATTTTTTGATCAGATGCGTAGTTCTCGAGATATATCAAGATACTTAAAAGTTCCGAAGCCGCACCAACATAATAGAGGTACAGAAACACCGTGGCCCCTTTCTTTGAGATAACTCTGCACTATTGCGAGCTGCAAATGCCACTTCCAGCTTAGCTGTGCAGAAGAAGAACAACAAGAAGAAGAAATATCTCGAAATATGTCCGTCAGGCCCCTTCACTTGAGATAAATCTGCAAATATCTCGGAAACGAAGCGAGCTATGGCAAAATGTTAAGAGACCTTTTTTGTAGAGAATTAAGTTTCCTACTTTTTATGTTCTATGATATTTTTTGATCAGATGCGTAGTTCTCGAGATATATCAAGATATTTAAAAGTTCCGAAGCCGCACCAACATAATAGAGATACAGAAACACCGTGGCCCCTCTCTTTGAGATAACTCTGCACTATTGCGTGCTGCAAATGCCACTTCCAGCTTAGCTGTGCAGAAGAAGAACAACAAGAAGAAGAAATATTTCGAAATATGTCCGTCAGGCCCCTTCCCTTGAGATAAATCTGCAAATATCTCGGAAACGAAGCGAGCTACGGCAAAATGTTAAGAGACGTTTTTTGTAGAAAATTAGGTTTCCTACTTTTTATGTTCTATGATATTTTTTGATCAGATGCGTAGTTCTCGAGATATATCAAGATATTTAAAAGTTCCGAAGCCGCACCAACATAATAGAGATACAGAAACACCGTGGCCCCTTTCTTTGAGATAACTCTGCACTAGCGCGAGCCGCAAATGCCACTTCCAGCTTAGCTGTGCAGAAGAAGAACAACAAGAAGAAGAAATATCTCGAAATATGTCCGTCAGGCCCCTTCCCTTGAGATAAATCTGCAAATATCTCGGAAACGAAGCGAGCTATGGCAAAATGTTTAGAGACCTTTTTTGTAGAGAATTAAGTTTCCTACTTTTTATGCTCTATGATATTTTTTGATCAGATGCGTAGTTCTCGAGATATATCAAGAGATTTAAAAGTTCCGAAGCCGCACCAACATAATAGAGATACAGAAACACCGTGGCCCCTTTCTTTGAGATAACTCTGCACTATTGCGAGCTGTAAATGCCACTTCCAGCTTAGCTGTGCAGAAGAAGAACAACAAGAAGAAGAAATATCTCGAAATATGTCCGTCAGGCCCCTTCCCTTGAGATAAATCTGCAAATATCTCGGAAACGAAGCGAGCTATGGCAAAATGTTAAGAGACTTTATTTGTAGAGAATTAAGTTTCCTACTTTTTATGTTCTATGATATTTTTTGATCAGATGCGTAGTTCTCGAGATATATCAAGATATTTAAAAGTTCCGAAGCCGCACCAACATAATAGAGATACAGAAACACCGTGGCCCCTTTCTTTGAGTTCACTCTGCACTAGAGCGAGCCGCAAATGCCACTTCCAGCTTAGCTGTGCAGAAGAAGAACAACAAGAAGAAGAAATATCTCGAAATATGTCCGTCAGGCCCCTTCCCTTGAGATAAATCTGCATATATCTCGGAAACGAAGCGAGCTATGGCAAAATGTTAAGAGACCTTTTTTGTAGAGAATTAAGTTTCCTACTTTCTATGTTGTATGATATTTTTTGATCAGATGCGTAGTTCTCGAGAGATATCAAGATATTTAAAAGTTCCGAAGCCGCACCAACATAATAGAGATACAGAAACACCGTGGCCCTTTCTTTGAGATAACTCTGCACTATTGCGAGCTGCAAATGCCACTTCCAGCTTAGCTGTGCAGAAGAAGAACAACAAGAAGAAGAAATATCTCGAAATATGTCCGTCAGGCCCCTTCCCTTAAGATAAATCTGCAAATATCTCGGAAACGAAGCGAGCTATGGCAAAATGTTAAGAGACGTTTTTTGTAGAGAATTGTGTTTCCTACAATTTATGTTCTATGATATTTTTTGATCAGAAGCGTAGTTTTCGAGATATATCGAGATATTTAAAAGTTCCGAAGCCGCACCAACATAATAGAGATACAGAAACACCGTGGCCCCTTTCTTTGAGATATCTCTGCACTAGTGCGAGCCGCAAATGCCACTTCCAGCTTAGCTGTGCAGAAGAAGAACAACAAGAAGAAGAAATATCTCGAAATATGTCCGTCAGGCCCCTTCCCTTGAGATAAATCTGCAAATATCTCGGAAACGAAGCGAGCTATGGCAAAATGTTAAGAGACCTTTTTTGTAGAGAATTAAGTTTCCTACTTTCTATGTTCTATGATATTTTTTGATCAGATGCGTAGTTCTCGAGATATATCAAGATATTTAAAAGTTCCGAAGCAGCACCAACATAATAGAGATACAGAAACACCGTGGCCCCTTTCTTTGAGATATCTCTGCACTAGTGCGAGCCGCAAATGCCACTTCCAGCTTAGCTGTGCAGAAGAAGAACAACAAGAAGAAGAAATATCTCGAAATATGTCCGTCAGGCCCCTTCCCTTGAGATAAATCTGCAAATATCTCGGAAACGAAGCGAGCTATGGCAAAATGTTAAGAGACCTTTTTTGTAGAGAATTAAGTTTCCTACTTTCTATGTTCTATGATATTTTTTGATCAGATGCGTAGTTCTCGAGATATATCAAGATATTTAAAAGTTCCGAAGCCGCACCAACATAATAGAGATACAGAAACACCGTGGCCCCTTTCTTTGAGATAACTCTGCACTATTGCGAGCTGTAAATGCCACTTCCAGCTTAGCTGTGCAGAAGAAGAACAACAAGAAGAAGAAATATCTCGAAATATGTCCGTCAGGCCCCTTCCCTTGAGATAAATCTGCAAATATCTCGGAAACGAAGCGAGCTATGGCAAAATGTTAAGAGACCTTTTTTGTAGAGAATTAAGTTTCCTACTTTTTATGTTGTATGATATTTTTTGATCAGATGCGTAGTTCTCGAGATATATCAAGATATTTAAAAGTTCCGAAGCCGCACCAACATAATAGAGATACAGAAACACCGTGGCCCCTTTCTTTGAGGTAACTCTGCACTATTGCGAGCTGGAAATGCCACTTCCAGTTTAGCTGTGCAGAAGAAGAACAACAAGAAGAAGAAATATCTCGAAATATGTCCGTCAGGCCCCTTCCCTTGCGATATATCTGCAAATATCTCGGAAACGAAACGAGCTATGGCAAAATGTTAAGAGACCTTTTTTGTAGAAAATTATGTTTCCTACAATTTATGTTCTATGATATTTTTTGATCAGAAGCGTAGTTTTCGAGATATATCGAGATATTTAAAAGTTCCGAAGCCGCACCAACATAATAGAGATACAGAAACACCGTGGCCCCTTTCTTTCAGATAACTCTGCACTATTGCGAGCTGGAAATGCCACTTCCAGTTTAGCTGTGCAGAAGAAGAACAACAAGAAGAAGAAATATCTCGAAATATGTCCGTCAGGCCCCTTCCCTTGAGATATATCTGCAAATATCTCGGAAACGAAGCGAGCTATGGCAAAATGTTAAGAGACTTTATTTGTAGAGAATTAAGTTTCCTACTTTTTATGTTCTATGATATTTTTTTATCAGATGCGTAGTTCCCGAGATATATCAAGATATTTAAAAGTTCCGAAGCCGCACCAACATAATAGAGATACAGAAACACCGTGGCCCCTTTCTTTGAGATAACTCTGCGCTATTGCGAGCTGGAAACGCCACTTCCAGTTTAGCTGTGCAGAAGAAGAACAACAAGAAGAAGAAATATCTCGAAATATGTCCGTCAGGCCCCTTCCCTTGAGATAAATCTGCAAATATCTCGGAAATGAAGCGAGCTATGGCAAAATGTTAAGAGACGTTTTTTGTAGAGAATTGTGTTTCCTACAATTTATGTTCTATGATATTTTTTGATCAGAAGCGTAGTTTTCGAGATATATCGAGATATTTAAAAGTTCCGAAGCCGCACCAACATAATAGAGATACAGAAACACCGTGGCCCCTTTCTTTGAGATAACTCTGCACTAGTGCGAGCCGCAAATGCCACTTCCAGCTTAGCTGTGCAGAAGAAGAACAACAAGAAGAAGAAATATCTCGAAATATGTCCGTCAGGCCCCTTCCCTTGAGATATATCTGCAAATATCTCGGAAACGAAACGAGCTATGGCAAAATGTTAAGAGACCTTTTTTGTAGAGAATTAAGTTTTCTACTTTTTATGTTCTATGATATTTTTTGATCAGATGCGTTGTTCTCGAGATATATCAAGATATTTAAAAGTTCCGAAGCTGCACCAACATAATAGAGATACAGAAACACCGTGGCCACTTTCTTTGAGATAACTCTGCACTAGTGCGGGCCGCAAATGCCACTTCCAGCTTAGCTGTGCAGAAGAAGAACAACAAGAAGAAGAAATATCTCCAAATATGTCCCTCAGGCCCCTTCCCTTGAGATAAATCTGCAAATATCTCGGAAACGAAGCGAGCTATGGCAAAATGTTAAGAGACCTTTTTTGTAGAGAATTAAGTTTCCTACTTTATATGTTCTATGATATTTTTTGATCAGATGCGTAGTTCTAGAGATATATCAAGATATTTAAAAGTTCCGAAGCCGCACCAACATAATACAGATACAGAAACACCGTGGCCCCTTTCTTTGAGATAACTCTGCACTAGTGCGAGCCGCAAATGCCACTTCCAGCTTAGCTGTGCAGAAGAAGAACAACAAGAAGAAGAAATATCTCGAAATATGTCCGTCAGGCCCCTTCCCTTGAGATATATCTGCAAATATCTCGGAAACGAAGCGAGCTATGGCAAAATGTTAAGAGACCTTATTTATAGAGAATTAAGTTTCCTACTTTTTATGTTCTATAATATTTTTTGATCTGATGCGTAGTTCTCGAGATATATCAAGATATTTAAAAGTTCCGAAGCCGCACCAACATAATAGAGATACAGAAACACCGTGGCCCCTTTCTTTGAGATAACTCTGCACTAGTGCGAGCCGCAAATGCCACTTCCAGCTTAGCTGTGCAGAAGAAGAACAACAAGAAGAAGAAATATCTCGAAATATGTCCGTCAGGCCCCTTCCCTTGAGATATATCTGCAAATATCTCGGAAACGAAGCGAGCTATGGCAAAATGTTAAGAGACCTTTTTTGTAGAGAATTAAGTTTCCTACTTTATATGTTCTATGATATTTTTTGATCAGATGCGTAGTTCTAGAGATATATCAAGATATTTAAAAGTTCCGAAGCCGCACCAACATAATAGAGATACAGAAACACCGTGGCCCCTTTCTTTGAGATAACTCTGCACTAGTGCGAGCCGCAAATGCCACTTCCAGCTTAGCTGTGCAGAAGAAGAACAACAAGAAGAAGAAATATCTTGAAATATGTCCGTCAGGCCCCTTCCCTTGAGATATATCTGCAAATATCTCGGAAACGAAGCGAGCTATGGCAAAATGTTAAGAGACTTTATTTGTAGAGAATTAAGTTTCCTACTTTTTATGTTCTATGATATTTTTTGATCAGATGCGTAGTTCTCGAGATATATCAAGATATTTAAAAGTTCCGAAGCCGCACCAACATAATAGAGAAACAGAAACACCGTGGCCCCTTTCTTTGAGATAACTCTGCACTATTGCGAGCTGGAAATGCCACTTCCAGTTTAGCTGTGCAGAAGAAGAACAACAAGAAGAAGAAATATCTCGAAATATGTCCGTCAGGCCCCTTCCCTTGAGATAAATCTGCAAATATCTCGGAAACGAAGCGAGCTCTGGCAAAATGTTAAGAGACCTTTTTTGTAGAGAATTAAGTTTCCTACTTTTTATGTTCTATGATATTTTTTGATCAGATGCGTAGTTCTCGAGATATATCAAGATATTTAAAAGTTCCGAAGCCGCACCAACATAATAGAGATACAGAAACACCGTGGCCCCTTTCTTTGAGATAACTCTGCACTATTGCGAGCTGCAAATGCTACTTCCAGCTTAGCTGTGCAGAAGAAGAACAACAAGAAGAAGAAATATCTCGAAATATGTCCGTCAGGCCCCTTCCCTTGAGATAAATCTGCATATATCTCGGAAACGAAGCGAGCTATGGCAAAATGTTAAGAGACCTTTTTTGTAGAGAATTAAGTTTTCTACTTTTTATGTTGTATGATATTTTTTGATCAGATGCGCTGTTCTCGAGATATATCAAGATATTTAAAAGTTCCGAAGCTGCACCAACATAATAGAGATACAGAAACACCGTGGCCCCTTTCTTTGAGATAACTCTGCACTAGTGCGAGCCGCAAATGCCACTTCCAGCTTAGCTGTGCAGAAGAAGAACAACAAGAAGAAGAAATATCTCGAAATATGTCCGTCAGGCCCCTTCCCTTGAGATAAATCTGCATATATCTCGGAAACGAAGCGAGCTATGGCAAAATGTTAAGAGACCTTTTTTGTAGAGAATTAAGTTTCCTACTTTCTATGTTGTATGATATTTTTGATCAGATGCGTAGTTCTCGAGATATATCAAGATATTTAAAAGTTCCGAAGCCGCACCAACATAATAGAGATACAGAAACACCGTGGCCCCTTTCTTTGAGATAACTCTGCACTATTGCGAGCTGGAAATGCCACTTCCAGTTTAGCTGTGCAGAAGAAGAACAACAAGAAGAAGAAATATCTCGAAATATGTCCGTCAGGCCCCTTCCCTTGAGATAAATCTGCAAATATCTCGGAAACGAAGCGAGCTATGGCAAAATGTTAAGAGACCTTTTTTGTAGAGAATTAAGTTTCCTACTTTATATGTTCTATGATATTTTTTGATCAGATGCGTAGTTCTAGAGATATATCAAGATATTTAAAAGTTCCGAAGCCGCACCAACATAATACAGATACAGAAACACCGTGGCCCCTTTCTTTGAGATAACTCTGCACTAGTGCGAGCCGCAAATGCCACTTCCAGCTTAGCTGTGCAGAAGAAGAACAACAAGAAGAAGAAATATCTCGAAATATGTCCGTCAGGCCCCTTCCCTTGAGATATATCTGCAAATATCTCGGAAACGAAGCGAGCTATGGCAAAATGTTAAGAGACTTTATTTGTAGAGAATTAAGTTTCCTACTTTTTATGTTCTATGATATTTTTTGATCAGATGCGTAGTTCTCGAGATATATCAAGATATTTAAAAGTTCCGAAGCCGCACCAACATAATAGAGAAACAGAAACACCGTGGCCCCTTTCTTTGAGATAACTCTGCACTATTGCGAGCTGGAAATGCCACTTCCAGTTTAGCTGTGCAGAAGAAGAACAACAAGAAGAAGAAATATCTCGAAATATGTCCGTCAGGCCCCTTCCCTTGAGATAAATCTGCAAATATCTCGGAAACGAAGCGAGCTCTGGCAAAATGTTAAGAGACCTTTTTTGTAGAGAATTAAGTTTCCTACTTTTTATGTTCTATGATATTTTTTGATCAGATGCGTAGTTCTCGAGATATATCAAGATATTTAAAAGTTCCGAAGCCGCACCAACATAATAGAGATACAGAAACACCGTGGCCCCTTTCTTTGAGATAACTCTGCACTATTGCGAGCTGCAAATGCTACTTCCAGCTTAGCTGTGCAGAAGAAGAACAACAAGAAGAAGAAATATCTCGAAATATGTCCGTCAGGCCCCTTCCCTTGAGATAAATCTGCATATATCTCGGAAACGAAGCGAGCTATGGCAAAATGTTAAGAGACCTTTTTTGTAGAGAATTAAGTTTTCTACTTTTTATGTTGTATGATATTTTTTGATCAGATGCGCTGTTCTCGAGATATATCAAGATATTTAAAAGTTCCGAAGCTGCACCAACATAATAGAGATACAGAAACACCGTGGCCCCTTTCTTTGAGATAACTCTGCACTATTGCGAGCTGGAAATGCCACTTCCAGTTTAGCTGTGCAGAAGAAGAACAACAAGAAGAAGAAATATCTCGAAATATGTCCGTCAGGCCCCTTCCCTTGAGATAAATCTGCAAATATCTCGGAAACGAAGCGAGCTATGGCAAAATGTTAAGAGACCTTTTTTGTAGAGAATTAAGTTTCCTACTTTATATCTTCTATGATATTTTTTGATCAGATGCGTAGTTCTAGAGATATATCAAGATATTTAAAAGTTCCGAAGCCGCACCAACATAATAGAGATACAGAAACACCGTGGCCCCTTTCTTTGAGATAATTCTGCTTCATTGCGAGCTGTAAATGCCACTTCCAGCTTAGCTGTGCAGAAGAAGAACAACAAGAAGAAGAAATATCTCGAAATATGTCCGTCAGGCCCCTTCCCTTGAGATATATCTGCAAATATCTCGGAAACGAAGTGAGCTATGGCAAAATGTTAAGAGACCTTATTTGTAGAGAATTAAGTTTCCTACTTTTTATGTTCTATGATATTTTTTGATCAGATGCGTAGTTCTCGAGATATATCAAGATATTTAAAAGTTCCGAAGCCGCACCAACATAATAGAGATACAGAAACACCGTGGCCCCTTTCTTTGAGATAACTCTGCACTAGTGCGAGCCGCAAATGCCACTTCCAGCTTAGCTGTGCAGAAGAAGAACAACAAGAAGAAGAAATATCTCGAAATATGTCCGTCAGGCCCCTTCCCTTGAGATATATCTGCAAATATCTCGGAAACGAAGCGAGCTATGGCAAAATGTTAAGAGACTTTATTTGTAGAGAATTAAGTTTCCTACTTTTTATGTTGTATGATATTTTTGATCAGATGCGTAGTTCTCGGGATATATCAAGATATTTAAAAGTTCCGAAGCCGCACCAACATAATAGAGATACAGAAACACCGTGGCCCCTTTCTTTGAGATAACTCTGCACTATTGCGAGCTGGAAATGCCACTTCCAGTTTAGCTGTGCAGAAGAAGAACAACAAGAAGAAGAAATATCTCGAAATATGTCCGTCAGGCCCCTTCCCTTGAGATAAATCTGCAAATATCTCGGAAACGAAGCGAGCTATGGCAAAATGTTAAGAGACCTTTTTTGTAGAGAATTAAGTTTCCTACTTTATATGTTCTATGATATTTTTTGATCAGATGCGTAGTTCTAGAGATATATCAAGATATTTAAAAGTTCCGAAGCCGCACCAACATAATAGAGATACAGAAACACCGTGGCCCCTTTCTTTGAGATAACTCTGCTTCATTGCGAGCTGTAAATGCCACTTCCAGCTTAGCTGTGCAGAAGAAGAACAACAAGAAGAAGAAATATCTCGAAATATGTCCGTCAGGCCCCTTCCCTTGAGATATATGTGCAAATATCTCGGAAACGAAGCGAGCTATGGCAAAATGTTAAGAGACTTTATTTGTAGAGAATTATGTTTCCTACAATTTATGTTCTATGATATTTTTTGATCAGAAGCGTAGTTCTCGAGATATATCGAGATATTTAAAAGTTCCGAAGCCGCACCAACATAATAGAGATTCAGAAACACCGTGGCCCCTTTCTTTGAGATAACTCTGCACTAGTGCGGGCCGCAAATGCCACTTACAGCTTAGCTGTGCAGAAGAAGAACAACAAGAAGAAGAAATATCTCGAAATATGTCCGTCAGGCCCCTTCCCTTGAGATAAATCTGCAAATATCTCGGAAACGAAGCGAGCTATGGCAAAATGTTAAGAGACTTTATTTGTAGAGAATTAAGTTTCCTACTTTTTATGTTTTATGATATTTTTGATCAGATGCGTAGTTCTCGAGATATATCAAGATATTTAAAAGTTCCGAAGCCACACCAACATAATAGAGATACAGAAACACCGTGGCCCCTTTCTTTGAGATAACTCTGCACTATTGCGAGCTGGAAATGCCACTTCCAGTTTAGCTGTGCAGAAGAAGAACAACAAGAAGAAGAAATATCTCGAAATATGTCCGTCAGGCCCCTTCCCTTGAGATAAATCTGCAAATATCTCGGAAACGAAGCGAGCTATGGCAAAATGTTAAGAGACCTTTTTTGTAGAGAATTAAGTTTCCTACTTTATATGTTCTATGATATTTTTTGATCAGATGCGTAGTTCTAGAGATATATCAAGATATTTAAAAGTTCCGAAGCCGCACCAACATAATAGAGATACAGAAACACCGTGGCCCCTTTCTTTGAGATAACTCTGCTTCATTGCGAGCTGTAAATGCCACTTCCAGCTTAGCTGTGCAGAAGAAGAACAACAAGAAGAAGAAATATCTCGAAATATGTCCGTCAGGCCCCTTCCCTTGAGATATATCTGCAAATATCTCGGAAACGAAGTGAGCTATGGCAAAATGTTAAGAGACCTTATTTGTAGAGAATTAAGTTTCCTACTTTTTATGTTCTATGATATTTTTTGATCAGATGCGTAGTTCTCGAGATATATCAAGATATTTAAAAGTTCCGAAGCCGCACCAACATAATAGAGATACAGAAACACCGTGGCCCCTTTCTTTGAGATAACTCTGCACTAGTGCGTGCCGCAAATGCCACTTCCAGCTTAGCTGTGCAGAAGAAGAACAACAAGAAGAAGAAATATCTCGAAATATGTCCGTCAGGCCCGTTCCTTTGAGCTGAATCTGCAAATATCTCGGAAACGAAGCGAGCTATGGCAAAATGTTAAGAGACGTTTTTTGTAGAGAATTAAGTTTCCTACTTTTTATATTCTATGATATTTTTTGATCAGATGCGTAGTTCTCGAGATATATCAAGATATTTAAAAGTTCCGAAGCCGCACCAACATAATAGAGATACAGAAACACCGTGGCCCCTTTCTTTGAGATAACTCTGCACTAGTGCGAGCCGCAAATGCCACTTCCAGCTTAGCTGTGCAGAAGAAGAACAACAAGAAGAAGAAATATCTCGAAATATGTCCGTCAGGCCCCTTCCCTTGAGATATATCTGCAAATATCTCGGAAACGAAGCGAGCTATGGCAAAATGTTAAGAGACTTTATTTGTAGAGAATTAAGTTTCCTACTTTTTATGTTGTATGATATTTTTGATCAGATGCGTAGTTCTCGGGATATATCAAGATATTTAAAAGTTCCGAAGCCGCACCAACATAATAGAGATACAGAAACACCGTGGCCCCTTTCTTTGAGATAACTCTGCACTATTGCGAGCTGGAAATGCCACTTCCAGTTTAGCTGTGCAGAAGAAGAACAACAAGAAGAAGAAATATCTCGAAATATGTCCGTCAGGCCCCTTCCCTTGAGATAAATCTGCAAATATCTCGGAAACGAAGCGAGCTATGGCAAAATGTTAAGAGACCTTTTTTGTAGAGAATTAAGTTTCCTACTTTATATGTTCTATGATATTTTTTGATCAGATGCGTAGTTCTAGAGATATATCAAGATATTTAAAAGTTCCGAAGCCGCACCAACATAATAGAGATACAGAAACACCGTGGCCCCTTTCTTTGAGATAACTCTGCTTCATTGCGAGCTGTAAATGCCACTTCCAGCTTAGCTGTGCAGAAGAAGAACAACAAGAAGAAGAAATATCTCGAAATATGTCCGTCAGGCCCCTTCCCTTGAGATATATGTGCAAATATCTCGGAAACGAAGCGAGCTATGGCAAAATGTTAAGAGACTTTATTTGTAGAGAATTATGTTTCCTACAATTTATGTTCTATGATATTTTTTGATCAGAAGCGTAGTTCTCGAGATATATCGAGATATTTAAAAGTTCCGAAGCCGCACCAACATAATAGAGATTCAGAAACACCGTGGCCCCTTTCTTTGAGATAACTCTGCACTAGTGCGGGCCGCAAATGCCACTTACAGCTTAGCTGTGCAGAAGAAGAACAACAAGAAGAAGAAATATCTCGAAATATGTCCGTCAGGCCCCTTCCCTTGAGATAAATCTGCAAATATCTCGGAAACGAAGCGAGCTATGGCAAAATGTTAAGAGACTTTATTTGTAGAGAATTAAGTTTCCTACTTTTTATGTTTTATGATATTTTTGATCAGATGCGTAGTTCTCGAGATATATCAAGATATTTAAAAGTTCCGAAGCCACACCAACATAATAGAGATACAGAAACACCGTGGCCCCTTTCTTTGAGATAACTCTGCACTATTGCGAGCTGGAAATGCCACTTCCAGTTTAGCTGTGCAGAAGAAGAACAACAAGAAGAAGAAATATCTCGAAATATGTCCGTCAGGCCCCTTCCCTTGAGATAAATCTGCAAATATCTCGGAAACGAAGCGAGCTATGGCAAAATGTTAAGAGACCTTTTTTGTAGAGAATTAAGTTTCCTACTTTATATGTTCTATGATATTTTTTGATCAGATGCGTAGTTCTAGAGATATATCAAGATATTTAAAAGTTCCGAAGCCGCACCAACATAATAGAGATACAGAAACACCGTGGCCCCTTTCTTTGAGATAACTCTGCTTCATTGCGAGCTGTAAATGCCACTTCCAGCTTAGCTGTGCAGAAGAAGAACAACAAGAAGAAGAAATATCTCGAAATATGTCCGTCAGGCCCCTTCCCTTGAGATATATCTGCAAATATCTCGGAAACGAAGTGAGCTATGGCAAAATGTTAAGAGACCTTATTTGTAGAGAATTAAGTTTCCTACTTTTTATGTTCTATGATATTTTTTGATCAGATGCGTAGTTCTCGAGATATATCAAGATATTTAAAAGTTCCGAAGCCGCACCAACATAATAGAGATACAGAAACACCGTGGCCCCTTTCTTTGAGATAACTCTGCACTAGTGCGTGCCGCAAATGCCACTTCCAGCTTAGCTGTGCAGAAGAAGAACAACAAGAAGAAGAAATATCTCGAAATATGTCCGTCAGGCCCGTTCCTTTGAGCTGAATCTGCAAATATCTCGGAAACGAAGCGAGCTATGGCAAAATGTTAAGAGACGTTTTTTGTAGAGAATTAAGTTTCCTACTTTTTATATTCTATGATATTTTTTGATCAGATGCGTAGTTCTCGAGATATATCAAGATATTTAAAAGTTCCGAAGCCGCACCAACATAATAGAGATACAGAAACACCGTGGCCCCTTTCTTCGAGATAACTCTGCACTAGTGCGAGCCGCAAATGCCACTTCCAGCTTAGCTGTGCAGAAGAAGAACAACAAGAAGAAGAAATATCTCGAAATATGTCCGTCAGGCCCCTTCCCTTGAGATAAATCTGCAAATATCTCGGAAACGAAGCGAGCTATGGCAAAATGTTAAGAGACCTTTTTTGTAGAGAATTAAGTTTCCTACTTTTTATGTTCTATGATATTTTTTGATCAGATGCGTAGTTCTCGAGATATATCAAGATATTTAAAAGTTCCGAAGCCGCACCAACATAATAGAGATACAGAAACACCGTGGCCCCTTTCTTTGAGATAACTCTGCACTATTGCGAGCTGCAAATGCCACTTCCAGCTTAGCTGTGCAGAAGAAGAACAACAAGAAGAAGAAATATCTCGAAATATGTCCGTCAGGCCCCTTCCCTGGAGATAAATCTGCAAATATCTCGGAAACGAAGCGAGCTATGGCAAAATGTTAAGAGACCTTTTTTGTAGAGAATTAAGTTTCCTACTTTTTATGTTCTATGATATTTTTTGATCAGATGCGTAGTTCTCGGGATATATCAAGATATTTAAAAGTTCCGAAGCCGCACCAACATAATAGAGATACAGAAACACCGTGGCCCCTTTCTTTGAGATAACTCTGCACTATTGCGAGCTGTAAATGCCACTTCCAGCTTAGCTGTGCAGAAGAAGAACAACAAGAAGAAGAAATATCTCGAAATATGTCCGTCAGGCCCCTTCCCTTGAGATAAATATGCAAATATCTCGGAAACGAAGCGAGCTATGGCAAAATGTTAAGAGACGTTTTTTGTAGAGAATTATGTTTCCTACAATTTATGTTGTATGATATTTTTTGATCAGAAGCGTAGTTTTCGAGATATATCGAGATATTTAAAAGTTCCGAAGCCGCACCAACATAATAGAGATACAGAAACACCGTGGCCCCTTTCTTTGAGATAACTCTGCACTAGTGCGAGTCGCAAATGCCACTTCCAGCTTAGCTGTGCAGAAGAAGAACAACAAGAAGAAGAAATATCTCGAAATATGTCCGTCAGGCCCCTTCCCTTGAGATAAATCTGCAAATATCTCGGAAACGAAGCGAGCTATGGCAAAATGTTAAGAGACCTTTTTTGTAGAGAATTAAGTTTCCTACTTTTTATGTTCTATGATATTTTTTGATCAGATGCGTAGTTCTCGAGATATATCAAGATATTTAAAAGTTCCGAAGCCGCACCCACATAATAGAGATACAGAAACACCGTGGCCCCTTTCTTTGAGATAACTCTGCGCTATTGCGAGCTGGAAACGCCACTTCCAGTTTAGCTGTGCAGAAGAAGAACAACAAGAAGAAGAAATATCTCGAAATATGTCCGTCAGGCCCCTTCCCTTGAGATAAATCTGCAAATATCTCGGAAACGAAGCGAGCTATGGCAAAATGTTAAGAGACCTTTTTTGTAGAGAATTAAGTTTCCTACTTTCTATGTTCTATGATATTTTTTGATCAGATGCGTAGTTCTCGAGATATATCAAGATATTTAAAAGTTCCGAAGCCGCACCAACATAATAGAGATACAGAAACACCGTGGCCCCTTTCTTTGAGATAACTCTGCACTATTGCGAGCTGCAAATGCCACTTCCAGCTTAGCTGTGCAGAAGAAGAACAACAAGAAGAAGAAATATCTCGAAATATGTCCGTCAGGCCCCTTCCCTTGAGATATATCTGCAAATATCTCGGAAACGAAGCGAGCTATGGCAAAATGTTGAGAAACCTTTTTTGTAGAGAATTAAGTTTTCTACTTTTTATGTTCTATGATATTTTTTGATCAGATGCGTAGTTCTCGAGATATATCAAGATATTTAAAAGTTCCGAAGCCGCACCAACATAATAGAGATACAGAAACACCGTGGCCCCTTTCTTTGAGATAACTCTGCACTAGTGCGAGTCGCAAATGCCACTTCCAGCTTAGCTGTGCAGAAGAAGAACAACAAGAAGAAGAAATATCTCGAAATATGTCCGTCAGGCCCCTTCCCTTGAGATAAATCTGCAAATATCTCGGAAACGAAGCGAGCTATGGCAAAATGTTAAGAGACCTTTTTTGTAGAGAATTAAGTTTCCTACTTTTTATGTTCTATGATATTTTTTGATCAGAAGCGTAGTTCTCGAGATATATCAAGATATTTAAAAGTTCCGAAGCCGCACCAACATAATAGAGATACAGAAACACCGTGGCCCCTTTCTTCGAGATAACTCTGCACTAGTGCGAGCCGCAAATGCCACTTCCAGCTTAGCTGTGCAGAAGAAGAACAACAAGAAGAAGAAATATCTCGAAATATGTCCGTCAGGCCCCTTCCCTTGAGATAAATCTGCATATATCTCGGAAACGAAGCGAGCTATGGCAAAATGTTAAGAGACCTTTTTTGTAGAGAATTAAGTTTTCTACTTTTTATGTTCTATGATATTTTTTGATCAGATGCGTTGTTCTCGAGATATATCAAGATATTCAATAGTTCCGAAGCTGCACCAACATAATAGAGATACAGAAACACCGTGGCCCCTTTCTTTGAGATAACTCTGCACTATTGCGAGCTGCAAATGCCACTTCCAGCTTAGCTGTCCAGAAGAAGAACAACAAGAAGAAGAAATATCTCGAAATATGTCCGTCAGGCCCCTTCCCTTGAGATATATCTGCAAATATCTCGGAAACGAAGCGAGCTAAGGCAAAATGTTAAGAGACTTTATTTGTAGAGAATTAAGTTTCCTACTTTTTATGTTCTATGATATTTTTTGATCAGATGCGTAGTTCTCGAGATATATCAAGATATTTAAAAGTTCCGAAGCCCCACCCACATAATAGAGATACAGAAACACCGTGGCCCCTTTCTTTGAGATAACTCTGCACTATTGCGAGCTGGAAATGCCACTTCCAGTTTAGCTGTGCAGAAGAAGAACAACAAGAAGAAGAAATATCTCGAAATATGTCCGTCAGGCCCCTTCCCTTGAGATAAATCTGCAAATATCTCGGAAACGAAGCGAGCTATGGCAAAATGTTAAGAGACCTTTTTTGTAGAGAATTAAGTTTCCTACTTTTTATGTTCTATGATATTTTTTGATCAGATGCGTAGTTCTCGAGATATATCAAGATATTTAAAAGTTCCGAAGCCGCACCCACATAATAGAGATACAGAAACACCGTGGCCCCTTTCTTTGTGATAACTCTGCGCTATTGCGAGCTGGAAACGCCACTTCCAGTTTAGCTGTGCAGAAGAAGAACAACAAGAAGAAGAAATATCTCGAAATATGTCCGTCAGGCCCCTTCCCTTGAGATAAATCTGCAAATATCTCGGAAACGAAGCGAGCTATGGCAAAATGTTAAGAGACCTTTTTTGTAGAGAATTAAGTTTCCTACTTTCTATGTTCTATGATATTTTTTGATCAGATGCGTAGTTCTCGAGATATATCAAGATATTTAAAAGTTCCGAAGCCGCACCAACATAATAGAGATACAGAAACACCGTGGCCCCTTTCTTTGAGATAACTCTGCACTATTGCGAGCTGCAAATGCCACTTCCAGCTTAGCTGTGCAGAAGAAGAACAACAAGAAGAAGAAATATCTCGAAATATGTCCGTCAGGCCCCTTCCCTTGAGATAAATCTGCAAATATCTGGGAAACGAAGCGAGCTATGGCAAAATGTTAAGAGACGGTTTTTGTAGAGAATTAAGTTTCCTACTTTCTATGTTCTATGATATTTTTTGATCAGATGCGTAGTTCTCGAGATATATCAAGATATTTAAAAGTTCCGAAGCCGCACCGACATAATAGAGATACAGAAACACCGTGGCCCCTTTCTTTGAGATAACTCTGCACTATTGCGAGCTGCAAATGCCACTTCCAGCTTAGCTGTGCAGAAGAAGAACAACAAGAAGAAGAAATATCTCGAAATATGTCCGTCAGGCCCCTTCCCTTGAGATAAATCTGCAAATATCTCGGAAACGAAGCGAGCTATGGCAAAATGTTAAGAGACGTTTTTTGTAGAGAATTGTGTTTCCTACAATTTATGTTCTATGATATTTTTTGATCAGAAGCGTAGTTTTCGAGATATATCGAGATATTTAAAAGTTCCGAAGCCGCACCAACATAATAGAGATACAGAAACACCGTGGCCCCTTTCTTTGAGATATCTCTGCACTAGTGCGAGCCGCAAATGCCACTTCCAGCTTAGCTGTGCAGAAGAAGAACAACAAGAAGAAGAAATATCTCGAAATATGTCCGTCAGGCCCCTTCCCTTGAGATAAATCTGCAAATATCTCGGAAACGAAGCGAGCTATGGCAAAATGTTAAGAGACCTTTTTTGTAGAGAATTAAGTTTCCTACTTTCTATGTTCTATGATATTTTTTGATCAGATGCGTACTTCTCGAGATATATCAAGATATTTAAAAGTTCCGAAGCCGCACCAACATAATAGAGATACAGAAACACCGTGGCCACTTTCTTTGAGATAACTCTGCACTATTGCGAGCTGCAAATGCCACTTCCAGCTTAGCTGTGCAGAAGAAGAACAACAAGAAGAAGATATATCTCGAAATATGTCCGTCAGGCCCCTTCCCTTGAGATAAATCTGCAAATATCTCGGAAACGAAGCGAGCTATGGCAAAATGTTAAGATACCTTATTTGTAGAGAATTAAGTTTCCTACTTTTTATGTTCTATGATATTTTTTGATCAGATGCGTAGTTCTCGAGATATACCAAGATATTTAAAAGTTCCGAAGCCGCACCAACATAATAGAGATACAGAAACACCGTGGCCCCTTTCTTTGAGATAACTCTGCACTATTGCGAGCTGCAAATGCCACTTCCAGCTTAGCTGTGCAGAAGAAGAACAACAAGAAGAAGAAATATCTCGAAATATGTCCGTCAGGCCCATTCCCTTGAGATAAATCTGCAAATATCTCGGAAACGAAGCGAGCTATGGCAAAATGTTAAGAGACCTTTTTTGTAGAGAATTAAGTTTCCTACTTTTTATGTTCTATGATATTTTTTGATCAGATGCGTAGTTCTCGAGATATATCAAGATATTTAAAAGTTCCGAAGCCGCACCAACATAATAGAGATACAGAAACACCGTGGCCCCTTTCTTTGAGATAACTCTGCACTATTGCGAGCTGGAAATGCCACTTCCAGTTTAGCTGTGCAGAAGAAGAACAACAAGAAGAAGAAATATCTCGAAATATGTCCGTCAGGCCCCTTCCCTTGAGATAAATCTGCAAATATCTCGGAAACGAAGCGAGCTATGGCAAAATGTTAAGAGACCTTTTTTGTAGAGAATTAAGTTTCCTACTTTTTATGTTCTATGATATTTTTTGATCAGATGCGTAGTTCTCGAGATATATCAAGATATTTAAAAGTTCCGAAGCCGCACCCACATAATAGAGATACAGAAACACCGTGGCCCCTTTCTTTGAGATAACTCTGCGCTATTGCGAGCTGGAAACGTCACTTCCAGTTTAGCTGTGCAGAAGAAGAACAACAAGAAGAAGAAATATCTCGAAATATGTCCGTCAGGCCCCTTCCCTTGAGATAAATCTGCAAATATCTCGGAAACGACGCGAGCTATGGCAAAATGTTAAGAGACCTTTTTTGTAGAGAATTAAGTTTCCTACTTTCTACGTTCTATGATATTTTTTGATCAGATGCGTAGTTCTCGAGATATATCAAGATATTTAAAAGTTCCGAAGCCGCACCAACATAATAGAGATACAGAAACACCGTGGCCCCTTTCTTTGAGATAATTCTGCACTATTGCGAGCTGCAAATGCCACTTCCAGCTTAGCTGTGCAGAAGAAGAACAACAAGAAGAAGAAATATCTCGAAATATGTCCGTCAGGCCCCTTCCCTTAAGATAGATCTGCAAATATCTCGGAAACGAAGCGAGCTATGGCAAAATGTTAAGAGACCTTTTTTGTAGAGAATTAAGTTTCCTACTTTCTATGTTCTATGATATTTTTTGATCAGATGCGTAGTTCTCGAGATATATCAAGATATTTAAAAGTTCCGAAGCCGCACCGACATAATAGAGATACAGAAACACCGTGGCCCCTTTCTTTGAGATAACTCTGCACTATTGCGAGCTGCAAATGCCACTTCCAGCTTAGCTGTGCAGAAGAAGAACAACAAGAAGAAGAAATATCTCGAAATATGTCCGTCAGGCCCCTTCCCTTGAGATAAATCTGCAAATATCTCGGAAACGAAGCGAGCTATGGCAAAATGTTAAGAGACGTTTTTTGTAGAGAATTGTGTTTCCTACAATTTATGTTCTATGATATTTTTTGATCAGAAGCGTAGTTTTCGAGATATATCGAGATATTTAAAAGTTCCGAAGCCGCACCAACATAATAGAGATACAGAAACACCGTGGCCCCTTTCTTTGAGATATCTCTGCACTAGTGCGAGCCGCAAATGCCACTTCCAGCTTAGCTGTGCAGAAGAAGAACAACAAGAAGAAGAAATATCTCGAAATATGTCCGTCAGGCCCCTTCCCTTGAGATAAATCTGCAAATATCTCGGAAACGAAGCGAGCTATGGCAAAATGTTAAGAGACCTTTTTTGTAGAGAATTAAGTTTCCTACTTTCTATGTTCTATGATATTTTTTGATCAGATGCGTACTTCTCGAGATATATCAAGATATTTAAAAGTTCCGAAGCCGCACCAACATAATAGAGATACAGAAACACCGTGGCCACTTTCTTTGAGATAACTCTGCACTATTGCGAGCTGCAAATGCCACTTCCAGCTTAGCTGTGCAGAAGAAGAACAACAAGAAGAAGATATATCTCGAAATATGTCCGTCAGGCCCCTTCCCTTGAGATAAATCTGCAAATATCTCGGAAACGAAGCGAGCTATGGCAAAATGTTAAGATACCTTATTTGTAGAGAATTAAGTTTCCTACTTTTTATGTTCTATGATATTTTTTGATCAGATGCGTAGTTCTCGAGATATACCAAGATATTTAAAAGTTCCGAAGCCGCACCAACATAATAGAGATACAGAAACACCGTGGCCCCTTTCTTTGAGATAACTCTGCACTATTGCGAGCTGCAAATGCCACTTCCAGCTTAGCTGTGCAGAAGAAGAACAACAAGAAGAAGAAATATCTCGAAATATGTCCGTCAGGCCCATTCCCTTGAGATAAATCTGCAAATATCTCGGAAACGAAGCGAGCTATGGCAAAATGTTAAGAGACCTTTTTTGTAGAGAATTAAGTTTCCTACTTTTTATGTTCTATGATATTTTTTGATCAGATGCGTAGTTCTCGAGATATATCAAGATATTTAAAAGTTCCGAAGCCGCACCAACATAATAGAGATACAGAAACACCGTGGCCCCTTTCTTTGAGATAACTCTGCACTATTGCGAGCTGGAAATGCCACTTCCAGTTTAGCTGTGCAGAAGAAGAACAACAAGAAGAAGAAATATCTCGAAATATGTCCGTCAGGCCCCTTCCCTTGAGATAAATCTGCAAATATCTCGGAAACGAAGCGAGCTATGGCAAAATGTTAAGAGACCTTTTTTGTAGAGAATTAAGTTTCCTACTTTTTATGTTCTATGATATTTTTTGATCAGATGCGTAGTTCTCGAGATATATCAAGATATTTAAAAGTTCCGAAGCCGCACCCACATAATAGAGATACAGAAACACCGTGGCCCCTTTCTTTGAGATAACTCTGCGCTATTGCGAGCTGGAAACGTCACTTCCAGTTTAGCTGTGCAGAAGAAGAACAACAAGAAGAAGAAATATCTCGAAATATGTCCGTCAGGCCCCTTCCCTTGAGATAAATCTGCAAATATCTCGGAAACGACGCGAGCTATGGCAAAATGTTAAGAGACCTTTTTTGTAGAGAATTAAGTTTCCTACTTTCTACGTTCTATGATATTTTTTGATCAGATGCGTAGTTCTCGAGATATATCAAGATATTTAAAAGTTCCGAAGCCGCACCAACATAATAGAGATACAGAAACACCGTGGCCCCTTTCTTTGAGATAATTCTGCACTATTGCGAGCTGCAAATGCCACTTCCAGCTTAGCTGTGCAGAAGAAGAACAACAAGAAGAAGAAATATCTCGAAATATGTCCGTCAGGCCCCTTCCCTTAAGATAGATCTGCAAATATCTCGGAAACGAAGCGAGCTATGGCAAAATGTTAAGAGACCTTTTTTGTAGAGAATTAAGTTTCCTACTTTCTATGTTCTATGATATTTTGTGATCAGATGCGTAGTTCTCGAGATATATCAAGATATTTAAAAGTTCCGAAGCCGCACCAACATAATAGAGATACAGAAACACCGTGGCCCCTTTCTTTGAGATAACTCTGCACTATTGCGAGCTGCAAATGCCACTTCCAGCTTAGCTGTGCAGAAGAAGAACAACAAGAAGAAGAAATATCTCGAAATATGTCCGTCAGGCCCCTTCCCTTGAGATAAATCTGCAAATATCTCGGAAACGAAGCGAGCTATGGCAAAATGTTAAGAGACGTTTTTTGTAGAGAATTGTGTTTCCTACAATTTATGTTCTATGATATTTTTTGATCAGAAGCGTAGTTTTCGAGATATATCGAGATATTTAAAAGTTCCGAAGCCGCACCAACATAATAGAGATACAGAAACACCGTGGCCCCTTTCTTTGAGATATCTCTGCACTAGTGCGAGCCGCAAATGCCACTTCCAGCTTAGCTGTGCAGAAGAAGAACAACAAGAAGAAGAAATATCTCGAAATATGTCCGTCAGGCCCCTTCCCTTGAGATAAATCTGCAAATATCTCGGAAACGAAGCGAGCTATGGCAAAATGTTAAGAGACCTTTTTTGTAGAGAATTAAGTTTCCTACTTTCTATGTTCTATGATATTTTTTGATCAGATGCGTACTTCTCGAGATATATCAAGATATTTAAAAGTTCCGAAGCCGCACCAACATAATAGAGATACAGAAACACCGTGGCCACTTTCTTTGAGATAACTCTGCACTATTGCGAGCTGCAAATGCCACTTCCAGCTTAGCTGTGCAGAAGAAGAACAACAAGAAGAAGATATATCTCGAAATATGTCCGTCAGGCCCCTTCCCTTGAGATAAATCTGCAAATATCTCGGAAACGAAGCGAGCTATGGCAAAATGTTAAGATACCTTATTTGTAGAGAATTAAGTTTCCTACTTTTTATGTTCTATGATATTTTTTGATCAGATGCGTAGTTCTCGAGATATACCAAGATATTTAAAAGTTCCGAAGCCGCACCAACATAATAGAGATACAGAAACACCGTGGCCCCTTTCTTTGAGATAACTCTGCACTATTGCGAGCTGCAAATGCCACTTCCAGCTTAGCTGTGCAGAAGAAGAACAACAAGAAGAAGAAATATCTCGAAATATGTCCGTCAGGCCCCTTCCCTTGAGATAAATCTGCAAATATCTCGGAAACGAAGCGAGCTATGGCAAAATGTTAAGAGACCTTTTTTGTAGAGAATTATGTCTCCTACAAGTTATGTTCTATGATATTTTTTGATCAGAAGCGTAGTTTTCGAGATATATCGAGATATTTAAAAGTTCCGAAGCCGCACCAACATAATAGATATACAGAAACACCGTGGCCCCTTTCTTTGAGATAACTCTGCACTAGTGCGGGCCGCAAATGCCATTTCCAGCTTAGCTGTGCAGAAGAAGAACAACAAGAAGAAGAAATATCTCCAAATATGTCCCTCAGGCCCCTTCCCTTGAGATAAATCTGCAAATATCTCGGAAACGAAGCGAGCTATGGCAAAATGTTAAGAGACCTTTTTTGTAGAGAATTAAGTTTCCTACTTTTTATGTTCTATGATATTTTTTGATCAGATGCGTAGTTCTCGAGATATATCAAGATATTTAAAAGTTCCGAAGCCGCACCCACATAATAGAGATACAGAAACACCGTGGCCCCTCTCTTTGAGATAACTCTGCACTATTGCGAGCTGGAAATGCCACTTCCAGTTTAGCTGTGCAGAAGAAGAACAACAAGAAGAAGAAATATCTCGAAATATGTCCGTCAGGCCCCTTCCCTTGAGATAAATCTGCAAATATCTCGGAAACGAAGCGAGCTATGGCAAAATGTTAAGAGACCTTTTTTGTAGAGAATTAAGTTTCCTACTTTCTATGTTCTATGATATTTTTTGATCAGATGCGTAGTTCTCGAGATATATCAAGATATTTAAAAGTTCCGAAGCCGCACCAACATAATAGAGATACAGAAACACCGTGGCCCCTTTCTTTGTGATAATTCTGCACTATTGCGAGCTGCAAATGCCACTTCCAGCTTAGCTGTGCAGAAGAAGAACAACAAGAAGAAGAAATATCTCGAAATATGTCCGTCAGGCCCCTTCCCTTGAGATAAATCTGCAAATATCTCGGAAACGAAGCGAGCTATGGCAAAATGTTAAGAGACCTTTTTTGTAGAGAATTAAGTTTCCTACTTTTTATGTTCTATGATATTTTTTGATCAGATGCGTAGTTCTCGAGATATATCAAGATATTTAAAAGTTCCGAAGCCGCACCAACATAATAGAGATACAGAAACACCGTGGCCCCTTTCTTTGAGATAACTCTGCACTATTGCGAGCTGCAAATGCCACTTCCAGCTTAGCTGTGCAGAAGAAGAACAACAAGAAGAAGAAATATCTCGAAATATGTCCGTCAGGCCCCTTCCCTTGAGATATATCTGCAAATATCTCGGAAACGAAGCGAGCTATGGCAAAATGTTAAGAGACCTTTTTTGTAGAGAATTATGTCTCCTACAAGTTATGTTCTATGATATTTTTTGATCAGAAGCGTAGTTTTCGAGATATATCGAGATATTTAAAAGTTCCAAAGCCGCACCAACATAATAGATATACAGAAACACCGTGGCCCCTTTCTTTGAGATAACTCTGCACTAGTGCGAGCCGCAAATGCCACTTCCAGCTTAGCTGTGCAGAAGAAGAACAACAAGAAGAAGAAATATCTCGAAATATGTCCGTCAGGCCCCTTCCCTTGAGATAAATCTGCAAATATCTCGGAAACGAAGCGAGCTATGGCAAAATGTTAAGAGACCTTTTTTGTAGAGAATTAAGTTTCCTACTTTCTATGTTCTATGATATTTTTTGATCAGATGCGTACTTCTCGAGATATATCAAGATATTTAAAAGTTCCGAAGCCGCACCAACATAATAGAGATACAGAAACACCGTGGCCCCTTTCTTTGAGATAACTCTGCACTATTGCGAGCTGCAAATGCCACTTCCGGCTTAGCTGTGCAGAAGAAGAACAACAAGAAGAAGATATATCTCGAAATATGTCCGTCAGGCCCCTTCCCTTGAGATAAATCTGCAAATATCTCGGAAACGAAGCGAGCTATGGCAAAATGTTAAGAGACCTTATTTGTAGAGAATTAAGTTTCCTACTTTTTATGTTCTATGATATTTTTTGATCAGATGCGTAGTTTTCGAGATATATCGAGATATTTAAAAGTTCCGAAGCCGCACCAACATAATAGAGATACAGAAACACCGTGGCCCCTTTCTTTGAGATAACTCTGCGCTATTGCGAGCTGGAAACGCCACTTCCAGTTTAGCTGTGCAGAAGAAGAACAACAAGAAGAAGAAATATCTCGAAATATGTCCGTCAGGCCCCTTCCCTTGAGATATATCTGCAAATATCTCGGAAACGAAACAAGCTATGGCAAAATGTTAAGAGACGTTTTTTGTAGAGAATTATGTTTCCTACAATTTATGTTCTACGATATTTTTTGATCAGAAGCGTAGTTTTCGAGATATATCGAGATATTTAAAAGTTCCGAAGCCGCACCAACATAATAGAGATACAGAAACACCGTGGCCCCTTTCTTTGAGATAACTCTGCACTAGCGCGAGCCGCAAATGCCACTTCCAGCTTAGCTGTGCAGAAGAAGAACAACAAGAAGAAGAAATATCTCGAAATATGTCCGTCAGGCCCCTTCCCTTGAGATAAATCTGCAAATATCTCGGAAACGAAGCGAGCTATGTCAAAATGTTAAGAGACCTTCTTTGTAGAGAATTAAGTTTCCTACTTTCTATGTTCTATGATATTTTTTGATGAGATGCGTAGTTCTCGAGATATATCAAGATATTTAAAAGTTCCGAAGCCGCACCAACATAATAGAGATACAGAAACAGCGTGGCCCCTTTCTTTGAGATAACTCTGCACTATTGCGAGCTGCAAATGCCACTTCCAGCTTAGCTGTGCAGAAGAAGAACAACTAGAAGAAGAAATATCTCGAAATATGTCCGTCAGGCCCCTTCCCTTGAGATAAATCTGCAAATATCTCGGAAACGAAGCGAGCTATGGCAAAATGTTAAGAGACCTTTTTTGTAGAGAATTAAGTTTCCTACTTTCTATGTTCTATGATATTTTTTGATCAGATGCGTAGTTCTCGAGATATATCAAGATATTTAAAAGTTCCGAAGCCGCACCAACATAATAGAGATACAGAAACACCGTGGCCCCTTTCTTTGAGATAATTCTGCACTATTGCGAGCTGCAAATGCCACTTCCAGCTTAGCTGTGCAGAAGAAGAACAACAAGAAGAAGAAATATCTCGAAATATGTCCGTCAGGCCCCTTCCCTTGAGATAAATCTGCAAATATCTCGGAAACGAAGCGAGCTATGGCAAAATGTTAAGAGACCTTTTTTGTAGAGAATTAAGTTTCCTACTTTCTATGTTCTATGATATTTTTTGATCAGATGCGTAGTTCTCGAGATATATCAAGATATTTAAAAGTTCTGAAGCCGCACCAACATAATAGAGATACAGAAACACCGTGGCCCCTTTCTTTGAGATAACTCTGCACTATTGCGAGCTGCAAATGCCACTTCCAGCTTAGCTGTGCAGAAGAAGAACAACTAGAAGAAGAAATATCTCGAAATATGTCCGTCAGGCCCCTTCCCTTGAGATAAATCTGCAAATATCTCGGAAACGAAGCGAGCCATGGCAAAATGTTAAGAGACGTTTTTTGTAGAGAATTGTGTTTCCTACAATTTACGTTCTATGATATTTTTTGATCAGATGCGTAGTTCTCGAGATATATCAAGATATTTAAAAGTTCCGAAGCCGCACCAACATAATAGAGATACAGAAACACCGTGGCCCCTTTCTTTGAGATTACTCTGCACTATTGCGAGCTGGAAATGCCACTTCCAGTTTAGCTGTGCAGAAGAAGAACAACAAGAAGAAGAAATATCTCGAAATATGTCCGTCAGGCCCCTTCCCTTGAGATAAATCTGCAAATATCTCGGAAACGAAGCGAGCTATGGCAAAATGTTAAGAGACCTTTTTTGTAGAGAATTAAGTTTTCTACTTTTTATGTTCCATGATATTTTTTGATCAGATGCGTAGTTCTCGAGATATATCAAGATATTTAAAAGTTCCGAAGCTGCACCAACATAATAGAGATACAGAAACACCGTGGCCCCTTTCTTTGAGATAACTCTGCACTATTGCGAGCTGCAAATGCCACTTCCAGCTTAGCTGTGCACAAGAAGAACAACAATAAGAAGAAATATCTCGAAATATGTCCGTCAGGCCCCTTCCCTTGAGATAAATCTGCAAATATCTCGGAAACGAAGCGAGCTATGGCAAAATGTTAAGAGACCTTTCTTGTAGAGAATTAAGTTTCCTACTTTTTATGTTCTATGATATTTTTTGATCAGATGCGTGGTTCTCGAGATATATCGAGATATTTAAAAGTTCCGAAGCCGCACCAACATAATAGAGATACAGAAACACCGTGGCCCCTTTCTTTGAGATAACTCTGCACTAGTGCGAGCCACAAATGCCACTTCCAGCTTAGCTGTGCAGAAGAAGAACAACAAGAAGAAGAAATATCTCGAAATATGTCCGTCAGGCCCCTTCCCTTGATATAAATCTGCAAATATCTCGGAAACGAAGCGAGCTATCGCAAAATGTTAAGAGACGTTTTTTGTAGAGAATTATGTTTCCTACAATTTATGTTCTATGATGTTTTTTGATCAGAAGCGTAGTTTTCGAGATATATCGAGATATTCAAAAGTTCCGAAGCCGCACCAACATAATAGAGATACAGAAACACCGTGGCCCCTTTCTTTGAGATAACTCTGCACTAGTGCGAGCCGCAAATGCGACTTCCAGCTTAGCTGTGCAGAGGAAGAACAACAAGAAGAAGAAATATCTCGAAATATGTCCGTCAGGCCCGTTCCTTTGAGCTGAATCTGCAAATATCTCGGAAACGAAGCGAGCTATGGCAAAATGTTAAGAGACCTTTTTTGTAGAGAATTAAGTTTCCTACTTTTTATGTTCTATGATATTTTTTGATCAGATGCGTAGTTCTCGAGATATATCAAGATATTTAAAAGTTCCGAAGCCGCACCAACATAATAGAGATACAGAAACACCGTGGCCCCTTTCTTTGAGATAACTCTGCACTAGTGCGAGCCGCAATTGCCACTTCCAGCTTAGCTGTGCAGAGGAAGAACAACAAGAAGAAGAAATATCTCGAAATATGTCCGTCAGGCCCCTTCCCTTGAGATAAATCTGCAAATATCTCGGAAACGAAGCGAGCTACGGCAAAATGTTAAGACACGTTTTTTGTAGAAAATTAGGTTTCCTACTTTTTATGTTCTATGATATTTTTTGATCAGATGCGTAGTTCTCGAGATATATCAAGATATTTAAAAGTTCCGAAGCCGCACCAACATAATAGAGATACAGAAGCACCGTGGCCCCTTTCTTTGAGATAACTATGCACTATTGCGAGCTGCAAATGCCACTTCCAGCTTAGCTGTGCAGAAGAAGAACAACAAGAAGAAGAAATATCTCGAAATATGTCCGTCAGGCCCCTTCCCTTGAGATAAATCTGCAAATATCTCGGAAACGAAGCGAGCTATGGCAAAATGTTAAGAGACCGTTTTTGTAGAGAATTAAGTTTCCTACTTTTTATGTTCTATGATATTTTTTGATCAGAAGCGTAGTTTTCGAGATATATCGAGATATTTAAAAGTTCCGAAGCCGCACCAACATAATAGAGATACAGAAACACCGTGGCCCCTTTCTTTGAGATAACTCTGCACTAGTGCGAGCCACAAATGCCACTTCCAGCTTAGCTGTGCAGAAGAAGAACAACAAGAAGAAGAAATATCTCGAAATATGTCCGTCAGGCCCCTTCCCTTGACATAAATCTGCAAATATCTCGGAAACGAAGCGAGCTATCGCAAAATGTTAAGAGACGTTTTTTGTAGAGAATTATGTTTCCTACAATTTATGTTCTATGATGTTTTTTGATCAGAAGCGTAGTTTTCGAGATATATCGAGATATTCAAAAGTTCCGAAGCCGCACCAACATAATAGAGATACAGAAACACCGTGGCCCCTTTCTTTGAGATAACTCTGCACTAGTGCGAGCCGCAAATGCGACTTCCAGCTTAGCTGTGCAGAGGAAGAACAACAAGAAGAAGAAATATCTCGAAATATGTCCGTCAGGCCCGTTCCTTTGAGCTGAATCTGCAAATATCTCGGAAACGAAGCGAGCTATGGCAAAATGTTAAGAGACCTTTTTTGTAGAGAATTAAGTTTCCTACTTTTTATGTTCTATGATATTTTTTGATCAGATGCGTAGTTCTCGAGATATATCAAGATATTTAAAAGTTCCGAAGCCGCACCAACATAATAGAGATACAGAAACACCGTGGCCCCTTTCTTTGAGATAACTCTGCACTAGTGCGAGCCGCAATTGCCACTTCCAGCTTAGCTGTGCAGAGGAAGAACAACAAGAAGAAGAAATATCTCGAAATATGTCCGTCAGGCCCCTTCCCTTGAGATAAATCTGCAAATATCTCGGAAACGAAGCGAGCTACGGCAAAATGTTAAGACACGTTTTTTGTAGAAAATTAGGTTTCCTACTTTTTATGTTCTATGATATTTTTTGATCAGATGCGTAGTTCTCGAGATATATCAAGATATTTAAAAGTTCCGAAGCTGCACCAACATAATAGAGGTACAGAAACACCGTGGCCCCTTTCTTTGAGATAACTCTGCACTATTGCGAGCTGCAAATGCCACTTCCAGCTTAGCTGTGCAGAAGAAGAACAACAATAAGAAGAAATATCTCGAAATATGTCCGTCAGGCCCCTTCCCTTGAGATAAATCTGCAAATAACTCGGAAACGAAGCGAGCTATGGCAAAATGTTAAGAGACCTTTCTTGTAGAGAATTAAGTTTCCTACTTTTTATGTTCTATGATATTTTTTAATCAGATGCGTAGTTCTCGAGATATATCAAGATATTTAAAAGTTCCGAAGCCGCACCAACATAATAGAGATACAGAAACACCGTGGCCCCTTTCTTTGCGATAACTCTGCACTATTGCGAGCTGCAAATGCCACTTCCAGCTTAGCTGTGCAGAAGAATAACAACAAGAAGAAGAAATATCTCGAAATATGTCCGTCAGGCCCCTTCCCTTGAGATAAATCTGCAAATATCTCGGAAACGAAGCGGGCTATGGCAAAATGTTAAGAGACCTTATTTGTAGAGAATTAAGTTTCCTACTTTTTATGTTCTATGATATTTTTTGATCAGATGCGTAGTTCTCGAGATATATCAAGATATTTAAAAGTTCCGAAGCCGCACCAACATAATAGAGATACAGAAACACCGTGGCCCCTTTGTTTGAGATAACTCTGCACTATTGCGAGCTGGAAATGCCACTTCCAGTTTAGCTGTGCAGAAGAAGAACAACAAGAAGAAGAAATATCTCGAAATATGTCCGTCAGGCCCCTTCCCTCGAGATAAATCTGCAAATATCTCGGAAACGAAGCGAGCTATGGCAAAATGTTAAGAGACCTTTGTTGTAGAGAATTAAGTTTCCTACTTTTTATGTTCTATGATATTTTTTGATCAGCTGCGTTGTTCTCGAGATATATCAAGATATTTAAAAGTTCCGAAGCCGCACCAACATAATAGAGATACAGAAACACCGTGGCCCCTTTCTTTGAGATAACTCTGCACTATTGCGAGCTGCAAATGCCACTTCCAGCTTAGCTGTGCAGAAGAAGAACAACAAGAAGAAGAAATAACACGAAATATGTCCGTTAGGCCCCTTCCCTTGAGATATATCTGCAAATATCTCGGAAACGAAGCGAGCTATGGCAAAATGTTAAGAGACCTTTTTTGTAGAGAATTAAGTTTCCTACTTTTTATGTTCTATGATATTTTTTGATCAGATGCGTAGTTCTCGAGACATATCGAGATATTTGAAAGTTCCGAAGCCGCACCAACATAATAGAGATACAGAAACACCGTGGCCCCTTTCTTTGAGATAACTATGCACTATTGCGAGCTGCAAATGCCACTTCCAGCTTAGCTGTGCAGAAGAAGAACAACAAGAAGAAGAAATATCTCGAAATATGTCCGTCAGGCCCCTTCCCTTGAGATAAATCTGCAAATATCTCGGAAACGAAGCGAGCTATGGCAAAATGTTAAGAGACCTTTTTTGTAGAGAATTAAGTTTTCTACTTTTCATGTTCCATGATATTTTTTGATCAGATGCGTAGTTCTCGAGATATATCAAGATATTTAAAAGTTCCGAAGCTGCACCAACATAATAGAGATACAGAAACACCGTGGCCCCTTTCTTTGAGATAACTCTGCACTATTGCGAGCTGCAAATGCCACTTCCAGCTTAGCTGTGCACAAGAAGAACAACAATAAGAAGAAATATCTCGAAATATGTCCGTCAGGCCCCTTCCCTTGAGATAAATCTGCAAATATCTCGGAAACGAAGCGAGCTATGGCAAAATGTTAAGAGACCTTTCTTGTAGAGAATTAAGTTTCCTACTTTTTATGTTCTATGATATTTTTTGATCAGATACGTGGTTCTCGAGATATATCAAGATATTTAAAAGTTCCGAAGCCGCACCAACATAATAGAGATACAGAAACACCGCGGCCCCTTTCTTTGCGATAACTCTGCAATATTGCGAGCTGCAAATGCCACTTCCAGCTTAGCTGTGCAGAAGAATAACAACAAGAAGAAGAAATATCTCGAAATATGTCCGTCAGGCCCCTTCCCTTGAGATAAATCTGCAAATATCTCGGAAACGAAGCGGGCTATGGCAAAATGTTAAGAGACCTTATTTGTAGAGAATTAAGTTTCCTACTTTTTATGTTCTATGATATTTTTTGATCAGATGCGTAGTTCTCGAGATATATCAAGATATTTAAAAGTTCCGAAGCCGCACCAACATAATAGAGATACAGAAACACCGTGGCCCCTTTCTTTGAGATAACTCTGCACTATTGCGAGCTGGAAATGCCACTTCCAGTTTAGCTGTGCAGAAGAAGAACAACAAGAAGAAGAAATATCTCGAAATATGTCCGTTAGGCCCCTTCCCTTGAGATATATCTGCAAATATCTCGGAAACGAAGCGAGCTATGGCAAAATGTTAAGAGACCTTTTTTGTAGAGAATTAAGTTTCCTACTTTTTATGTTCTATGATATTTTTTGATCAGATGCGTAGTTCTCGAGATATATCGAGATATTTAAAAGTTCCGAAGCCGCACCAACATAATAGAGATACAGAAACACCGTGGCCCCTTTCTTTGAGATAACTCTGCACTAGTGCGAGCCACAAATGCCACTTCCAGCTTAGCTGTGCAGAAGAAGAACAACAAGAAGAAGAAATATCTCGAAATATGTCCGTCAGGCCCCTTCCCTTGATATAAATCTGCAAATATCTCGGAAACGAAGCGAGCTATGGCAAAATGTTAAGAGACGTTTTTTGTAGAGAATTATGTTTCCTACAATTTATGTTCTATGATATTTTTTGATCAGATGCGTAGTTCTCGAGATATATCAAGATACTTAAAAGTTCCGAAGCCGCACCAACATAATAGAGACACAGAAACACCGTGGCCCCTCTCTTTGAGATAACTCTGCACTATTGCGAGCTGCAAATGCCACTTCCAGCTTAGCTGTGCAGAGGAAGCACAACAAGAAGAAGAAATATCTCGAAATATGTCCGTCAGGCCCGTTCCTTTGAGCTGAATCTGCAAATATCTCGGAAACGAAGCGAGCTATGGCAAAATGTTAAGAGACCTTTTTTGTAGAGAATTAAGTTTCCTACTTTTTATGTTCTATGATATTTTTTGATCAGATGCGTAGTTCTCGAGATATATCAAGATATTTAAAAGTTCCGAAGCCGCACCAACATAATAGAGATACAGAAACACCGTGGCCCCTCTCTTTGAGATAACTCTGCACTATTGCGAGCTGGAAATGCCACTTCCAGCTTAGCTATGCAGAAGAAGAACAACAAGAAGAAGAAATATCTCGAAATATGTCCGTCAGGCCCCTTCCCTTGAGATAAATGTGCAAATATCTCGGAAACGAAGCGAGCTATGGCAAAATGTTAACAGACCTTTTTTGTAGAGAATTAAGTTTCCCACTTTTTATGTTCTATGATATTTTTTGATCAGATGCGTAGTTCTCGAGATATATCAAGATATTTAAAAGTTCCGAAGCCGCACCAACATAATAGAGATACAGAAACACCGTGGCCCCTTTCTTTGAGATAACTCTGCACTATTGCGAGCTGCAAATGCCACTTCCAGCTTAGCTGTGCAGAGGAAGAACAACAAGAAGAAGAAGTATCTCGAAATATGTCCGTCAGGCCCGTTCCTTTGAGCTGAATCTGCACATATCTCGGAAACGAAGCGAGCTATGGCAAAATGTTAAGAGACGTTTTTTGTACAGAATTATGTTTCCTACAATTTATGTTCTATGATATTTTTTGATCAGAAGCGTAGTTTTCGAGATATATCGAGATATTTAAAAGTTCCGAAGCCGCACCAACATAATAGAGATACAGAAACACCGTGGCCCCTTTCTTTGAGATAACTCTGCACTAGTGCGAGCCGCAAATGCCACTTCCAGCTTAGCTGTGCAGAAGAAGGACAACAAGAAGAAGAAATATCTCGAAATATGTCCGTCAGGCCCCTTCCCTTGAGATAAATCTGCAAGTATCTCGGAAACCCAGCGAGCTATGGCAAAATGTTAAGAGACCTTTTTTGTAGAGAATTATGTCTCCTACCAGTTATGTTCTATGATATTTTTTGATCAGAAGCGTAGTTTTCGAGATATATCGAGATATTTAAAAGTTCCGAAGCCGCACCAGCATAATAGAGATACAGAAACACCGTGGCCCCTTTCTTTGAGATAACTCTGCACTAGTGCGAGCCGCAAATGCCACTTCCAGCTTAGCTGTGCAGAAGAAGAACAACAAGAAGAAGAAATATCTCGAAATATGTCCGTCAGGCCCCTTCCCTTGAGATAAATCTGCAAATATCTCGGAAACGAAGCGAGCTATGGCAAAATGTTAAGAGACCTTTTTTGTAGAGAATTAAGTTTCCTACTTTTACGTTCTATGATATTTTTTGATCAGATGCGTAGTTCTCGAGATATATCAAGATATTTAAAAGTTCCGAAGCCGCACCAACATAATGGAGATACAGAAACACCGTGGCCCCTTTCTTTGAGATAACTCTGCACTAGTGCGAGCCGCAAATGCCACTTCCAGCTTAGCTGTGCAGAAGAACAACAACAAGAAGAAGAAATATCTCGAAATATGTCCGTCAGGCCCCTTCCCTTGAGATAAATCTGCAAATATCTCGGAAACGAAGCGAGCTATGGCAAAATGTTAAGAGACCTTTTTTGTAGAGAATTAAGTTTCCTACTTTTTATCTTCTATGATATTTTTTGATCAGAAGCGTAGTTTTCGAGATATATCGAGATATTTAAAAGTTCCGAAGCCGCACCAACATAATAGAGATACAGAAACACCGTGGCCCCTTTCTTTGAGATAACTCTGCACTAGTGCGAGCCGCAAATGCCACTTCCAGCTTAGCTGTGCAGAAGAAGAACAACAAGAAGAAGAAATATCTCGAAATATGTCCGTCAGGCCCCTTCCCTTGAGATAAATCTGCAAATATCTCGGAAACGAAGCGAGCTATGGCAAAATGTTAAGAGACCTTTTTGTAGAGAATTAAGTTTCCTACTTTTTATGTTCTATGGTATTTTTTGATCAGCGGCGTAGTTCTCGAGATATATCAAGATATTTAAAAGTTCCGAAGCCGCACCAACATAATAGAGATACAGAAACACCGTAGCCCCTTTCTTTGAGATTACTCTGCACTATTGCGAGCTGCAAATGCCACTTCCAGCTTAGCTGTGCAGAGGAAGAACAACAAGAAGAAGAAATATCTCGAAATATGTCCGTCAGGCCCGTTCCTTTGAGCTGAATCTGCAAATATCTCGGAAACGAAGCGAGCTATGGCAAAATGTTAAGAGACGTTTTTTGTAGAGAATTATGTTTCCTACAATTTATGTTCTATGATATTTTTTGATCAGAAGCGTAGTTTTCGAGATATATCGTGATATTTAAAAGTTCCGAAGCCGCACCAACATAATAGAGATACAGAAACACCGTGGCCCCTTTCTTTGGGTTCACTCTGCACTAGTGCGAGCCGCAAATGCCACTTCCAGCTTAGCTGTGCAGAAGAAGAACAACAAGAAGAAGAAATATCTCGAAATATGTCCGTCAGGCCCCTTCCCTTGAGATAAATCTGCAAATATCTCGGAAACGAAGCGAGCTATGGCAAAATGTTAAGAGACCTTTTTTGTAGAGAATTAAGTTTCCTACTTTCTATGTTCTATGATATTTTTTGATCAGATGCGTAGTTCTCGAGATATATCAAGATATTTAAAAGTTCCGAAGCCGCACCAACATAATAGAGATACAGAAACACCGTGGCCCCTTTCTTTGAGATAACTCTGCACTATTGCGAGCTGCAAATGCCACTTCCAGCTTAGCTGTGCAGAAGAAGAACAACAAGAAGAAGAAATATCTCGAAATATGTCCGCCAGGCCCCTTTCCTTGAGATAAATCTGCAAATATCTCGGAAACGAAGCGAGCTATGGCAAAATGTTAAAAGACTTTATTTGTAGAGAATTAAGTTTCCTACTTTTTATGTTCTATGATATTTTTTTATCAGAAGCGTAGTTCCCGAGATATATCAAGATATTTAAAAGTTCCGAAGCCGCACCAACATAATAGAGATACAGAAACACCGTGGCCCCTTTCTTTGAGATAACTCTGCGCTATTGCGAGCTGGAAACGCCACTTCCAGTTTAGCTGTGCAGAAGAAGAACAACAAGAAGAAGAAATATCTCGAAATATGTCCGTCAGGCCCCTTCCCTTGAGATATATCTGCAAATATCTCGGAAACGAAACAAGCTATGGCAAAATGTTAAGAGACCTTATTTGTAGAGAATTAAGTTTCCTACTTTTTATGTTCTATGATATTTTTTGATCAGATGCGTAGTTCTCGAGATATATCAAGATATTTAAAAGTTCCGAAGCCGCACCAACATAATAGAGATACAGAAACACCGTGGCCCCTTTCTTTGAGATAACTCTGCACTAGTGCGAGCCGCAAATGCCACTTCCAGCTTAGCTGTGCAGAAGAAGGACAACAAGAAGAAGAAATATCTCGAAATATGTCCGTCAGGCCCCTTCCCTTGAGATAAATCTGCAAGTATCTCGGAAACCCAGCGAGCTATGGCAAAATGTTAAGAGACCTTTTTTGTAGAGAATTATGTCTCCTACCAGTTATGTTCTATGATATTTTTTGATCAGAAGCGTAGTTTTCGAGATATATCGAGATATTTAAAAGTTCCGAAGCCGCACCAGCATAATAGAGATACAGAAACACCGTGGCCCCTTTCTTTGAGATAACTCTGCACTAGTGCGAGCCGCAAATGCCACTTCCAGCTTAGCTGTGCAGAAGAAGAACAACAAGAAGAAGAAATATCTCGAAATATGTCCGTCAGGCCCCTTCCCTTGAGATAAATCTGCAAATATCTCGGAAACGAAGCGAGCTATGGCAAAATGTTAAGAGACCTTTTTTGTAGAGAATTAAGTTTCCTACTTTTACGTTCTATGATATTTTTTGATCAGATGCGTAGTTCTCGAGATATATCAAGATATTTAAAAGTTCCGAAGCCGCACCAACATAATGGAGATACAGAAACACCGTGGCCCCTTTCTTTGAGATAACTCTGCACTAGTGCGAGCCGCAAATGCCACTTCCAGCTTAGCTGTGCAGAAGAACAACAACAAGAAGAAGAAATATCTCGAAATATGTCCGTCAGGCCCCTTCCCTTGAGATAAATCTGCAAATATCTCGGAAACGAAGCGAGCTATGGCAAAATGTTAAGAGACCTTTTTTGTAGAGAATTAAGTTTCCTACTTTTTATCTTCTATGATATTTTTTGATCAGAAGCGTAGTTTTCGAGATATATCGAGATATTTAAAAGTTCCGAAGCCGCACCAACATAATAGAGATACAGAAACACCGTGGCCCCTTTCTTTGAGATAACTCTGCACTAGTGCGAGCCGCAAATGCCACTTCCAGCTTAGCTGTGCAGAAGAAGAACAACAAGAAGAAGAAATATCTCGAAATATGTCCGTCAGGCCCCTTCCCTTGAGATAAATCTGCAAATATCTCGGAAACGAAGCGAGCTATGGCAAAATGTTAAGAGACCTTTTTGTAGAGAATTAAGTTTCCTACTTTTTATGTTCTATGGTATTTTTTGATCAGCGGCGTAGTTCTCGAGATATATCAAGATATTTAAAAGTTCCGAAGCCGCACCAACATAATAGAGATACAGAAACACCGTAGCCCCTTTCTTTGAGATTACTCTGCACTATTGCGAGCTGCAAATGCCACTTCCAGCTTAGCTGTGCAGAGGAAGAACAACAAGAAGAAGAAATATCTCGAAATATGTCCGTCAGGCCCGTTCCTTTGAGCTGAATCTGCAAATATCTCGGAAACGAAGCGAGCTATGGCAAAATGTTAAGAGACGTTTTTTGTAGAGAATTATGTTTCCTACAATTTATGTTCTATGATATTTTTTGATCAGAAGCGTAGTTTTCGAGATATATCGTGATATTTAAAAGTTCCGAAGCCGCACCAACATAATAGAGATACAGAAACACCGTGGCCCCTTTCTTTGGGTTCACTCTGCACTAGTGCGAGCCGCAAATGCCACTTCCAGCTTAGCTGTGCAGAAGAAGAACAACAAGAAGAAGAAATATCTCGAAATATGTCCGTCAGGCCCCTTCCCTTGAGATAAATCTGCAAATATCTCGGAAACGAAGCGAGCTATGGCAAAATGTTAAGAGACCTTTTTTGTAGAGAATTAAGTTTCCTACTTTCTATGTTCTATGATATTTTTTGATCAGATGCGTAGTTCTCGAGATATATCAAGATATTTAAAAGTTCCGAAGCCGCACCAACATAATAGAGATACAGAAACACCGTGGCCCCTTTCTTTGAGATAACTCTGCACTATTGCGAGCTGCAAATGCCACTTCCAGCTTAGCTGTGCAGAAGAAGAACAACAAGAAGAAGAAATATCTCGAAATATGTCCGCCAGGCCCCTTTCCTTGAGATAAATCTGCAAATATCTCGGAAACGAAGCGAGCTATGGCAAAATGTTAAAAGACTTTATTTGTAGAGAATTAAGTTTCCTACTTTTTATGTTCTATGATATTTTTTTATCAGAAGCGTAGTTCCCGAGATATATCAAGATATTTAAAAGTTCCGAAGCCGCACCAACATAATAGAGATACAGAAACACCGTGGCCCCTTTCTTTGAGATAACTCTGCGCTATTGCGAGCTGGAAACGCCACTTCCAGTTTAGCTGTGCAGAAGAAGAACAACAAGAAGAAGAAATATCTCGAAATATGTCCGTCAGGCCCCTTCCCTTGAGATATATCTGCAAATATCTCGGAAACGAAACAAGCTATGGCAAAATGTTAAGAGACCTTTTTTGTAGAGAATTAAGTTTCCTACTTTCTATGTTCTATGATATTTTTTGATCAGATGCGTAGTTCTCGAGATATATCAAGATATTTAAAAGTTCCGAAGCCGCACCAACATAATAGAGATACAGAAACACCGTGGCCCCTTTCTTTGAGATAACTCTGCACTATTGCGAGCTGCAAATGCCACTTCCAGCTTAGCTGTGCAGAAGAAGAACAACAAGAAGAAGAAATATCTCGAAATATGTCCGCCAGGCCCCTTTCCTTGAGATAAATCTGCAAATATCTCGGAAACGAAGCGAGCTATGGCAAAATGTTAAAAGACTTTATTTGTAGAGAATTAAGTTTCCTACTTTTTATGTTCTATGATATTTTTTTATCAGAAGCGTAGTTCCCGAGATATATCAAGATGTTTAAAAGTTCCGAAGCCGCACCAACATAATAGAGATACAGAAACACCGTGGCCCCTTTCTTTGAGATAACTCTGCGCTATTGCCAGCTGGAAACGCCACTTCCAGTTTAGCTGTGCAGAAGAAGAACAACAAGAAGAAGAAATATCTCGAAATATGTCCGTCAGGCCCCTTCCCTTGAGATATATCTGCAAATATCTCGGAAACGAAACAAGCTATGGCAAAATGTTAAGAGACGTTTTTTGTAGAGAATTATGTTTCCTACAATTTATGTTCTATGATATTTTTTGATCAGAAGCGTAGTTTTCGAGATATATCGTGATATTTAAAAGTTCCGAAGCCGCACTAACATAATAGAGATACAGAAACACCGTGGCCCCTTTCTTTGAGATAACTCTGCACTAGCGCGAGCCGCAAATGCCACTTCCAGCTTAGCTGTGCAGAAGAAGAACAACAAGAAGAACAAATATCTAGAAATATGTCCGCCAGGCCCCTTTCCTTGAGATAAATCTGCAAATATCTCGGAAACGAAGCGAGCTATGGCAAAATGTTAAGAGACTTTATTTGTAGAGAATTAAGTTTCCTCCTTTTTGTTCTATGATATTTTTTTATCAGAAGCGTAGTTCCCGAGATATATCAAGATATTTAAAAGTTCCGAAGCCGCACCAACATAATAGAGATACAGAAACACCGTGGCCCCTTTCTTTGAGATAACTCTGCGCTATTGCCAGCTGGAAACGCCACTTCCAGTTTAGCTGTGCAGAAGAAGAACAACAAGAAGAAGAAATATCTCGAAATATGTCCGTCAGGCCCCTTCCCTTGAGATATATCTGCAAATATCTCGGAAACGAAACAAGCTATGGCAAAATGTTAAGAGACGTTTTTTGTAGAGAATTACGTTTCCTACAATTTATGTTCTATGATATTTTTTGATCAGAAGCGTAGTTTTCGAGATATATCGTGATATTTAAAAGTTCCGAAGCCGCACCAACATAATAGAGATACAGAAACACCGTGGCCCCTTTCTTTGAGATAACTCTGCACTAGCGCGAGCCGCAAATGCCACTTCCAGCTTAGCTGTGCAGAAGAAGAACAACAACAAGAAGAAATATCTCGAAATATGTCCGTCAGGCCCCTTCCCTTGAGATAAATCTGCAAATATCTCGGAAACAAAGCGAGCTATGGCAAAATGTTAAGAGACCTTTTTTGTAGAGAATTAAGTTTCCTACTTTCTATGTTCTATGATATTTTTTGATCAGATGCGTAGTTCTCGAGATATATCAAGATATTTAAAAGTTCCGAAGCCGCACCAACATAATAGAGATACAGAAACACCGTGGCCCCTTTCTTTGAGTTCACTCTGCACTAGTGCGAGCCGCAAATGCCACTTCCAGCTTAGCTGTGCAGAAGAAGAACAACAAGAAGAAGAAATATCTCGAAATATGTCCGTCAGGCCCCTTCCCTTGAGATAAATCTGCAAATATCTCGGAAACGAAGCGAGCTATGGCAAAATGTTAAGAGACCTTTTTTGTAGAGAATTAAGTTTCCTACTTTCTATGTTCTATGATATTTTTTGATCAGATGCGTAGTTCTCGAGATATATCAAGATATTTAAAAGTTCCGAAGCCGCACCAACATAATAGAGATACAGAAACACCGTGGCCCCTTTCTTTGAGATAACTCTGCACTATTGCGAGCTGCAAATGCCACTTCCAGCTTAGCTGTGCAGAAGAAGAACAACAAGAAGAAGAAATATCTCGAAATATGTCCGCCAGGCCCCTTTCCTTGAGATAAATCTGCAAATATCTCGGAAACGAAGCGAGCTATGGCAAAATGTTAAAAGACTTTATTTGTAGAGAATTAAGTTTCCTACTTTTTATGTTCTATGATATTTTTTTATCAGAAGCGTAGTTCCCGAGATATATCAAGATATTTAAAAGTTCCGAAGCCGCACCAACATAATAGAGATACAGAAACACCGTGGCCCCTTTCTTTGAGATAACTCTGCGCTATTGCGAGCTGGAAACGCCACTTCCAGTTTAGCTGTGCAGAAGAAGAACAACAAGAAGAAGAAATATCTCGAAATATGTCCGTCAGGCCCCTTCCCTTGAGATATATCTGCAAATATCTCGGAAACGAAACAAGCTATGGCAAAATGTTAAGAGACCTTTTTTGTAGAGAATTAAGTTTCCTACTTTCTATGTTCTATGATATTTTTTGATCAGATGCGTAGTTCTCGAGATATATCAAGATATTTAAAAGTTCCGAAGCCGCACCAACATAATAGAGATACAGAAACACCGTGGCCCCTTTCTTTGAGATAACTCTGCACTATTGCGAGCTGCAAATGCCACTTCCAGCTTAGCTGTGCAGAAGAAGAACAACAAGAAGAAGAAATATCTCGAAATATGTCCGTCAGGCCCCTTCCCTTGAGATAAATCTGCATATATCTCGGAAACCAAGCGAGCTATGGCAAAATGTTAAGAGACCTTTTTTGTAGAGAATTAAGTTTCGTACTTTTTATGTTCTATGATATTTTTTGATCAGATGCGTAGTTCTCGAGATATACCAAGATATTTAAAAGTTCCGAAGCCGCACCAACATAATAGAGATACAGAAACACCGTGGACCCTTTCTTTGAGATAACTCTGCACTATTGCGAGCTGCAAATGCCACTTCCAGTTTAGCTGTGCAGAAGAAGAACAACAAGAAGAAGAAATATCTCGAAATATGTCCGTCAGGCCCCTTCCCTTGAGATATATCTGCAAATATCTCGGAAACGAAACGAGCTATGGCAAAATGTTAAGAGACCTTTTTTGTAGAGAATTATGTTTCCTACAATTTATGTTCTATGATATTTTTTGATCAGAAGCGTAGTTTTCGAGATATATCGAGATATTTAAAAGTTCCGAAGCCGCACCAACATAATAGAGATCCAGAAACACCGTGGCCCCTTTCTTTGAGATAACTCTGCACTAGTGCGAGCCGCAAATGCCACTTCCAGCTTAGCTGTGCAGAAGAAGAACAACAAGAAGAAGAAATATCTCGAAACATGTCCGTCAGGCCCCTTCCCTTGAGATAAATCTGCAAATATCTCGGAAACGAAGCGAGCTATGGCAAAATGTTAAGAGACCTTTTTTGTAGAGAATTAAGTTTCCTACTTTCTATGTTCTATGATATTTTTTGATCAGATGCGTACTTCTCGAGATATATCAAGATATTTAAAAGTTCCGAAGCCGCACCAACATAATAGAGATACAGAAACACCGTGGCCCCTTTCTTTGAGATAACTCTGCACTAGCGCGAGCCGCAAATGCCACTTCCAGCTTAGCTGTGCAGAAGAAGAACAACAAGAAGAACAAATATCTAGAAATATGTCCGCCAGGCCCCTTTCCTTGAGATAAATCTGCAAATATCTCGGAAACGAAGCGAGCTATGGCAAAATGTTAAGAGACCTTTTTTGTAGAGAATTAAGCTTCCTACTTTTTATGTTCTATGATATTTTTTGATCAGATGCGTAGTTCTCGAGATATATCAAGATATTTAAAAGTTCCGAAGCCGCACCAACATAATAGAGATACAGAAACACCGTGGCCCCTTTCTTTCAGATAAATCTGCACTATTGCGAGCTGGAAATGCCACTTCCAGTTTAGCTGTGCAGAAGAAGAACAACAAGAAGAAGAAATATCTAGAAATATGTCCGTCAGGCCCCTTGCCTTGAGATATATCTGCAAATATCTCGGAAACGAAGCGAGCTATGGCAAAATGTTAAGAGACCTTTTTTGTAGAGAATTATGTCTCCTACAAGTTATGTTCTATGATATTTTTTGATCAGAAGCGTAGTTTTCGAGATATATCGAGATATTTAAAAGTTCCGAAGCCGCACCAACATAATAGAGATACAGAAACACCGTGGCCCCTTTCTTTGAGATAACACTGCACTATTGCGAGCTGCAAATGCCACTTCCAGCTTAGCTGTGCAGAAGAAGAACAACAAGAAGAAGAAATATCTCGAAATATGTCCGTCAGGCCCCTTCCCTCGAGATAAATCTGCAAATATCTCGGAAACGAAGCGAGCTATGGCAAAATGTTAAGAGACCTTTTTTGTAGAGAATTAAGTTTCATAGTTTTTATGTTCTATGATATTTTTTGATCAGATGCGTAGTTCTCGAGATATATCAAGATATTTAAAAGTTCCGAAGCCGTACCAACATAATAGAGATACAGCAACACCGTGGCCCCTTTCTTTCAGATAACTCTGCGCTATTGCGAGCTGGAAACGCCACTTCCAGTTTAGCTGTGCAGAAGAAGAACAACAAGAAGAAGAAATATCTCGAAATATGTCCGTCAGGCCCCTTCCCTTGAGATATATCTGCAAATATCTCGGAAACGAAACGAGCTATGGCAAAATGTTAAGAAAACCTTTTTTGTAGAGAATTATGTTTCGTACTTTTTATGTTCTATGATATTTTTTGATCAGATGCGTAGTTCTCGAGATATATCAAGATATTTAAAAGTTCCGAAGCCGCACCAACATAATAGAGATACAGAAACACCGTGGCCCCTTTCTTTGAGATAACTCTGCACTAGTGCGAGCCGCAAATGCCACTTCCAGCTTAGCTGTGCAGAAGAAGAACAACGAGAAGAAGAAATATCTCGTAATATGTCCGTCAGGCCCCTTCCCTTGAGATAAATCTGCAAATATCTCGGAAACGAAGCGAGCTATGGCAAAATGTTAAGAGACCTTTTTTGTAGAGAATTAAGTTTCCTACTTTCTATGTTCTATGATATTTTTTGATCAGATGCGTACTTCTCGAGATATATCAAGATATTTAAAAGTTCCGAAGCCGCACCAACATAATAGAGATACAGAAACACCGTGGCCCCTTTCTTTGAGATAACTCTGCACTAGTGCGAGCCGCAAATGCCACTTCCAGCTTAGCTGTGCAGAAGAAGAACAACAAGAAGAAGAAATATCTCGAAATATGTCCGTCAGGCCCCTTCCCTTGAGATAAATCTGCAAATATCTCGGAAACGAAGCGAGCTATGGCAAAATGTTAAGAGACCTTTTTTGTAGAGAATTAAGTTTCCTACTTTTTATGTTGTATGATATATTTTGATCAGATGCGTAGTTCTCGAGATATATCAAGATATTTAAAAGTTCCGAAGCCGCACCAACATAATAGAGATACAGAAACACCGTGGCCCCTTTCTTTCCGATAACTCTGCTCTATTGCGAGCTGGAAATGCCACTTCCAGTTTAGCTGTGCAGAAGAAGAACAACAAGAAGAAGAAATATCTCGAAATATGTCCGTCAGGCCCCTTCCCTTGAGATATATCTGCAAATATCTCGGACACGAAGCGAGCTATGGCAAAATGTTAAGAGACCTTTTTTGTAGAGAATTATGTCTCCTACAAGTTATGTTCTATGATATTTTTTGATCAGAAGCGTAGTTTTCGAGATATATCGAGATATTTAAAAGTTTCGAATCCGCACCAACATAATAGAGATACAGAAACACCGTGGCCCCTTTCTTTGAGATAACTCTGCACTATTGCGAGCTGCAAATGCCACTTCCAGCTTAGCTGTGCAGAAGAAGAACAACAAGAAGAAGAAATATCTCAAAATATGTCCGTCAGGCCCCTTCCCTTGAGATAAATCTGCATATATCTCGGAAACGAAGCGAGCTATGGCAAAATGTTAAGAGACCTTTTTTGTAGGGAATTAAGTTTTCTACTTTTTATGTTCTATGATATTTTTTGATCAGATGCGTTGTTCTCGAGATATATCAAGATATTTAAAAGTTCCGAAGCTGCACCAACATAATAGAGATACAGAAACACCGTGGCCCCTTTCTTTGAGATAACTCTGCACTATTGCGAGCTGCAAATGCCACTTCCAGCTTAGCTGTGCAGAAGAAGAACAACAAGAAGAAGAAATATCTCAAAATATGTCCGTCAGGCCCCTTCCCTTGAGATAAATCTGCATATATCTCGGAAACGAAGCGAGCTATGGCAAAATGTTAAGAGACCTTTTTTGTAGGGAATTAAGTTTTCTACTTTTTATGTTCTATGATATTTTTTGATCAGATGCGTTGTTCTCGAGATATATCAAGATATTTAAAAGTTCCGAAGCTGCACCAACATAATAGAGATACAGAAACACCGTGGCCCCTTTCTTTGAGATAACTCTGCACTATTGCGAGCTGCAAATGCCACTTCCAGCTTAGCTGTGCAGAAGAAGAACAACAAGAAGAAGAAATATCTCGAAATATGTCCGTCAGGCCCCTTCCCTTGAGATATATCTGCAAATATCTCGGAAACGAAGCGAGCTATGGCAAAATGTTAAGAGACCTTTTTTGTAGAGAATTATGTCTCCTACAAGTTATGTTCTATGATATTTTTTGATCAGAAGCGTAGTTTTCGAGATATATCGAGATATTTAAAAGTTCCGAAGCCGCACCAACATAATAGAGATACAGAAACACCGTGGCCCCTTTCTTTGAGATAACTCTGCACTAGTGCGGGCCGCAAATGCCACTTCCAGCTTAGCTGTGCAGAAGAAGAACAACGAGAAGAAGAAATATCTCGAAATATGTCCGTCAGGCCCCTTCCCTTGAGATAAATCAGCAAATATCTCGGAAACAAAGCGAGCTATGGCAAAATGTTAAGAGACCTTTGTTGTAGAGAATTAAGTTTCGTACTTTTTATGTTCTATGATATTTTTTGATCAGATGCGTAGTTCTCGAGATATATCAAGATATTTAAAAGTTCCGAAGCCGCACCAGCATAATAGAGATACAGAAACACCGTGGCCCCTTTCTTTGAGATAACTCTGCACTAGTGCGAGCCGCAAAAGACACTTCCAGCTTAGCTGTGCAGAAGAAGAACAACAAGAAGAAGAAATATCTCGAAATATGTCCGTCAGGCCCCTTCCCTCGAGATATATCTGCAAATATCTCGGAAACGAAGCGAGCTATGGCAAAATGTTAAGAGACCTTTTTTGTAGAGAATTAAGTTTCCTACTTTTTATGTTCTATGATATTTTTTGATCAGATGCGTAGTTCTCGAGATATATCAAGATATTTAAAAGTTCCGAAGCCGCACCAACATAATAGAGATACAGCAACACCGTGGCCCCTTTCTTTCCGATAACTCTGCGCTATTGCGAGCTGGAAACGCCACTTCCAGTTTAGCTGTGCAGAAGAAGAACAACAAGAAGAAGAAATATCTCGAAATATGTCCGTCAGGCCCCTTCCCTTGAGATATATCTGCAAATATCTCGGAAACGAAACGAGCTATGGCAAAATGTTAAGAGACCTTTTTTGTAGAGAATTATGTTTCCTACAATTTATGTTCTATGATATTTTTTGATCAGAAGCGTAGTTTTCGAGATATATCGAGATATTTAAAAGTTCCGAAGCCGCACCAACATAATAGAGATACAGAAACACCGTGGCCCCTTTCTTTCAGATAACTCTGCACTAGTGCGAGCCGCAAATGCCACTTCCAGCTTAGCTGTGCAGAAGAAGAACAACAAGAAGAAGAAATATCTCGAAATATGTCCGTCAGGCCCCTTCCCTCGAGATAAATCTGCAAATATCTCGGAAACGAAGCGAGCTATGGCAAAATGTTAAGAGACCTTTTTTGTAGAGAATTAAGTTTCCTACTTTTTATGTTCTATGATATTTTTTGATCATATGCGTAGTTCTCGAGATATATCAAGATATTTAAAAGTTCCGAAGCCGCACCAACATAATAGAGATACAGAAACACCGTGGCCCCTTTCTTTGAGATAACTCTGCACTTGTGCGAGCCGCAAATGCCACTTCCAGCTTAGCTGTGCAGAAGAAGAACAACAAGAAGAAGAAATATCTCGAAATATGTCCGTCAGGCCCCTTCCCTTGAGATAAATCTGCATATATCTCGGAAACCAAGCGAGCTATGGCAAAATGTTAAGAGACCTTCTTTGTAGAGAATTAAGTTTCCTACTTTCTATGTTCTATGATATTTTTTGATCAGATGCGTACTTCTCGAGATATATCAAGATATTTAAAAGTTCCGAAGCCGCACCAACATAATAGAGATACAGAAACACCGTGGCCCCTTTCTTTGAGATAACTCTGCACCATTGCGAGCTGGAAATGCCACTTCCAGTTTAGCTGTGCAGAAGAAGAACAACAAGAAGAAGAAATATCTCGAAATATGTCCGTCAGGCCCCTTCCCTTGAGATAAATATGCAAATATCTCGGAAACGAAACGAGCTATGGCAAAATGTTAAGAGACCTTTTTTGTAGAGAATTATGTTTCCTACAATTTATGTTCTATGATATTTTTTGATCAGAAGCGTAGTTTTAGAGATATATCGAGATATTTAAAAGTTCCGAAGCCGCACCAACATAATAGAGATACAGAAACACCGTGGCCCCTTTCTTTCAGATAACTCTGCACTAGTGCGAGCCGCAAATGCCACTTCCAGCTTAGCTGTGCAGAAGAAGAACAACAAGAAGAAGAAATATCTCGAAATATGTCCGTCAGGCCCCTTCCCTCGAGATAAATCTGCAAATATCTCGGAAACGAAGCGAGCTATGGCAAAATGTTAAGAGACCTTTTTTGTAGAGAATTAAGTTTCCTACTTTTTATGTTCTATGATATTTTTTGATCATATGCGTAGTTCTCGAGATATATCAAGATATTTAAAAGTTCCGAAGCCGCACCAGCATAATAGAGATACAGAAACACCGTGGCCACTTTCTTTGAGATAACTCTGCACTTGTGCGAGCCGCAAATGCCACTTCCAGCTTAGCTGTGCAGAAGAAGAACAACAAGAAGAAGAAATATCTCGAAATGTGTCCGTCAGGCCCCTTCCCTTGAGATAAATCTGCATATATCTCGGAAACCAAGCGAGCTATGGCAAAATGTTAAGAGACCTTTTTTGTAGAGAATTAAGTTTCGTACTTTTTATGTTCTATGATATTTTTTGATCAGATGCGTAGTTCTCGAGATATACCAAGATATTTAAAAGTTCCGAAGCCGCACCAACATAATAGAGATACAGAAACACCGTGGCCCCTTTCTTTGAGATAACTCTGCACCATTGCGAGCCGCAAATGCCACTTCCAGCTTAGCTGTGCAGAAGAAGAACAACAAGAAGAAGAAATATCTCGAAATGTGTCCGTCAGGCCCCTTCCCTTGAGATAAATCTGCATATATCTCGGAAACCAAGCGAGCTATGGCAAAATGTTAAGAGACCTTTTTTGTAGAGAATTAAGTTTCGTACTTTTTATGTTCTATGATATTTTTTGATCAGATGCGTAGTTCTCGAGATATACCAAGATATTTAAAAGTTCCGAAGCCGCACCAACATAATAGAGATACAGAAACACCGTGGCCCCTTTCTTTGAGATAACTCTGCACCATTGCGAGCTGGAAATGCCACTTCCAGTTTAGCTGTGCAGAAGAAGAACAACAAGAAGAAGAAATATCTCGAAATATGTCCGTCAGGCCCCTTCCCTTGAGATAAATATGCAAATATCTCGGAAACGAAACGAGCTATGGCAAAATGTTAAGAGACCTTTTTTGTAGAGAATTATGTTTCCTACAATTTATGTTCTATGATATTTTTTGATCAGAAGCGTAGTTTTAGAGATATATCGAGATATTTAAAAGTTCCGAAGCCGCACCAACATAATAGAGATACAGAAACACCGTGGCCCCTTTCTTTCAGATAACTCTGCACTAGTGCGAGCTGCAAATGCCACTTCCAGCTTAGCTGTGCAGAAGAAGGACAACAAGAAGAAGAAATATCTCGAAATATGTCCGTCAGGCCCCTTCCCTCGAGATAAATCTGCAAATATCTCGGAAACGAAGCGAGCTATGGCAAAATGTTAAGAGACCTTTTTTGTAGAGAATTAAGTTTCCTACTTTTTATGTTCTATGATATTTTTTGATCATATGCGTAGTTCTCGAGATATATCAAGATATTTAAAAGTTCCGAAGCCGCACCAACATAATAGAGATACAGAAACACCGTGGCCACTTTCTTTGAGATAACTCTGCACTTGTGCGAGCCGCAAATGCCACTTCCAGCTTAGCTGTGCAGAAGAAGAACAACAAGAAGAAGAAATATCTCGAAATGTGTCCGTCAGGCCCCTTCCCTTGAGATAAATCTGCATATATCTCGGAAACCAAGCGAGCTATGGCAAAATGTTAAGAGACCTTTTTTGTAGAGAATTAAGTTTCGTACTTTTTATGTTCTATGATATTTTTTGATCAGATGCGTAGTTCTCGAGATATACCAAGATATTTAAAAGTTCCGAAGCCGCACCAACATAATAGAGATACAGAAACACCGTGGACCCTTTCTTTGAGATAACTCTGCACTATCGCGAGCTGCAAATGCCACTTCCAGCTTAGCTGTGCAGAAGAAGAACAACAAGAAGAAGAAATATCTCGAAATATGTCCGTCAGGCCCCTTCCCTCGAGATAAATCTGCAAATATCTCGGAAACGAAGCGAGCTATGGCAAAATGTTAAGAGACCTTTTTTGTAGAGAATTAAGTTTCCTACTTTTTATGTTCTATGATATTTTTTGATCAGATGCGTAGTTCTCGAGATATATCAAGATATTTAAAAGTTCCGAAGCCGCACCAACATAATAGAGATACAGAAACACCGTGGCCCCTTTCTTTGAGATAACTATGCACTATTGCGAGCTGCAAATGCCACTTCCAGCTTAGCTGTGCAGAAGAAGAACAACAAGAAGAAGAAATATCTCGAAATATGTCCGTCAGGCCCCTTCCCTTGAGATAAATCTGCCAATATCTCGGAAACGAAGCGAGCTATGGCAAAATGTCAAGAGACCTTTTTTGTAGAGAATTAAGTTTCCTACTTTTTATGTTCTATGATATTTTTTGATTAGATGCGTAGTTCTCGAGATATATCAAGATATTTAAAAGTTCCGAAGCCGCACCAACATAATAGAGATACAGAAACACCGTGGACCCTTTCTTTGAGATAACTATGCACTATTGCGAGCTGCAAATGCCACTCCCAGCTTAGCTGTGCAGAAGAAGAACAACAAGAAGAAGAAATATCTCGAAATATGTCCGTCAGGCCCCTTCCCTTGAGATAAATCTGCAAATATCTCGGAAACGAAGCGAGCTATGGCATAATGTTAAGAGACCTTTTTTGTAGAGAATTAAGTTTCCTACTTTTTATGTTCTATGATATTTTTTGATCAGATGCGTAGTTCTCGAGATATATCAAGATATTTAAAAGTTCCGAAGCCGCACCAACATAATAGAGATACAGAAACACCGTGGCCCCTTTCTTTGAGATAACTCCGCACTATTGCGAGCTGCAAATGCCACTTCCAGCTTAGCTGTGCAGAAGAAGAACAACAAGAAGAAGAAATATCACGAAATATGTCCGTTAGGCCCCTTCCCTTGAGATAAATCTGCAAATATTTCGGAAACAAAGCGAGCTATGGCAAAATGTTAAGAGACCTTTTTTGTAGAGAATTAAGTTTCCTACTTTTTATGTTCTATGATATTTTTTGATCAGATGCGTAGTTCTCGAGATATATCAAGATATTTAAAAGTTCCGAAGCCGCACCAACATAATAGACATACAGAAACGCCGTGGCCCCTTTCTTTGAGATAACTATGCACTATTGCGAGCTGCAAATGCCACTTCCAGCTTAGCTGTGCAGAAGAAGAACAACAAGAAGAAGAAATATCTCGAAATATGTCCGTCAGGCCCCTTCCCTTGAGATAAATCTGCAAATACCTCGAAAACGAAGCGAGCTATGGCAAAATGTTAAGAGACCTTTCTTGTAGAGAATTAAGTTTCCTACTTTTTATGTCGTATGATATTTTTTGATCAGATGCGTAGATCTCGAGATATATCAAGATATTTAAAAGTTCCGAAGCTGCACCAACATAATAGAGGTACAGAAACACCGTGGCCGCTTTCTTTGAGATAACTCTGCACTATTGCGAGCTGCAAATGCCACTTCCAGCTTAGATGTGCAGAAGAAGAACAACAAGAAGAAGAAATATCTCGAAATATGTCCATCAGGCCCCATCCCTTGAGATAAATCTGCAAATATCTCGGAAAAGAAGCGAGCTATGGCAAAATGTTAAGAGACCTTTTTTGTAGAGAATTAAGTTTCCTACTTTTTATGTTCTATGATATTTTTTGATCAGATGCGCAGTTCTCGAGATATATCAAGATATTTAAAAGTTCCGAAGCCGCACCAACATAATAGAGATACAGAAACACCGTGGCCCCCTTCTTTGAGATAACTCTGCACTATTGCGAGCTGCAAATGCCACTTCCAGCTTAGCTGTGCAGAGGAAGAACAACAAGAAGAAGAAGTATCTCGAAATATGTCCGTCAGGCCCGTTCCTTTGAGCTGAATCTGCACATATCTCGGAAACGAAGCGAGCTATGGCAAAATGTTAAGAGACGTTTTTTGTACAGAATTATGTTTCCTACAATTTATGTTCTATGATATTTTTTGATCAGAAGCGTAGTTTTCGAGATATATCGAGATATTTAAAAGTTCCGAAGCCGCACCCACATAATAGAGATACAGAAACACCGTGGCCCCTTTCTTTGAGATAACTCTGCACTAGTGCGACCTGCAAATGCCACTTCCAGCTTAGCTGTGCAGAAGAAGAACAACAAGAAGAAGAAATATCTCGAAATATGTCCGTCAGGCCCCTTCCCTTGAGATAAATCTGCAAATATCTCGGAAACGAAGCGAACTATGGCAAAATGTTAAGATACCTTTTTTGTAGAGAATTAAGTTTCCTACTTTTTATGTTCTATGATATTTTTTGATCAGATGCGTGGTTCTCGAGATATATCAAGATACTTAAAAGTTCCGAAGCCGCACCAACATACTAGAGGTACAGAAACACCGTGGCCCCTTTCTTTGAGATAACTCTGCACTATTGCGAGCTGCAAATGCCACTTCCAGCTTAGCTGTGCAGAGGAAGAACAACAAGAAGAAGAAATATCTCGAAATATGTCCGTCAGGCCCCTTCCCTTGAGATAAATCTGCAAATATCTCGGAAACGAAGCGAGCTATGGCAAAATGATAAGAGACCTTTTTTGTAGAGAATTAAGTTTCCTACTTTTTATGTTCTATGATATTTTTTGATCAGATGCGTAGTTCTCGAGATATATCAAGATATTTAAAAGTTCCGAAGCCGCACCAACATAATAGAGATACAGAAACACCGTGGCCCCTTTCTTCGAGATAACTCTGCACTAGTGCGAGCCGCAAATGCCACTTCCAGCTTAGCTGTGCAGAAGAAGAACAACAAGAAGAAGAAATATCTCGAAATATGTCCGTCAGGCCCCTTCCCTTGAGATAAATCTGCAAATATCTCGGAAACGAAGCGAGCTATGGCAAAATGTTAAGAGACCTTTTTTGTAGAGAATTAAGTTTCCTACTTTTTATGTTCTATGATATTTTTTGATCAGATGCGCAGTTCTCGAGATATATCAAGATATTTAAAAGTTCCGAAGCCGCACCAACATAATAGAGATACAGAAACACCGTGGCCCCCTTCTTTGAGATAACTCTGCACTATTGCGAGCTGCAAATGCCACTTACAGCTTAGCTGTGCAGAAGAAGGACAACAAGAAGAAGAAATATCTCGAAATATGTCCGTCAGGCCCCTTCCCTTGAGATAAATCTGCAAATATCTCGGAAACGAAGCGAGCTATGGCAAAATGTTAAGAGACCTTTTTTGTAGAGAATTAAGTTTCCTACTTTTTATGTTCTATGATATTTTTTGATCAGATGCGTAGTTCTCGAGATATATCAAGATATTTAAAAGTTCCGAAGCCGCACCAACATAATAGAGATACAGAAACACCGTGGCCCCTTTCTTTGAGATAACTCTGCACTATTGCGAGCTGCAAATGCCACTTCCAGCTTAGCTGTGCAGAGGAAGAACAACAAGAAGAAGAAGTATCTCGAAATATGTCCGTCAGGCCCGTTCCTTTGAGCTGAATCTGCACATATCTCGGAAACGAAGCGAGCTATGGCAAAATGTTAAGAGACGTTTTTTGTACAGAATTATGTTTCCTACAATTTATCTTCTATGATATTTTTTGATCAGAAGCGTAGTTTTCGAGATATATCGAGATATTTAAAAGTTCCGAAGCCGCACCAACATAATAGAGATACAGAAACACCGTGGCCCCTTTCTTTGAGATAACTCTGCACTAGTGCGAGCCGCAAATGCCACTTCCAGCTTAGCTGTGCAGAAGAAGAACAACAAGAAGAAGAAATATCTCGGAATATGTCCGTCAGGCCCGTTCCTTTGAGCTGAATCTGCAAATATCTCGGAAACGAAGCGAGCTATGGCAAAATGTTTAGAGACGTTTTTTGTAGAGAATTATGTTTCCTACAATTTATGTTCTTTGATATTTTTTGATCAGATGCGTAGTTCTCGAGATATATCAAGATATTTAAAAGTTCCGAAGCCGCACCAACATAATAGAGATACAGAAACACCGTGGCCCGTTTCTTTGAGATAACTCTGCACTAGTGCGAGCCGCAAATGCCACTTCCAGCTTAGCTGTGCAGAAGAAGGACAACAAGAAGAAGAAATATCTCGAAATATGTCCGTCAGGCCCCTTCCCTTGAGATAAATCTGCAAGTATCTCGGAAACCCAGCGAGCTATGGCAAAATGTTAAGAGACCTTTTTTGTAGAGAATTAAGTTTCCTACTTTTTATGTTCTATGATATTTTTTGATCAGATGCGTAGTTCTCGAGATATATCAAGATATTTAAAAGTTCCGAAGCCGCACCAACATAATAGAGATACAGAAACACCGTGGCCCCTTTCTTTGAGATAACTCTGCACTAGTGCGAGCCGCAATTGCCACTTCCAGCTTAGCTGTGCAGAGGAAGAACAACAAGAAGAAGAAATATCTCGAAATATGTCCGTCAGGCCCCTTCCCTTGAGATAAATCTGCAAATATCTCGGAAACGAAGCGAGCTACGGCAAAATGTTAAGAGACGTTTTTTGTAGAAAATTAGGTTTCCTACTTTTTATGTTCTATGATATTTTTTGATCAGATGCGTAGTTCTCGAGATATATCAAGATATTTAAAAGTTCCGAAGCTGCACCAACATAATAGAGGTACAGAAACACCGTGGCCTCTTTCTTTGAGATAACTCTGCACTATTGCGAGCTGCAAATGCCACTTCCAGCTTAGCTGTGCAGAGGAAGAACAACAAGAAGAAGAAATATCTCGAAATATGTCCGTCAGGCCCGTTCCTTTGAGCTGAATCTGCAAATATCTCGGAAACGAAGCGAGCTATGGCAAAATGTTAAGAGACGTTTTTTGTAGAGAATTATGTTTCCTACAATTTATGTTCTATGATGTTTTTTGATCAGAAGCGTAGTTCTCGAGATATATCGAGATATTTAAAAGTTCCGAAGCCGCACCAACATAATAGAGATACAGAAACAACGTGGCCCCTTTCTTTGAGATAACTCTGCACTAGTGCGAGCCGCAAATGCCACTTCCAGCTTAGCTGTGCAGAACAAGGACAACAAGAAGAAGAAATATCTCGAAATATGTCCGTCAGGCCCCTTCACTTGAGATAAATCTGCAAATATCTCGGAAACGAAGCGAGCTATGGCAAAATGTTAAGAGACCTTTTTTGTAGAGAATTAAGTTTCCTACTTTTTATGTTCTATGATATTTTTTGATCAGATGCGTAGTTCTCGAGATATATCAAGATATTTAAAAGTTCCGAAGCCGCACCAACATAATAGAGATACAGAAACACCGTGGCCCCTCTCTTTGAGATAACTCTGCACTAGTGCGAGCCGCAAATGCCACTTCCAGCTTAGCTGTGCAGAAGAAGAACAACAAGAAGAAGAAATATCTCGAAATATGTCCGTTAGGCCGCTTCCCTTCAGATAAATGTGCAAATATCTCGGAAACGATGCGAGCTATGGCAAAATGTTGAGGGACCTTTTTTGTAGAGAATTAAGTTTCCTACTATTTATGTTCTATGATATTTTTTGATCAGATGCGTAGTTCTCGAGATATATCAAGATATTTAAAAGTTCCGAAGCCGCACCAACATAATAGAGATACAGAAACACCGTGGCCCCTTTCTTTGAGATAACTCTGCACTATTGCGAGCTGCAAATGCCACTTCCAGTTTAGCTGTGCAGAAGAAGAACAACAAGAAGAAGAAATATCTCGAAATATGTCCGTCAGGCCCCTTCCCTTGAGATATATCTGCAAATATCTCGGAAACGAAACGAGCTATGGCAAAATGTTAAGAGACCTTTTTTGTAGCGAATTATGTTTCGTACTTTTTATGTTCTATGATATTTTTTGATCAGATGCGTAGTTCTCGAGATATATCAAGATATTTAAAAGTTCCGAAGCCGCACCAACATAATAGAGATACAGAAACACCGTGGCCCCTTTCTTTGAGATAACTCTGCACTATTGCGAGCTGGAAATGCCACTTCCAGTTTAGCTGTGCAGAAGAAGAACAACAAGAAGAAGAAATATCTCGAAATATGTCCGTCAGGCCCCTTCCCTTGAGATAAATCAGCAAATATCTCGGAAACGAAGCGAGCTATGGCATAATGTTAAGAGACCTTTTTTGTAGAGAATTAAGTTTCCTACTTTTTATGTTCTATGATATTTTTTGATCAGATGCGTAGTTCTCGAGATATATCAAGATATTTAAAAGTTCCGAAGCCGCACCAACATAATAGAGATACAGAAACACCGTGGCCCCTTTCTTTGAGATAACTCTGCACTATTGCGAGCTGGAAATGCCACTTCCAGTTTAGCTGTGCAGAAGAAGAACAACAAGAAGAAGAAATATCTCGAAATATGTCCGTCAGGCACCTTCCCTTGAGATATATCTGCAAATATCTCGGAAACGAAACGAGCTATGGCAAAATATTAAGAGACCTTTTTTGTAGAGAATTATGTTTCCTACAATTCATGTTCTATGATATTTTTTGATCAGAAGCGTAGTTTTCGAGATATATCGAGATATTTAAAAGTTCCGAAGCCGCACCAACATAATAGAGATACAGAAACACCGTGGCCCCTTTCTTTGAGATAACTCTGCACTAGTGCGAGCCGCAAATGCCACTTCCAGCTTAGCTGTGCAGAAGAAGAACAACAAGAAGAAGAAATATCTCGAAATATGTCCGTCAGGCCCCTTCCCTTGAGATAAATCTGCATATATCTCGGAAACGAAGCGAGCTATGGCAAAATGTTAATAGACCTTTTTTGTAGAGAATTAAGTTTTCTACTTTTTATGTTCTATGATATTTTTTGATCAGATGCGTTGTTCTCGAGATATATCAAGATATTTAAAAGTTCCGAAGCTGCACCAACATAATAGAGATACAGAAACACCGTGGCCCCTTTCTTTGAGATAACTCTGCACTATTGCGAGCTGCAAATGCCACTTCCAGCTTAGCTGTGCAGAAGAAGAACAACAAGAAGAAGAAATATCTCGAAATATGTCCGTCAGGCCCCTTCCCTTGAGATATATCTGCAAATATCTCGGAAACGAAGCGAGCTATGGCAAAATGTTAAGAGACCTTTTTTGTAGAGAATTATGTCTCCTACAAGTTATGTTCTATGATATTTTTTGATCAGAAGCGTAGTTTTCGAGATATATCGAGATATTTAAAAGTTCCGAAGCCGCACCAACATAATAGAGATACAGAAACACCGTGGCCCCTTTCTTTGAGATAACTCTGCACTAGTGCGGGCCGCAAATGCCACTTCCAGCTTAGCTGTGCAGAAGAAGAACAACGAGAAGAAGAAATATCTCGAAATATGTCCGTCAGGCCCCTTCCCTTGAGATAAATCAGCAAATATCTCGGAAACAAAGCGAGCTATGGCAAAATGTTAAGAGACCTTTGTTGTAGAGAATTAAGTTTCGTACTTTTTATGTTCTATGATATTTTTTGATCAGATGCGTAGTTCTCGAGATATATCAAGATATTCAAAAGTTCCGAAGCCGCAACAACATAATAGAGATACAGCAACACCGTGGCCCCTTTCTTTCCGATAACTCTGCGCTATTGCGAGCTGGAAACGCCACTTCCAGTTTAGCTGTGCAGAAGAAGAACAACAAGAAGAAGAAATATCTCGAAATATGTCCGTCAGGCCCCTTCCCTTGAGATATATCTGCAAATATCTCGGAAACGAAACGAGCTATGGCAAAATGTTGAGAGACCTTTTTTGTAGAGAATTATGTTTCCTACAATTTATGTTCTATGATATTTTTTGATCAGAAGCGTAGTTTTCGAGATATATCGAAATATTTAAAAGTTCCGAAGCCGCACCAACATAATAGAGATACAGAAACACCGTGGCCCCTTTCTTTCAGATAACTCTGCACTAGTGCGAGCCGCAAATGCCACTTCCAGCTTAGCTGTGCAGAAGAAGAACAACAAGAAGAAGAAATATCTCGAAATATGTCCGTCAGGCCCCTTCCCTCGAGATAAATCTGCAAATATCTCGGAAACGAAGCGAGCTATGGCAAAATGTTAAGAGACCTTTTTTGTAGAGAATTAAGTTTCCTACTTTTTATGTTCTATGATATTTTTTGATCATATGCGTAGTTCTCGAGATATATCAAGATATTTAAAAGTTCCGAAGCCGCACCAACATAATAGAGATACAGAAACACCGTGGCCCCTTTCTTTGAGATAACTATGCACTATTGCGAGCTGCAAATGCCACTTCCAGCTTAGCTGTGCAGAAGAAGAACAACAAGAAGAAGAAATATCTCGAAATATGTCCGTCAGGCCCCTTCCCTTGAGATAAATCTGCCAATATCTCGGAAACGAAGCGAGCTATGGCAAAATGTCAAGAGACCTTTTTTGTAGAGAATTAAGTTTCCTACTTTTTATGTTCTCCGATATTTTTTGATCAGATGCGTAGATCTCGAGATATATCAAGATATTTAAAAGTTCCGAAGCTGCACCAACATAATAGAGGTACAGAAACACCGTGGCCGCTTTCTTTGAGATAACTCTGCACTATTGCGAGCTGCAAATGCCACTTCCAGCTTAGATGTGCAGAAGAAGAACAACAAGAAGAAGAAATATCTCGAAATATGTCCGTCAGGCCCCTTCCCTTGAGATAAATCTGCATATATCTCGGAAACCAAGCGAGCTATGGCAAAATGTTAAGAGACCTTTTTTGTAGAGAATTAAGTTTCGTACTTTTTATGTTCTATGATATTTTTTGATCAGATGCGTAGTTCTCGAGATATACCAAGATATTTAAAAGTTCCGAAGCCGCACCAACATAATAGAGATACAGAAACACCGTGGCCCCTTTCTTTGAGATAACTCTGCACCATTGCGAGCTGGAAATGCCACTTCCAGTTTAGCTGTGCAGAAGAAGAACAACAAGAAGAAGAAATATCTCGAAATATGTCCGTCAGGCCCCTTCCCTTGAGATAAATATGCAAATATCTCGGAAACGAAACGAGCTATGGCAAAATGTTAAGAGACCTTTTTTGTAGAGAATTATGTTTCCTACAATTTATGTTCTATGATATTTTTTGATCAGAAGCGTAGTTTTAGAGATATATCGAGATATTTAAAAGTTCCGAAGCCGCACCAACATAATAGAGATACAGAAACACCGTGGCCCCTTTCTTTCAGATAACTCTGCACTAGTGCGAGCTGCAAATGCCACTTCCAGCTTAGCTGTGCAGAAGAAGAACAACAAGAAGAAGAAATATCTCGAAATATGTCCGTCAGGCCCCTTCCCTCGAGATAAATCTGCAAATATCTCGGAAACGAAGCGAGCTATGGCAAAATGTTAAGAGACCTTTTTTGTAGAGAATTAAGTTTCCTACTTTTTATGTTCTATGATATTTTTTGATCATATGCGTAGTTCTCGAGATATATCAAGATATTTAAAAGTTCCGAAGCCGCACCAACATAATAGAGATACAGAAACACCGTGGCCACTTTCTTTGAGATAACTCTGCACTTGTGCGAGCCGCAAATGCCACTTCCAGCTTAGCTGTGCAGAAGAAGAACAACAAGAAGAAGAAATATCTCGAAATGTGTCCGTCAGGCCCCTTCCCTTGAGATAAATCTGCATATATCTCGGAAACCAAGCGAGCTATGGCAAAATGTTAAGAGACCTTTTTTGTAGAGAATTAAGTTTCGTACTTTTTATGTTCTATGATATTTTTTGATCAGATGCGTAGTTCTCGAGATATACCAAGATATTTAAAAGTTCCGAAGCCGCACCAACATAATAGAGATACAGAAACACCGTGGACCCTTTCTTTGAGATAACTCTGCACTATCGCGAGCTGCAAATGCCACTTCCAGCTTAGCTGTGCAGAAGAAGAACAACAAGAAGAAGAAATATCTCGAAATATGTCCTTCAGGCCCCTTCCCTTGAGATATATCTGCAAATATCTCGGAAACGAAGCGAGCTATGGCATAATGTTAAGAGACCTTTTTTGTAGAGAATTAAGTTTCCTACTTTTTATGTTCTATGATATTTTTTGATCAGATGCGTAGTTCTCGAGATATATCAAGATATTTAAAAGTTCCGAAGCCGCACCAACATAATAGAGATACAGAAACACCGTGGCCCCTTTCTTTGAGATAACTATGCACTATTGCGAGCTGCAAATGCCACTTCCAGCTTAGCTGTGCAGAAGAAGAACAACAAGAAGAAGAAATATCTCGAAATATGTCCGTCAGGCCCCTTCCCTTGAGATAAATCTGCCAATATCTCGGAAACGAAGCAAGCTATGGCAAAATGTCAAGAGACCTTTTTTGTAGAGAATTAAGTTTTCTACTTTTTATGTTCTATGATATTTTTTGATTAGATGCGTAGTTCTCGAGATATATCAAGATATTTAAAAGTTCCGAAGCCGCACCAACATAATAGAGATACAGAAACACCGTGGACCCTTTCTTTGAGATAACTATGCACTATTGCGAGCTGCAAATGCCACTCCCAGCTTAGCTGTGCAGAAGAAGAACAACAAGAAGAAGAAATATCTCGAAATATGTCCGTCAGGCCCCTTCCCTTGAGATAAATCTGCAAATATCTCGGAAACGAAGCGAGCTATGGCATAATGTTAAGAGACCTTTTTTGTAGAGAATTAAGTTTCCTACTTTTTATGTTCTATGATATTTTTTGATCAGATGCGTAGTTCTCGAGATATATCAAGATATTTAAAAGTTCCGAAGCCGCACCAACATAATAGAGATACAGAAACACCGTGGCCCCTTTCTTTGAGATAACTCCGCACTATTGCGAGCTGCAAATGCCACTTCCAGCTTAGCTGTGCAGAAGAAGAACAACAAGAAGAAGAAATATCACGAAATATGTCCGTTAGGCCCCTTCCCTTGAGATAAATCTGCAAATATTTCGGAAACAAAGCGAGCTATGGCAAAATGTTAAGAGACCTTTTTTGTAGAGAATTAAGTTTCCTACTTTTTATGTTCTATAATATTTTTTGATCAGATGCGTAGTTCTCGAGATATATCAAGATATTTAAAAGTTCCGAAGCCGCACCAACATAATAGAGATACAGAAACGCCGTGGCCCCTTTCTTTGAGATAACTATGCACTATTGCGAGCTGCAAATGCCACTTCCAGCTTAGCTGTGCAGAAGAAGAACAACAAGAAGAAGAAATATCTCGAAATATGTCCGTCAGGCCCCTTCCCTTGAGATAAATCTGCAAATACCTCGAAAACGAAGCGAGCTATGGCAAAATGTTAAGAGACCTTTCTTGTAGAGAATTAAGTTTCCTACTTTTTATGTCGTATGATATTTTTTGATCAGATGCGTAGTTCTCGAGATATATCAAGATATTTAAAAGTTCCGAAGCCGCACCAACATAATAGAGATACAGAAACACCGTGGCCCCTTTCTTTGAGATAACTCTGCACTAGTGCGAGCCGCAAATGCCACTTCCAGCTTAGCTGTGCAGAAGAAGAACAACAAGAAGAAGAAATATCTCGAAATATGTCCGTCAGGCCCCTTCCCTTGAGATAAATCTGCCAATATCTCGGAAACAAAGCGAGCTATGGCAAAATGTTAAGAGACCTTTTTTGTAGAGAATTAAGTTTCCTACTTTTTATCTTCTATGATATTTTTTGATCAGATGCGTAGATCTCGAGATATATCAAGATATTTAAAAGTTCCGAAGCTTCACCAACATAATAGAGGTACAGAAACACCGTGGCCGCTTTCTTTGAGATAACTCTGCACTATTGCGAGCTGCAAATGCCACTTCCAGCTTAGATGTGCAGAAGAAGAACAACAAGAAGAAGAAATATCTCGAAATATGTCCGTCAGGCCCCATCCCTTGAGATAAATCTGCAAATATCTCGGAAACGAAGCGAGCTATGGCAAAATGTTAAGAGACCTTATTTGTAGAGAATTAAGTTTCCTACTTTTTATGTTCTATGATATTTTTTGATCAGATGCGTAGTTCTCGAGATATATCAAGATATTTAAAAGTTCCGAAGCCGCACCAACATAATAGAGATACAGAAACACCGTGGCCCCTTTCTTTGTGATAACTCTGCACTATTGCGAGCTGCAAATGCCACTTCCAGCTTAGCTGTGCAGAAGAATAACAACAAGAAGAAGAAATATCTCGAAATATGTCCGTCAGGCCCCTTCCCTCGAGATAAATCTGCAAATATCTCGGAAACGAAGCGAGCTATGGCAAAATGTTAAGAGACCTTTTTTGTAGAGAATTAAGTTTCCTACTTTTGATCTTCTATGATATTTTTTGATCAGATGCGTAGATCTCGAGATATATCAAGATATTTAAAAGTTCCGAAGCTGCACCAACATAATAGAGGTACAGAAACACCGTGGCCGCTTTCTTTGAGATAACTCTGCACTATTGCGAGCTGCAAATGCCACTTCCAGCTTAGATGTGCAGAAGAATAACAACAAGAAGAAGAAATATCTCGAAATATGTCCGTCAGGCCCCTTCCCTTGAGATAAATCTGCAAATATCTCGGAAACGAAGCGGGCTATGGCAAAATGTTAAGAGACCTTATTTGTAGAGAATTAAGTTTCCTACTTTTTATGTTCTATGATATTTTTTGATCAGATGCGTAGTTCTCGAGATATATCAAGATATTTAAAAGTTCCGAAGCCGCACCAACATAATAGAGATACAGAAACACCGTGGCCCCTTTCTTTGAGATAACTCTGCACTAGTGCGAGCCGCAAATGCCACTTCCAGCTTAGCTGTGCAGAAGAAGAACAACAAGAAGAAGAAATATCTCGAAATATGTCCGTCAGGCCCCTTCCCTTGAGATAAATCTGCAAATATCTCGGAAACGAAGCGAGCTATGGCAAAATGTTAAGAGACCTTTTTTGTAGAGAATTAAGTTTCCTACTTTTTATGTTCTATGATATTTTTTGATCAGATGCGCAGTTCTCGAGATATATCAAGATATTTAAAAGTTCCGAAGCCGCACCAACATAATAGAGATACAGAAACACCGTGGCCCCCTTCTTTGAGATAACTCTGCACTATTGCGAGCTGCAAATGCCACTTCCAGCTTAGCTGTGCAGAGGAAGAACAACAAGAAGAAGAAGTATCTCGAAATATGTCCGTCAGGCCCGTTCCTTTGAGCTGAATCTGCACATATCTCGGAAACGAAGCGAGCTATGGCAAAATGTTAAGAGACGTTTTTTGTACAGAATTATGTTTCCTACAATTTATGTTCTATGATATTTTTTGATCAGAAGCGTAGTTTTCGAGATATATCGAGATATTTAAAAGTTCCGAAGCCGCACCAACATAATAGAGATACAGAAACACCGTGGCCCCTTTCTTTGAGATAACTCTGCACTAGTGCGACCTGCAAATGCCACTTCCAGCTTAGCTGTGCAGAAGAAGAACAACAAGAAGAAGAAATATCTCGAAATATGTCCGTCAGGCCCCTTCCCTTGAGATAAATCTGCAAATATCTCGGAAACGAAGCGAACTATGGCAAAATGTTAAGATACCTTTTTTGTAGAGAATTAAGTTTCCTACTTTTTATGTTCTATGATATTTTTTGATCAGATGCGTGGTTCTCGAGATATATCAAGATACTTAAAAGTTCCGAAGCCGCACCAACATACTAGAGGTACAGAAACACCGTGGCCCCTTTCTTTGAGATAACTCTGCACTATTGCGAGCTGCAAATGCCACTTCCAGCTTAGCTGTGCAGAGGAAGAACAACAAGAAGAAGAAATATCTCGAAATATGTCCGTCAGGCCCCTTCCCTTGAGATAAATCTGCAAATATCTCGGAAACGAAGCGAGCTATGGCAAAATGATAAGAGACCTTTTTTGTAGAGAATTAAGTTTCCTACTTTTTATGTTCTATGATATTTTTTGATCAGATGCGTAGTTCTCGAGATATATCAAGATATTTAAAAGTTCCGAAGCCGCACCAACATAATAGAGATACAGAAACACCGTGGCCCCTTTCTTCGAGATAACTCTGCACTAGTGCGAGCCGCAAATGCCACTTCCAGCTTAGCTGTGCAGAAGAAGAACAACAAGAAGAAGAAATATCTCGAAATATGTCCGTCAGGCCCCTTCCCTTGAGATAAATCTGCAAATATCTCGGAAACGAAGCGAGCTATGGCAAAATGTTAAGAGACCTTTTTTGTAGAGAATTAAGTTTCCTACTTTTTATGTTCTATGATATTTTTTGATCAGATGCGCAGTTCTCGAGATATATCAAGATATTTAAAAGTTCCGAAGCCGCACCAACATAATAGAGATACAGAAACACCGTGGCCCCCTTCTTTGAGATAACTCTGCACTATTGCGAGCTGCAAATGCCACTTCCAGCTTAGCTGTGCAGAAGAAGGACAACAAGAAGAAGAAATATCTCGAAATATGTCCGTCAGGCCCCTTCCCTTGAGATAAATCTGCAAATATCTCGGAAACGAAGCGAGCTATGGCAAAATGTTAAGAGACCTTTTTTGTAGAGAATTAAGTTTCCTACTTTTTATGTTCTATGATATTTTTTGATCAGATGCGTAGTTCTCGAGATATATCAAGATATTTAAAAGTTCCGAAGCCGCACCAACATAATAGAGATACAGAAACACCGTGGCCCCTTTCTTTGAGATAACTCTGCACTATTGCGAGCTGCAAATGCCACTTCCAGCTTAGCTGTGCAGAGGAAGAACAACAAGAAGAAGAAGTATCTCGAAATATGTCCGTCAGGCCCGTTCCTTTGAGCTGAATCTGCACATATCTCGGAAACGAAGCGAGCTATGGCAAAATGTTAAGAGACGTTTTTTGTACAGAATTATGTTTCCTACAATTTATCTTCTATGATATTTTTTGATCAGAAGCGTAGTTTTCGAGATATATCGAGATATTTAAAAGTTCCGAAGCCGCACCAACATAATAGAGATACAGAAACACCGTGGCCCCTTTCTTTGAGATAACTCTGCACTAGTGCGAGCCGCAAATGCCACTTCCAGCTTAGCTGTGCAGAAGAAGGACAACAAGAAGAAGAAATATCTCGAAATATGTCCGTCAGGCCCCTTCCCTTGAGATAAATCTGCAAGTATCTCGGAAACCCAGCGAGCTATGGCAAAATGTTAAGAGACCTTTTTTGTAGAGAATTAAGTTTCCTACTTTTTATGTTCTATGATATTTTTTGATCAGATGCGTAGTTCTCGAGATATATCAAGATATTTAAAAGTTCCGAAGCCGCACCAACATAATAGAGATACAGAAACACCGTGGCCCCTTTCTTTGAGATAACTCTGCACTAGTGCGAGCCGCAATTGCCACTTCCAGCTTAGCTGTGCAGAGGAAGAACAACAAGAAGAAGAAATATCTCGAAATATGTCCGTCAGGCCCCTTCCCTTGAGATAAATCTGCAAATATCTCGGAAACGAAGCGAGCTACGGCAAAATGTTAAGAGACGTTTTTTGTAGAAAATTAGGTTTCCTACTTTTCATGTTCTATGATATTTTTTGATCAGATGCGTAGTTCTCGAGATATATCAAGATATTTAAAAGTTCCGAAGCTGCACCAACATAATAGAGGTACAGAAACACCGTGGCCTCTTTCTTTGAGATAACTCTGCACTATTGCGAGCTGCAAATGCCACTTCCAGCTTAGCTGTGCAGAGGAAGAACAACAAGAAGAAGAAATATCTCGAAATATGTCCGTCAGGCCCGTTCCTTTGAGCTGAATCTGCAAATATCTCGGAAACGAAGCGAGCTATGGCAAAATGTTAAGAGACGTTTTTTGTAGAGAATTATGTTTCCTACAATTTATGTTCTATGATGTTTTTTGATCAGAAGCGTAGTTTTCGAGATATATCGAGATATTTAAAAGTTCCGAAGCCGCACCAACATAATAGAGATACGGAAACAACGTGGCCCCTTTCTTTGAGATAACTCTGCACTAGTGCGAGCCGCAAATGCCACTTCCAGCTTAGCTGTGCAGAACAAGGACAACAAGAAGAAGAAATATCTCGAAATATGTCCGTCAGGCCCCTTCACTTGAGATAAATCTGCAAATATCTCGGAAACGAAGCGAGCTATGGCAAAATGTTAAGAGACCTTTTTTGTAGAGAATTAAGTTTCCTACTTTTTATGTTCTATCATATTTTTTGATCAGATGCGTAGTTCTCGAGATATATCAAGATATTTAAAAGTTCCGAAGCCGCACCAACATAATAGAGATACAGAAACACCGTGGCCCCTTTCTTTCAGATAACTCTGCACTAGTGCGAGCCGCAAATGCCACTTCCAGCTTAGCTGTGCAGAAGAAGAACAACAAGAAGAAGAAATATCTCGAAATATGTCCGTCAGGCCCCTTCCCTTGAGATAAATCTGCAAATATCTCGGAAACGAAGCGAGCTATGGCAAAATGTTAAGAGACCTTTTTTGTAGAGAATTAAGTTTCCTACTTTTTATGTTCTATGATATTTTTTGATCAGATGCGCAGTTCTCGAGATATATCAAGATATTTAAAAGTTCCGAAGCCGCACCAACATAATAGAGATACAGAAACACCGTGGCCCCCTTCTTTGAGATAACTCTGCACTATTGCGAGCTGCAAATGCCACTTCCAGCTTAGCTGTGCAGAAGAAGGACAACAAGAAGAAGAAATATCTCGAAATATGTCCGTCAGGCCCCTTCCCTTGAGATAAATCTGCAAATATCTCGGAAACGAAGCGAGCTATGGCAAAATGTTAAGAGACCTTTTTTGTAGAGAATTAAGTTTCCTACTTTTTATGTTCTATGATATTTTTTGATCAGATGCGTAGTTCTCGAGATATATCAAGATATTTAAAAGTTCCGAAGCCGCACCAACATAATAGAGATACAGAAACACCGTGGCCCCTTTCTTTGAGATAACTCTGCACTATTGCGAGCTGCAAATGCCACTTCCAGCTTAGCTGTGCAGAGGAAGAACAACAAGAAGAAGAAGTATCTCGAAATATGTCCGTCAGGCCCGTTCCTTTGAGCTGAATCTGCACATATCTCGGAAACGAAGCGAGCTATGGCAAAATGTTAAGAGACGTTTTTTGTACAGAATTATGTTTCCTACAATTTATCTTCTATGATATTTTTTGATCAGAAGCGTAGTTTTCGAGATATATCGAGATATTTAAAAGTTCCGAAGCCGCACCAACATAATAGAGATACAGAAACACCGTGGCCCCTTTCTTTGAGATAACTCTGCACTAGTGCGAGCCGCAAATGCCACTTCCAGCTTAGCTGTGCAGAAGAAGAACAACAAGAAGAAGAAATATCTCGAAATATGTCCGTCAGGCCCGTTCCTTTGAGCTGAATCTGCAAATATCTCGGAAACGAAGCGAGCTATGGCAAAATGTTTAGAGACGTTTTTTGTAGAGAATTATGTTTCCTACAATTTATGTTCTTTGATATTTTTTGATCAGATGCGTAGTTCTCGAGATATATCAAGATATTTAAAAGTTCCGAAGCCGCACCAACATAATAGAGATACAGAAACACCGTGGCCCGTTTCTTTGAGATAACTCTGCACTAGTGCGAGCCGCAAATGCCACTTCCAGCTTAGCTGTGCAGAAGAAGGACAACAAGAAGAAGAAATATCTCGAAATATGTCCGTCAGGCCCCTTCCCTTGAGATAAATCTGCAAGTATCTCGGAAACCCAGCGAGCTATGGCAAAATGTTAAGAGACCTTTTTTGTAGAGAATTAAGTTTCCTACTTTTTATGTTCTATGATATTTTTTGATCAGATGCGTAGTTCTCGAGATATATCAAGATATTTAAAAGTTCCGAAGCCGCACCAACATAATAGAGATACAGAAACACCGTGGCCCCTTTCTTTGAGATAACTCTGCACTAGTGCGAGCCGCAATTGCCACTTCCAGCTTAGCTGTGCAGAGGAAGAACAACAAGAAGAAGAAATATCTCGAAATATGTCCGTCAGGCCCCTTCCCTTGAGATAAATCTGCAAATATCTCGGAAACGAAGCGAGCTACGGCAAAATGTTAAGAGACGTTTTTTGTAGAAAATTAGGTTTCCTACTTTTTATGTTCTATGATATTTTTTGATCAGATGCGTAGTTCTCGAGATATATCAAGATATTTAAAAGTTCCGAAGCTGCACCAACATAATAGAGGTACAGAAACACCGTGGCCTCTTTCTTTGAGATAACTCTGCACTATTGCGAGCTGCAAATGCCACTTCCAGCTTAGCTGTGCAGAGGAAGAACAACAAGAAGAAGAAATATCTCGAAATATGTCCGTCAGGCCCGTTCCTTTGAGCTGAATCTGCAAATATCTCGGAAACGAAGCGAGCTATGGCAAAATGTTAAGAGACGTTTTTTGTAGAGAATTATGTTTCCTACAATTTATGTTCTATGATGTTTTTTGATCAGAAGCGTAGTTTTCGAGATATATCGAGATATTTAAAAGTTCCGAAGCCGCACCAACATAATAGAGATACAGAAACAACGTGGCCCCTTTCTTTGAGATAACTCTGCACTAGTGCGAGCCGCAAATGCCACTTCCAGCTTAGCTGTGCAGAACAAGGACAACAAGAAGAAGAAATATCTCGAAATATGTCCGTCAGGCCCCTTCACTTGAGATAAATCTGCAAATATCTCGGAAACGAAGCGAGCTATGGCAAAATGTTAAGAGACCTTTTTTGTAGAGAATTAAGTTTCCTACTTTTTATGTTCTATGATATTTTTTGATCAGATGCGTAGTTCTCGAGATATATCAAGATATTTAAAAGTTCCGAAGCCGCACCAACATAATAGAGATACAGAAACACCGTGGCCCCTCTCTTTGAGATAACTCTGCACTAGTGCGAGCCGCAAATGCCACTTCCAGCTTAGCTGTGCAGAAGAAGAACAACAAGAAGAAGAAATATCTCGAAATATGTCCGTTAGGCCGCTTCCCTTCAGATAAATGTGCAAATATCTCGGAAACGATGCGAGCTATGGCAAAATGTTGAGGGACCTTTTTTGTAGAGAATTAAGTTTCCTACTATTTATGTTCTATGATATTTTTTGATCAGATGCGTAGTTCTCGAGATATATCAAGATATTTAAAAGTTCCGAAGCCGCACCAACATAATAGAGATACAGAAACACCGTGGCCCCTTTCTTTGAGATAACTCTGCACTATTGCGAGCTGCAAATGCCACTTCCAGTTTAGCTGTGCAGAAGAAGAACAACAAGAAGAAGAAATATCTCGAAATATGTCCGTCAGGCCCCTTCCCTTGAGATATATCTGCAAATATCTCGGAAACGAAACGAGCTATGGCAAAATGTTAAGAGACCTTTTTTGTAGCGAATTATGTTTCGTACTTTTTATGTTCTATGATATTTTTTGATCAGATGCGTAGTTCTCGAGATATATCAAGATATTTAAAAGTTCCGAAGCCGCACCAACATAATAGAGATACAGAAACACCGTGGCCCCTTTCTTTGAGATAACTCTGCACTATTGCGAGCTGGAAATGCCACTTCCAGTTTAGCTGTGCAGAAGAAGAACAACAAGAAGAAGAAATATCTCGAAATATGTCCGTCAGGCCCCTTCCCTTGAGATAAATCAGCAAATATCTCGGAAACGAAGCGAGCTATGGCATAATGTTAAGAGACCTTTTTTGTAGAGAATTAAGTTTCCTACTTTTTATGTCCTATGATATTTTTTGATCAGATGCGTAGTTCTCGAGATATATCAAGATATTTAAAAGTTCCGAAGCCGCACCAACATAATAGAGATACAGAAACACCGTGGCCCCTTTCTTTGAGATAACTCTGCACTAGTGCGAGCCGCAAATGCCACTTCCAGCTTAGCTGTGCAGAAGAAGAACAACAAGAAGAAGAAATATCTCGAAATATGTCCGTCAGGCCCCTTCCCTTGAGATATATCTGCAAATATCTCGGAAACAAAGCGAGCTATGGCAAAATGTTAAGAGACCTTTTTTGTAGAGAATTATGTCTCCTACAAGTTATGCTCTATGATATTTTTTGATCAGAAGCGTAGTTTTCGAGATATATCGAGATATTTAAAAGTTCCGAAGCCGCACCAACATAATAGAGATACAGAAACACCGTGGCCCCTTTCTTTGAGATAACTCTGCACTAGTGCGGGCCGCAAATGCCACTTCCAGCTTAGCTGTGCAGAAGAAGAACAACAAGAAGAAGAAATATCTCGAAATATGTCCGTCAGGCCCCTTCCCTTGAGATATATCTGCAAATATCTCGGAAACGAAGCGAGCTATGGCAAAATGTTAAGAGACCTTTTTTGTAGAGAATTATGTCTCCTACAAGTTATGTTCTATGATATTTTTTGATCAGAAGCGTAGTTTTCGAGATATATCGAGATATTTAAAAGTTCCGAAGCCGCACCAACATAATAGAGATACAGAAACACCGTGGCCCCTTTCTTTGAGATAACTCTGCACTAGTGCGGGCCGCAAATGCCACTTCCAGCTTAGCTGTGCAGAAGAAGAACAACAAGAAGAAGAAATATCTCCAAATATGTCCCTCAGGCCCCTTCCCTTGAGATAAATCTGCAAATATCTCGGAAACGAAGCGAGCTAAGGCAAAATGTTAAGAGACTTTATTTGTAGAGAATTAAGTTTCCTACTTTTTATGTTCTATGATATTTTTTGATCAGATGCGTAGTTCTCGAGATATATCAAGATATTTAAAAGTTCCGAAGCCGCACCAACATAATAGAGATACAGAAACACCGTGGCCCCTTTCTTTGAGATAACTCTGCACTAGTGCGAGCCGCAAATGCCACTTCCAGCTTAGCTGTGCAGAAGAAGAACAACAAGAAGAAGAAATATCTCGAAATATGTCCGTCAGGCCCCTTCCCTTGAGATAAATCTGCAAATATCTCGGAAACGAAGCGAGCTATGGCAAAATGTTAAGAGAACTTTTTTGTAGAGAATTAAGTTTCCTACTTTTTATGTTCTATGATATTTTTTGATCAGATGCGTAGTTCTCGAGATATATCAAGATATTTAAAAGTTCCGAAGCCGCACCAACATAATAGAGATACAGAAACACCGTGGCCCCTTTCTTTCAGATAACTCTGCACTATTGCGAGCTGCAAATGCCACTTCCAGCTTAGCTGTGCAGAAGAAGAACAACAAGAAGAAGAAATATCTCGAAATATGTCCGTCAGGCCCCTTCCCTTGAGATATATCTGCAAATATCTCGGAAACGAAACGAGCTATGGCAAAATGTTGAGAGACCTTTTTTGTAGAGAATTATGTTTCCTACAATTTATGTTCTATGATATTTTTTGATCAGAAGCGTAGTTTTCGAGATATATCGAAATATTTAAAAGTTCCGAAGCCGCACCAACATAATAGAGATACAGAAACACCGTGGCCCCTTTCTTTCAGATAACTCTGCACTAGTGCGAGCCGCAAATGCCACTTCCAGCTTAGCTGTGCAGAAGAAGAACAACAAGAAGAAGAAATATCTCGAAATATGTCCGTCAGGCCCCTTCCCTCGAGATAAATCTGCAAATATCTCGGAAACGAAGCGAGCTATGGCAAAATGTTAAGAGACCTTTTTTGTAGAGAATTAAGTTTCCTACTTTTTATGTTCTATGATATTTTTTGATCAGATGCGTAGTTCTCGAGATATATCAAGATATTTAAAAGTTCCGAAGCCGCACCAACATAATAGAGATACAGAAACACCGTGGCCCCTTTCTTTCAGATAACTCTGCACTATTGCGAGCTGCAAATGCCACTTCCAGCTTAGCTGTGCAGAAGAAGAACAACAAGAAGAAGAAATATCTCGAAATATGTCCGTCAGGCCCCTTCCCTTGAGATAAATCTGCAAATATCTCGGAAACGAAGCGAGCTATGGCATAATGTTAAGAGACCTTTTTTGTAGAGAATTAAGTTTCCTACTTTTTATGTTCTATGATATTTTTTGATCAGATGCGTAGTTCTCGAGATATATCAAGATATTTAAAAGTTCCGAAGCCGCACCAACATAATAGAGATACAGAAACACCGTGGCCCCTTCCTTCGAGATAACTCTGCACTAGTGCGAGCCGCAAATGCCACTTCCAGCTTAGCTGTGCAGAAGAAGAACAACAAGAAGAAGAAATATCTCGAAATATGTCCGTCAGGCCCCTTCCCTTGAGATATATCTGCAAATATCTCGGAAACGAAACGAGCTATGGCAAAATGTTAAGAGACCTTTTTTGTAGAGAATTATGTTTCCTACAATTTATGTTATATGATATTTTCTGATCAGAAGCGTAGTTTTCGAGATATATCGAGATATTTAAAAGTTCCGAAGCCGCACCAACATAATAGAGATCCAGAAACACCGTGGCCCCTTTCTTTGAGATAACTCTGCACTAGTGCGAGCCGCAAATGCCACTTCCAGCTTAGCTGTGCAGAAGAAGAACAACAAGAAGAAGAAATATCTCGAAATATGTCCGTCAGGCCCCATCCCTTGAGATAAATCTGCAAATATCTCGGAAACGAAGCGAGCTATGGCAAAATGTTAAGAGACCTTATTTGTAGAGAATTAAGTTTCCTACTTTTTATGTTCTATGATATTTTTTGATCAGATGCGTAGTTCTCGAGATATATCAAGATATTTAAAAGTTCCGAAGCCGCACCAACATAATAGAGATACAGAAACACCGTGGCCCCTTTCTTTGCGATAACTCTGCACTATTGCGAGCTGCAAATGCCACTTCCAGCTTAGCTGTGCAGAAGAATAACAACAAGAAGAAGAAATATCTCGAAATATGTCCGTCAGGCCCCTTCCCTTGAGATAAATCTGCCAATATCTCGGAAACAAAGCGAGCTATGGCAAAATGTTAAGAGACCTTTTTTGTAGAGAATTAAGTTTCCTACTTTTTATCTTCTATGATATTTTTTGATCAGATGCGTAGATCTCGAGATATATCAAGATATTTAAAAGTTCCGAAGCTGCACCAACATAATAGAGGTACAGAAACACCGTGCCCGCTTTCTTTGAGATAACTCTGCACTATTGCGAGCTGCAAATGCCACTTCCAGCTTAGATGTGCAGAAGAAGAACAACAAGAAGAAGAAATATCTCGAAATATGTCCGTCAGGCCCGATCCTTTGAGCTGAATCTGCAAATATCTCGGAAACCAAGCGAGCTATGGCAAAATGTTAAGAGACGTTTTCTGTAGAGAATTATGCTTCCTACAATTTATGCTCTATGATATTTTTTGATCAGAAGCGTAGTTTTCGAGATATATCGAGATATTTAAAGGTTCCGAAGCCGCACCAACATAATAGAGATACAGAAACACCGTGGCTCCTTTCTTTGAGATAACTCTGCACTAGTGCGACCTGCAAATGCCACTTCCAGCTTAGCTGTGCAGAAGAAGAACAACAAGAAGAAGAAATATCTCGAAATATGTCCGTCAGGCCCCTTCCCTTGAGATAAATCTGCAAATATCTCGGAAACGAAGCGAACTATGGCAAAATGTTAAGATACCTTTTTTGTAGAGAATTAAGTTTCCTACTTTTTATGTTCTATGATATTTTTTGTTCAGATGCGTGGTTCTCGAGATATATCAAGATACTTAAAAGTTCCGAAGCCGCACCAACATACTAGAGGTACAGAAACACCGTGGCCCCTTTCTTTGAGATAACTCTGCACTATTGCGAGCTGCAAATGCCACGTCCAGCTTAGCTGTGCAGAGGAAGAACAACAAGAAGAAGAAATATCTCGAAATATGTCCGTCAGGCCCCTTCCCTTGAGATAAATCTGCAAATATCTCGGAAACGAAGCGAGCTATGGCAAAATGATAAGAGACCTTTTTTGTAGAGAATTAAGTTTCCTACTTTTTATGTGCTATGATATTTTGTGATCAGATGCGTAGTTCTCGAGATATATCAAGATATTTAAAAGTTCCGAAGCCGCACCAACATAATAGAGATACAGAAACACCGTGGCCCCTTTCTTTGAGATTACTCTGCACTATTGCGAGCTGCAAATGCCACTTCCAGCTTAGCTGTGCAGAGAAAGAACAACAAGAAGAAGAAATATCTCGAAATATGTCCGTCAGGCCCCTTCCCTTGAGATAAATCTGCAAATATCTCGGAAACGAAGCGAGCTATGGCAAAATGTTAAGAGACCTTTTTTGTAGAGAATTAAGTTTCCTACTTTTTATGTTCTATGATATTTTTTGATCAGAATCGTAGTTTTCGAGATATATCAAGATATTTAAAAGTTCCGAAGCCGCACCAACATAATAGAGATACAGAAACACCGTGGCCCCTTTCTTTGAGATAACTCTGCACTAGTGCGAGCCGCAAATGCCACTTCCAGCTTAGCTGTGCAGAAGAAGAACAACAAGAAGAAGAAATATCTCGAAATATGTCCGTCAGGCCCCTTCCCTTGAGATAAATCTGCAAATATCTCGGAAACGAAGCGAGCTATGGCAAAATGTTAAGAGAACTTTTTTGTAGAGAATTAAGTTTCCTACTTTTTATGTTCTATGATATTTTTTGATCAGATGCGTAGTTCTCGAGATATATCAAGATATTTAAAAGTTCCGAAGCCGCACCAACATAATAGAGATACAGAAACACCGTGGCCCCTTTCTTTCAGATAACTCTGCACTATTGCGAGCTGCAAATGCCACTTCCAGCTTAGCTGTGCAGAAGAAGAACAACAAGAAGAAGAAATATCTCGAAATATGTCCGTCAGGCCCCTTCCCTTGAGATATATCTGCAAATATCTCGGAAACGAAACGAGCTATGGCAAAATGTTGAGAGACCTTTTTTGTAGAGAATTATGTTTCCTACAATTTATGTTCTATGATATTTTTTGATCAGAAGCGTAGTTTTCGAGATATATCGAAATATTTAAAAGTTCCGAAGCCGCACCAACATAATAGAGATACAGAAACACCGTGGCCCCTTTCTTTCAGATAACTCTGCACTAGTGCGAGCCGCAAATGCCACTTCCAGCTTAGCTGTGCAGAAGAAGAACAACAAGAAGAAGAAATATCTCGAAATATGTCCGTCAGGCCCCTTCCCTCGAGATAAATCTGCAAATATCTCGGAAACGAAGCGAGCTATGGCAAAATGTTAAGAGACCTTTTTTGTAGAGAATTAAGTTTCCTACTTTTTATGTTCTATGATATTTTTTGATCAGATGCGTAGTTCTCGAGATATATCAAGATATTTAAAAGTTCCGAAGCCGCACCAACATAATAGAGATACAGAAACACCGTGGCCCCTTTCTTTCAGATAACTCTGCACTATTGCGAGCTGCAAATGCCACTTCCAGCTTAGCTGTGCAGAAGAAGAACAACAAGAAGAAGAAATATCTCGAAATATGTCCGTCAGGCCCCTTCCCTTGAGATAAATCTGCAAATATCTCGGAAACGAAGCGAGCTATGGCATAATGTTAAGAGACCTTTTTTGTAGAGAATTAAGTTTCCTACTTTTTATGTTCTATGATATTTTTTGATCAGATGCGTAGTTCTCGAGATATATCAAGATATTTAAAAGTTCCGAAGCCGCACCAACATAATAGAGATACAGAAACACCGTGGCCCCTTCCTTCGAGATAACTCTGCACTAGTGCGAGCCGCAAATGCCACTTCCAGCTTAGCTGTGCAGAAGAAGAACAACAAGAAGAAGAAATATCTCGAAATATGTCCGTCAGGCCCCTTCCCTTGAGATATATCTGCAAATATCTCGGAAACGAAACGAGCTATGGCAAAATGTTAAGAGACCTTTTTTGTAGAGAATTATGTTTCCTACAATTTATGTTATATGATATTTTCTGATCAGAAGCGTAGTTTTCGAGATATATCGAGATATTTAAAAGTTCCGAAGCCGCACCAACATAATAGAGATCCAGAAACACCGTGGCCCCTTTCTTTGAGATAACTCTGCACTAGTGCGAGCCGCAAATGCCACTTCCAGCTTAGCTGTGCAGAAGAAGAACAACAAGAAGAAGAAATATCTCGAAATATGTCCGTCAGGCCCCATCCCTTGAGATAAATCTGCAAATATCTCGGAAACGAAGCGAGCTATGGCAAAATGTTAAGAGACCTTATTTGTAGAGAATTAAGTTTCCTACTTTTTATGTTCTATGATATTTTTTGATCAGATGCGTAGTTCTCGAGATATATCAAGATATTTAAAAGTTCCGAAGCCGCACCAACATAATAGAGATACAGAAACACCGTGGCCCCTTTCTTTGCGATAACTCTGCACTATTGCGAGCTGCAAATGCCACTTCCAGCTTAGCTGTGCAGAAGAATAACAACAAGAAGAAGAAATATCTCGAAATATGTCCGTCAGGCCCCTTCCCTTGAGATAAATCTGCCAATATCTCGGAAACAAAGCGAGCTATGGCAAAATGTTAAGAGACCTTTTTTGTAGAGAATTAAGTTTCCTACTTTTTATCTTCTATGATATTTTTTGATCAGATGCGTAGATCTCGAGATATATCAAGATATTTAAAAGTTCCGAAGCTGCACCAACATAATAGAGGTACAGAAACACCGTGCCCGCTTTCTTTGAGATAACTCTGCACTATTGCGAGCTGCAAATGCCACTTCCAGCTTAGATGTGCAGAAGAAGAACAACAAGAAGAAGAAATATCTCGAAATATGTCCGTCAGGCCCGATCCTTTGAGCTGAATCTGCAAATATCTCGGAAACCAAGCGAGCTATGGCAAAATGTTAAGAGACGTTTTCTGTAGAGAATTATGCTTCCTACAATTTATGCTCTATGATATTTTTTGATCAGAAGCGTAGTTTTCGAGATATATCGAGATATTTAAAGGTTCCGAAGCCGCACCAACATAATAGAGATACAGAAACACCGTGGCTCCTTTCTTTGAGATAACTCTGCACTAGTGCGACCTGCAAATGCCACTTCCAGCTTAGCTGTGCAGAAGAAGAACAACAAGAAGAAGAAATATCTCGAAATATGTCCGTCAGGCCCCTTCCCTTGAGATAAATCTGCAAATATCTCGGAAACGAAGCGAACTATGGCAAAATGTTAAGATACCTTTTTTGTAGAGAATTAAGTTTCCTACTTTTTATGTTCTATGATATTTTTTGTTCAGATGCGTGGTTCTCGAGATATATCAAGATACTTAAAAGTTCCGAAGCCGCACCAACATACTAGAGGTACAGAAACACCGTGGCCCCTTTCTTTGAGATAACTCTGCACTATTGCGAGCTGCAAATGCCACGTCCAGCTTAGCTGTGCAGAGGAAGAACAACAAGAAGAAGAAATATCTCGAAATATGTCCGTCAGGCCCCTTCCCTTGAGATAAATCTGCAAATATCTCGGAAACGAAGCGAGCTATGGCAAAATGATAAGAGACCTTTTTTGTAGAGAATTAAGTTTCCTACTTTTTATGTGCTATGATATTTTGTGATCAGATGCGTAGTTCTCGAGATATATCAAGATATTTAAAAGTTCCGAAGCCGCACCAACATAATAGAGATACAGAAACACCGTGGCCCCTTTCTTTGAGATTACTCTGCACTATTGCGAGCTGCAAATGCCACTTCCAGCTTAGCTGTGCAGAGAAAGAACAACAAGAAGAAGAAATATCTCGAAATATGTCCGTCAGGCCCCTTCCCTTGAGATAAATCTGCAAATATCTCGGAAACGAAGCGAGCTATGGCAAAATGTTAAGAGACCTTTTTTGTAGAGAATTAAGTTTCCTACTTTTTATGTTCTATGATATTTTTTGATCAGAATCGTAGTTTTCGAGATATATCGAGATATTTAAAAGTTCCGAAGCCGCACCAACATAATAGAGATACAGAAACACCGTGGCCCCTTTCTTTGAGATAACTCTGCACTAGTGCCAGCCGCAAATGCCACTTCCAGCTTAGCTGTGCAGAAGAAGGACAACAAGAAGAAGAAATATCTCGAAATATGTCCGTCAGGCCCCTTCCCTTGAGATAAATCTGCAAGTATCTCGAAAACCAAGCGAGCTATGGCAAAATGTTAAGAGACCTTTTTTGTAGAGAATTAAGTTTCCTACTTTTTATGTTCTATGATATTTTTTGATCAGATGCGTAGTTCTCGAGATATATCAAGATATTTAAAAGTTCCGAAGCCGCACCAACATAATAGAGATACAGAAACACCGTGGCCCCTTTCTTTGTGATAACTCTGCACTAGTGCGAGCCGCAATTGCCACTTCCAGCTTAGCTGTGCAGAGGAAGAACAACAAGAAGAAGAAATATCTCGAAATATGTCCGTCAGGCCCCTTCCCTTGAGATAAATCTGCAAATATCTCGGAAACGAAGCGAGCTATGGCAAAATGTTAAGAGACCTTTTTTGTAGAGAATTAAGTTTCCTACTTTTTATGTCCTATGATATTTTTTGATCAGATGCGTAGTTCTCGAGATATATCAAGATATTTAAAAGTTCCGAAGCCGCACCAACATAATAGAGATACAGAAACACCGTGGCCCCTTTCTTTGAGATAACTCTGCACTATTGCGAGCTGCAAATGCCACTTCCAGCTTAGCTGTGCAGAAGAAGAACAACAAGAAGAAGAAATATCTCGAAATATGTCCGTCAGGCCCCTTCCCTTGAGATATATCTGCAAATATCTCGGAAACGAAACGAGCTATGGCAAAATGTTGAGAGACCTTTTTTGTAGAGAATTATGTTTCCTACAATTTATGTTCTATGATATTTTTTGATCAGAAGCGTAGTTTTCGAGATATATCGAAATATTTAAAAGTTCCGAAGCCGCACCAACATAATAGAGATACAGAAACACCGTGGCCCCTTTCTTTCAGATAACTCTGCACTAGTGCGAGCCGCAAATGCCACTTCCAGCTTAGCTGTGCAGAAGAAGAACAACAAGAAGAAGAAATATCTCGAAATATGTCCGTCAGGCCCCTTCCCTCGAGATAAATCTGCAAATATCTCGGAAACGAAGCGAGCTATGGCAAAATGTTAAGAGACCTTTTTTGTAGAGAATTAAGTTTCCTACTTTTTATGTTCTATGATATTTTTTGATCATATGCGTAGTTCTCGAGATATATCAAGATATTTAAAAGTTCCGAAGCCGCACCAACATAATAGAGATACAGAAACACCGTGGCCCCTTTCTTTGAGATAACTATGCACTATTGCGAGCTGCAAATGCCACTTCCAGCTTAGCTGTGCAGAAGAAGAACAACAAGAAGAAGAAATATCTCGAAATATGTCCGTCAGGCCCCTTCCCTTGAGATAAATCTGCCAATATCTCGGAAACGAAGCGAGCTATGGCAAAATGTCAAGAGACCTTTTTTGTAGAGAATTAAGTTTCCTACTTTTTATGTTCTACGATATTTTTTGATCAGATGCGTAGATCTCGAGATATATCAAGATATTTAAAAGTTCCGAAGCTGCACCAACATAATAGAGGTACAGAAACACCGTGGCCGCTTTCTTTGAGATAACTCTGCACTATTGCGAGCTGCAAATGCCACTTCCAGCTTAGATGTGCAGAAGAAGAACAACAAGAAGAAGAAATATCTCGAAATATGTCCGTCAGGCCCCATCCCTTGAGATAAATCTGCAAATATCTCGGAAACGAAGCGAGCTATGGCAAAATGTTAAGAGACCTTTCTTGTAGGGAATTAAGTTTCCTACTTTTTATGTTCTATGACATTTTTTGATTAGATGCGTAGTTCTCGAGATATATCAAGATATTTAAAAGTTCCGAAGCCGCACCAACATAATAGAGATACAGAAACACCGTGGACCCTTTCTTTGAGATAACTCTGCACTATTGCGAGCTGCAAATGCCACTTCCAGCTTAGCTGTGCAGAAGAAGAACAACAAGAAGAAGAAATATCTCGAAATATGTCCGTCAGGCCCCTTCCCTTGAGATAAATCTGCAAATATCTCGGAAACGAAGCGAGCTATGGCATAATGTTAAGAGACCTTTTTTGTAGAGAATTAAGTTTCCTACTTTTTATGTTCTATGATATTTTTTGATCAGATGCGTAGTTCTCGAGATATATCAAGATATTTAAAAGTTCCGAAGCCGCACCAACATAATAGAGATACAGAAACACCGTGGCCCCTTCCTTCGAGATAACTCTGCACTAGTGCGAGCCGCAAATGCCACTTCCAGCTTAGCTGTGCAGAAGAAGAACAACAAGAAGAAGAAATATCTCGAAATATGTCCGTCAGGCCCCTTCCCTTGAGATATATCTGCAAATATCTCGGAAACGAAACGAGCTATGGCAAAATGTTAAGAGACCTTTTTTGTAGAGAATTATGTTTCCTACAATTTATGTTATATGATATTTTCTGATCAGAAGCGTAGTTTTCGAGATATATCGAGATATTTAAAAGTTCCGAAGCCGCACCAACATAATAGAGATCCAGAAACACCGTGGCCCCTTTCTTTGAGATAACTCTGCACTAGTGCGAGCCGCAAATGCCACTTCCAGCTTAGCTGTGCAGAAGAAGAACAACAAGAAGAAGAAATATCTCGAAATATGTCCGTCAGGCCCCATCCCTTGAGATAAATCTGCAAATATCTCGGAAACGAAGCGAGCTATGGCAAAATGTTAAGAGACCTTATTTGTAGAGAATTAAGTTTCCTACTTTTTATGTTCTATGATATTTTTTGATCAGATGCGTAGTTCTCGAGATATATCAAGATATTTAAAAGTTCCGAAGCCGCACCAACATAATAGAGATACAGAAACACCGTGGCCCCTTTCTTTGCGATAACTCTGCACTATTGCGAGCTGCAAATGCCACTTCCAGCTTAGCTGTGCAGAAGAATAACAACAAGAAGAAGAAATATCTCGAAATATGTCCGTCAGGCCCCTTCCCTTGAGATAAATCTGCCAATATCTCGGAAACAAAGCGAGCTATGGCAAAATGTTAAGAGACCTTTTTTGTAGAGAATTAAGTTTCCTACTTTTTATCTTCTATGATATTTTTTGATCAGATGCGTAGATCTCGAGATATATCAAGATATTTAAAAGTTCCGAAGCTGCACCAACATAATAGAGGTACAGAAACACCGTGCCCGCTTTCTTTGAGATAACTCTGCACTATTGCGAGCTGCAAATGCCACTTCCAGCTTAGATGTGCAGAAGAAGAACAACAAGAAGAAGAAATATCTCGAAATATGTCCGTCAGGCCCGATCCTTTGAGCTGAATCTGCAAATATCTCGGAAACCAAGCGAGCTATGGCAAAATGTTAAGAGACGTTTTCTGTAGAGAATTATGCTTCCTACAATTTATGCTCTATGATATTTTTTGATCAGAAGCGTAGTTTTCGAGATATATCGAGATATTTAAAGGTTCCGAAGCCGCACCAACATAATAGAGATACAGAAACACCGTGGCTCCTTTCTTTGAGATAACTCTGCACTAGTGCGACCTGCAAATGCCACTTCCAGCTTAGCTGTGCAGAAGAAGAACAACAAGAAGAAGAAATATCTCGAAATATGTCCGTCAGGCCCCTTCCCTTGAGATAAATCTGCAAATATCTCGGAAACGAAGCGAACTATGGCAAAATGTTAAGATACCTTTTTTGTAGAGAATTAAGTTTCCTACTTTTTATGTTCTATGATATTTTTTGTTCAGATGCGTGGTTCTCGAGATATATCAAGATACTTAAAAGTTCCGAAGCCGCACCAACATACTAGAGGTACAGAAACACCGTGGCCCCTTTCTTTGAGATAACTCTGCACTATTGCGAGCTGCAAATGCCACGTCCAGCTTAGCTGTGCAGAGGAAGAACAACAAGAAGAAGAAATATCTCGAAATATGTCCGTCAGGCCCCTTCCCTTGAGATAAATCTGCAAATATCTCGGAAACGAAGCGAGCTATGGCAAAATGATAAGAGACCTTTTTTGTAGAGAATTAAGTTTCCTACTTTTTATGTGCTATGATATTTTGTGATCAGATGCGTAGTTCTCGAGATATATCAAGATATTTAAAAGTTCCGAAGCCGCACCAACATAATAGAGATACAGAAACACCGTGGCCCCTTTCTTTGAGATTACTCTGCACTATTGCGAGCTGCAAATGCCACTTCCAGCTTAGCTGTGCAGAGAAAGAACAACAAGAAGAAGAAATATCTCGAAATATGTCCGTCAGGCCCCTTCCCTTGAGATAAATCTGCAAATATCTCGGAAACGAAGCGAGCTATGGCAAAATGTTAAGAGACCTTTTTTGTAGAGAATTAAGTTTCCTACTTTTTATGTTCTATGATATTTTTTGATCAGAATCGTAGTTTTCGAGATATATCGAGATATTTAAAAGTTCCGAAGCCGCACCAACATAATAGAGATACAGAAACACCGTGGCCCCTTTCTTTGAGATAACTCTGCACTAGTGCCAGCCGCAAATGCCACTTCCAGCTTAGCTGTGCAGAAGAAGGACAACAAGAAGAAGAAATATCTCGAAATATGTCCGTCAGGCCCCTTCCCTTGAGATAAATCTGCAAGTATCTCGGAAACCAAGCGAGCTATGGCAAAATGTTAAGAGACCTTTTTTGTAGAGAATTAAGTTTCCTACTTTTTATGTTCTATGATATTTTTTGATCAGATGCGTAGTTCTCGAGATATATCAAGATATTTAAAAGTTCCGAAGCCGCACCAACATAATAGAGATACAGAAACACCGTGGCCCCTTTCTTTGTGATAACTCTGCACTAGTGCGAGCCGCAATTGCCACTTCCAGCTTAGCTGTGCAGAGGAAGAACAACAAGAAGAAGAAATATCTCGAAATATGTCCGTCAGGCCCCTTCCCTTGAGATAAATCTGCAAATATCTCGGAAACGAAGCGAGCTATGGCAAAATGTTAAGAGACCTTTTTTGTAGAGAATTAAGTTTCCTACTTTTTATGTCCTATGATATTTTTTGATCAGATGCGTAGTTCTCGAGATATATCAAGATATTTAAAAGTTCCGAAGCCGCACCAACATAATAGAGATACAGAAACACCGTGGCCCCTTTCTTTGAGATAACTCTGCACTAGTGCGAGCCGCCAATGCCACTTCCAGCTTAGCTGTGCAGAAGAAGAACAACAAGAAGAAGAAATATCTCGAAATATGTCCGTCAGGCCCCTTCCCTTGAGATATATCTGCAAATATCTCGGAAACAAAGCGAGCTATGGCAAAATGTTAAGAGACCTTTTTTGTAGAGAATTATGTCTCCTACAAGTTATGTTCTATGATATTTTTTGATCAGAAGCGTAGTTTTCGAGATATATCGAGATATTTAAAAGTTCCGAAGCCGCACCAACATAATAGAGATACAGAAACACCGTGGCCCCTTTCTTTGAGATAACTCTGCACTAGTGCGGGCCGCAAATGCCACTTCCAGCTTAGCTGTGCAGAAGAAGAACAACAAGAAGAAGAAATATCTCCAAATATGTCCCTCAGGCCCCTTCCCTTGAGATAAATCTGCAAATATCTCGGAAACGAAGCGAGCTAAGGCAAAATGTTAAGAGACTTTATTTGTAGAGAATTAAGTTTCCTACTTTTTATGTTCTATGATATTTTTTGATCAGATGCGTAGTTCTCGAGATATATCAAGATATTTAAAAGTTCCGAAGCCGCACCCACATAATAGAGATACAGAAACACCGTGGCCCCTTTCTTTGAGATAACTCTGCACTATTGCGAGCTGGAAATGCCACTTCCAGTTTAGCTGTGCAGAAGAAGAACAACAAGAAGAAGAAATATCTCGAAATATGTCCGTCAGGCCCCTTCCCTTGAGATAAATCTGCAAATATCTCGGAAACGAAGCGAGCTATGGCAAAATGTTAAGAGACCTTTTTTGTAGAGAATTAAGTTTCCTACTTTTTATGTTCTATGATATTTTTTGATCAGATGCGTAGTTCTCGAGATATATCAAGATATTTAAAAGTTCCGAAGCCGCACCAACATAATAGAGATACAGAAACACCGTGGCCCCTTTCTTCGAGATAACTCTGCACTAGTGCGAGCCGCAAATGCCACTTCCAGCTTAGCTGTGCAGAAGAAGAACAACAAGAAGAAGAAATATCTCGAAATATGTCCGTCAGGCCCCTTCCCTTGAGATAAATCTGCAAATATCTCGGAAACGAAGCGAGCTATGGCAAAATGTTAAGAGACCTTTTTTGTAGAGAATTAAGTTTCCTACTTTTTATGTTCTATGATATTTTTTGATCAGATGCGTAGTTCTCGAGATATATCAAGATATTTAAAAGTTCCGAAGCCGCACCAACATAATAGAGATACAGAAACACCGTGGCCCCTTTCTTTGAGATAACTCTGCACTAGTGCGAGCCGCAAATGCCACTTCCAGCTTAGCTGTGCAGAAGAAGAACAACAAGAAGAAGAAATATCTCGAAATATGTCCGTCAGGCCCCTTCCCTTGAGATAAATCTGCAAATATCTCGGAAACGAAGCGAGCTATGGCAAAATGTTAAGAGACCTTTTTTGTAGAGAATTGAGTTTCCTACTTTTTATGTTCTATGATATTTTTTGATCAGATGCGTAGTTCTCGAGATATATCAAGATATTTAAAAGTTCCGAAGCCGCACCAACATAATAGAGATACAGAAACACCGTGGCCCCTTTCTTTGAGATAACTCTGCACTAGTGCGAGCCGCAAATGCCACTTCCAGCTTAGCTGTGCAGAAGAAGAACAACAAGAAGAAGAAATATCTCGAAATATGTCCGTCAGGCCCCTTCCCTTGAGATAAATCTGCAAATATCTCGGAAACGAAGCGAGCTATGGCAAAATGTTAAGAGACCTTTTTTGTAGAGAATTAAGTTTCCTACTTTTTATGTTCTATGATATTTTTTGATCAGAATCGTAGTTTTCGAGATATATCGAGATATTTAAAAGTTCCGAAGCCGCACCACCATAATAGAGATACAGAAACACCGTGGCCCCTTTCTTTGAGATAACTCTGCACTAGTGCCAGCCGCAAATGCCACTTCCAGCTTAGCTGTGCAGAAGAAGGACAACAAGAAGAAGAAATATCTCGAAATATGTCCGTCAGGCCCCTTCCCTTGAGATAAATCTGCAAGTATCTCGGAAACCAAGCGAGCTATGGCAAAATGTTAAGAGACCTTTTTTGTAGAGAATTAAGTTTCCCACTTTTTATGTTCTATGATATTTTTTGATCAGATGCGTAGTTCTCGAGATATATCAAGATATTTAAAAGTTCCGAAGCCGCACCAACATAATAGAGATACAGAAACACCGTGGCCCCTTTCTTTGTGATAACTCTGCACTAGTGCGAGCCGCAATTGCCACTTCCAGCTTAGCTGTGCAGAGGAAGAACATCAAGAAGAAGAAATATCTCGAAATATGTCCGTCAGGCCCCTTCCCTTGAGATAAATCTGCAAATATCTCGGAAACGAAGCGAGCTATGGCAAAATGTTAAGAGACCTTTTTTGTAGAGAATTAAGTTTCCTACTTTTTATGTCCTATGATATTTTTTGATCAGATGCGTAGTTCTCGAGATATATCAAGATATTTAAAAGTTCCGAAGCCGCACCAACATAATAGAGATACAGAAACACCGTGGCCCCTTTCTTTGAGATAACTCTGCACTAGTGCGAGCCGCCAATGCCACTTCCAGCTTAGCTGTGCAGAAGAAGAACAACAAGAAGAAGAAATATCTCGAAATATGTCCGTCAGGCCCCTTCCCTTGAGATATATCTGCAAATATCTCGGAAACAAAGCGAGCTATGGCAAAATGTTAAGAGACCTTTTTTGTAGAGAATTATGTCTCCTACAAGTTATGTTCTATGATATTTTTTGATCAGAAGCGTAGTTTTCGAGATATATCGAGATATTTAAAAGTTCCGAAGCCGCACCAACATAATAGAGATACAGAAACACCGTGGCCCCTTTCTTTGAGATAACTCTGCACTAGTGCGGGCCGCAAATGCCACTTCCAGCTTAGCTGTGCAGAAGAAGAACAACAAGAAGAAGAAATATCTCCAAATATGTCCCTCAGGCCCCTTCCCTTGAGATAAATCTGCAAATATCTCGGAAACGAAGCGAGCTAAGGCAAAATGTTAAGAGACTTTATTTGTAGAGAATTAAGTTTCCTACTTTTTATGTTCTATGATATTTTTTGATCAGATGCGTAGTTCTCGAGATATATCAAGATATTTAAAAGTTCCGAAGCCGCACCCACATAATAGAGATACAGAAACACCGTGGCCCCTTTCTTTGAGATAACTCTGCACTATTGCGAGCTGGAAATGCCACTTCCAGTTTAGCTGTGCAGAAGAAGAACAACAAGAAGAAGAAATATCTCGAAATATGTCCGTCAGGCCCCTTCCCTTGAGATAAATCTGCAAATATCTCGGAAACGAAGCGAGCTATGGCAAAATGTTAAGAGACCTTTTTTGTAGAGAATTAAGTTTCCTACTTTTTATGTTCTATGATATTTTTTGATCAGATGCGTAGTTCTCGAGATATATCAAGATATTTAAAAGTTCCGAAGCCGCACCAACATAATAGAGATACAGAAACACCGTGGCCCCTTTCTTCGCGATAACTCTGCACTAGTGCGAGCCGCAAATGCCACTTCCAGCTTAGCTGTGCAGAAGAAGAACAACAAGAAGAAGAAATATCTCGAAATATGTCCGTCAGGCCCCTTCCCTTGAGATAAATCTGCAAATATCTCGGAAACGAAGCGAGCTATGGCAAAATGTTAAGAGACCTTTTTTGTAGAGAATTAAGTTTCCTACTTTTTATGTTCTATGATATTTTTTGATCAGATGCGTAGTTCTCGAGATATATCAAGATATTTAAAAGTTCCGAAGCCGCACCAACATAATAGAGATACAGAAACACCGTGGCCCCTTTCTTTGAGATAACTCTGCACTAGTGCGAGCCGCAAATGCCACTTCCAGCTTAGCTGTGCAGAAGAAGAACAACAAGAAGAAGAAATATCTCGAAATATGTCCGTCAGGCCCCTTCCCTTGAGATAAATCTGCAAATATCTCGGAAACGAAGCGAGCTATGGCAAAATGTTAAGAGACCTTTTTTGTAGAGAATTAAGTTTCCTACTTTTTATGTTCTATGATATTTTTTGATCAGAATCGTAGTTTTCGAGATATATCGAGATATTTAAAAGTTCCGAAGCCGCACCAACATAATAGAGATACAGAAACACCGTGGCCCCTTTCTTTGAGATAACTCTGCACTAGTGCCAGCCGCAAATGCCACTTCCAGCTTAGCTGTGCAGAAGAAGGACAACAAGAAGAAGAAATATCTCGAAATATGTCCGTCAGGCCCCTTCCCTTGAGATAAATCTGCAAGTATCTCGGAAACCAAGCGAGCTATGGCAAAATGTTAAGAGACCTTTTTTGTAGAGAATTAAGTTTCCTACTTTTTATGTTCTATGATATTTTTTGATCAGATGCGTAGTTCTCGAGATATATCAAGATATTTAAAAGTTCCGAAGCCGCACCAACATAATAGAGATACAGAAACACCGTGGCCCCTTTCTTTGTGATAACTCTGCACTAGTGCGAGCCGCAATTGCCACTTCCAGCTTAGCTGTGCAGAGGAAGAACATCAAGAAGAAGAAATATCTCGAAATATGTCCGTCAGGCCCCTTCCCTTGAGATAAATCTGCAAATATCTCGGAAACGAAGCGAGCTATGGCAAAATGTTAAGAGACCTTTTTTGTAGAGAATTAAGTTTCCTACTTTTTATGTCCTATGATATTTTTTGATCAGATGCGTAGTTCTCGAGATATATCAAGATATTTAAAAGTTCCGAAGCCGCACCAACATAATAGAGATACAGAAACACCGTGGCCCCTTTCTTTGAGATAACTCTGCACTAGTGCGAGCCGCCAATGCCACTTCCAGCTTAGCTGTGCAGAAGAAGAACAACAAGAAGAAGAAATATCTCGAAATATGTCCGTCAGGCCCCTTCCCTTGAGATATATCTGCAAATATCTCGGAAACAAAGCGAGCTATGGCAAAATGTTAAGAGACCTTTTTTGTAGAGAATTATGTCTCCTACAAGTTATGTTCTATGATATTTTTTGATCAGAAGCGTAGTTTTCGAGATATATCGAGATATTTAAAAGTTCCGAAGCCGCACCAACATAATAGAGATACAGAAACACCGTGGCCCCTTTCTTTGAGATAACTCTGCACTAGTGCGGGCCGCAAATGCCACTTCCAGCTTAGCTGTGCAGAAGAAGAACAACAAGAAGAAGAAATATCTCCAAATATGTCCCTCAGGCCCCTTCCCTTGAGATAAATCTGCAAATATCTCGGAAACGAAGCGAGCTAAGGCAAAATGTTAAGAGACTTTATTTGTAGAGAATTAAGTTTCCTACTTTTTATGTTCTATGATATTTTTTGATCAGATGCGTAGTTCTCGAGATATATCAAGATATTTAAAAGTTCCGAAGCCGCACCCACATAATAGAGATACAGAAACACCGTGGCCCCTTTCTTTGAGATAACTCTGCACTATTGCGAGCTGGAAATGCCACTTCCAGTTTAGCTGTGCAGAAGAAGAACAACAAGAAGAAGAAATATCTCGAAATATGTCCGTCAGGCCCCTTCCCTTGAGATAAATCTGCAAATATCTCGGAAACGAAGCGAGCTATGGCAAAATGTTAAGAGACCTTTTTTGTAGAGAATTAAGTTTCCTACTTTTTATGTTCTATGATATTTTTTGATCAGATGCGTAGTTCTCGAGATATATCAAGATATTTAAAAGTTCCGAAGCCGCACCAACATAATAGAGATACAGAAACACCGTGGCCCCTTTCTTCGAGATAACTCTGCACTAGTGCGAGCCGCAAATGCCACTTCCAGCTTAGCTGTGCAGAAGAAGAACAACAAGAAGAAGAAATATCTCGAAATATGTCCGTCAGGCCCCTTCCCTTGAGATAAATCTGCAAATATCTCGGAAACGAAGCGAGCTATGGCAAAATGTTAAGAGACCTTTTTTGTAGAGAATTAAGTTTCCTACTTTTTATGTTCTATGATATTTTTTGATCAGATGCGTAGTTCTCGAGATATATCAAGATATTTAAAAGTTCCGAAGCCGCACCAACATAATAGAGATACAGAAACACCGTGGCCCCTTTCTTTGAGATAACTCTGCACTAGTGCGAGCCGCAAATGCCACTTCCAGCTTAGCTGTGCAGAAGAAGAACAACAAGAAGAAGAAATATCTCGAAATATGTCCGTCAGGCCCCTTCCCTTGAGATAAATCTGCAAATATCTCGGAAACGAAGCGAGCTATGGCAAAATGTTAAGAGACCTTTTTTGTAGAGAATTGAGTTTCCTACTTTTTATGTTCTATGATATTTTTTGATCAGATGCGTAGTTCTCGAGATATATCAAGATATTTAAAAGTTCCGAAGCCGCACCAACATAATAGAGATACAGAAACACCGTGGCCCCTTTCTTTGAGATAACTCTGCACTAGTGCGAGCCGCAAATGCCACTTCCAGCTTAGCTGTGCAGAAGAAGAACAACAAGAAGAAGAAATATCTCGAAATATGTCCGTCAGGCCCCTTCCCTTGAGATAAATCTGCAAATATCTCGGAAACGAAGCGAGCTATGGCAAAATGTTAAGAGACCTTTTTTGTAGAGAATTAAGTTTCCTACTTTTTATGTTCTATGATATTTTTTGATCAGAATCGTAGTTTTCGAGATATATCGAGATATTTAAAAGTTCCGAAGCCGCACCAACATAATAGAGATACAGAAACACCGTGGCCCCTTTCTTTGAGATAACTCTGCACTAGTGCCAGCCGCAAATGCCACTTCCAGCTTAGCTGTGCAGAAGAAGGACAACAAGAAGAAGAAATATCTCGAAATATGTCCGTCAGGCCCCTTCCCTTGAGATAAATCTGCAAGTATCTCGGAAACCAAGCGAGCTATGGCAAAATGTTAAGAGACCTTTTTTGTAGAGAATTAAGTTTCCTACTTTTTATGTTCTATGATATTTTTTGATCAGATGCGTAGTTCTCGAGATATATCAAGATATTTAAAAGTTCCGAAGCCGCACCAACATAATAGAGATACAGAAACACCGTGGCCCCTTTCTTTGAGATAACTCTGCACTAGTGCCAGCCGCAAATGCCACTTCCAGCTTAGCTGTGCAGAAGAAGGACAACAAGAAGAAGAAATATCTCGAAATATGTCCGTCAGGCCCCTTCCCTTGAGATAAATCTGCAAGTATCTCGGAAACCAAGCGAGCTATGGCAAAATGTTAAGAGACCTTTTTTGTAGAGAATTAAGTTTCCTACTTTTTATGTTCTATGATATTTTTTGATCAGATGCGTAGTTCTCGAGATATATCAAGATATTTAAAAGTTCCGAAGCCGCACCAACATAATAGAGATACAGAAACACCGTGGCCCCTTTCTTTGTGATAACTCTGCACTAGTGCGAGCCGCAATTGCCACTTCCAGCTTAGCTGTGCAGAGGAAGAACAACAAGAAGAAGAAATATCTCGAAATATGTCCGTCAGGCCCCTTCCCTTGAGATAAATCTGCAAATATCTCGGAAACGAAGCGAGCTATGGCAAAATGTTAAGAGACCTTTTTTGTAGAGAATTAAGTTTCCTACTTTTAATCTTCTATGATATTTTTTGAGCAGATGCGTAGTTTTCGAGATATATCAAGATATTTAAAAGTTCCGAAGCCGCACCAACATAATAGAGATACAGAAACACCGTGGCCCCTCTCTTTGAGATAACTCTGCACTATTGCGAGCTGGAAATGCCACTTCCAGTTTAGCTGTGCAGAAGAAGAACAACAAGAAGAAGATATATCTCGAAATATGTCCGTCAGGCCCCTTCCCTTGAGATAAATCTGCAAATATCTCGGAAACGAAGCGAGCTATGGCAAAATGTTAAGAGACCTTATTTGTAGAGAATTAAGTTTCCTACTTTTTATGTCCTATGATATTTTTTGATCAGATGCGTAGTTCTCGAGATATATCAAGATATTTAAAAGTTCCGAAGCCGCACCAACATAATAGAGATACAGAAACACCGTGGCCCCTTTCTTTGAGATAACTCTGCACTAGTGCGAGCCGCAAATGCCACTTCCAGCTTAGCTGTGCAGAAGAAGAACAACAAGAAGAAGAAATATCTCGAAATATGTCCGTCAGGCCCCTTCCCTTGAGATATATCTGCAAATATCTCGGAAACAAAGCGAGCTATGGCAAAATGTTAAGAGACCTTTTTTGTAGAGAATTATGTCTCCTACAAGTTATGCTCTATGATATTTTTTGATCAGAAGCGTAGTTTTCGAGATATATCGAGATATTTAAAAGTTCCGAAGCCGCACCAACATAATAGAGATACAGAAACACCGTGGCCCCTTTCTTTGAGATAACTCTGCACTAGTGCGGGCCGCAAATGCCACTTCCAGCTTAGCTGTGCAGAAGAAGAACAACAAGAAGAAGAAATATCTCCAAATATGTCCCTCAGGCCCCTTCCCTTGAGATAAATCTGCAAATATCTCGGAAACGAAGCGAGCTAAGGCAAAATGTTAAGAGACTTTATTTGTAGAGAATTAAGTTTCCTACTTTTTATGTTCTATGATATTTTTTGATCAGATGCGTAGTTCTCGAGATATATCAAGATATTTAAAAGTTCCGAAGCCGCACCCACATAATAGAGATACAGAAACACCGTGGCCCCTTTCTTTGAGATAACTCTGCACTATTGCGAGCTGGAAATGCCACTTCCAGTTTAGCTGTGCAGAAGAAGAACAACAAGAAGAAGAAATATCTCGAAATATGTCCGTCAGGCCCCTTCCCTTGAGATATATCTGCAAATATCTCGGAAACGAAGCGAGCTATGGCAAAATGTTAAGAGACCTTTTTTGTAGAGAATTATGTCTCCTACAAGTTATGTTCTATGATATTTTTTGATCAGAAGCGTAGTTTTCGAGATATATCGAGATATTTAAAAGTTCCGAAGCCGCACCAACATAATAGAGATACAGAAACACCGTGGCCCCTTTCTTTGAGATAACTCTGCACTAGTGCGGGCCGCAAATGCCACTTCCAGCTTAGCTGTGCAGAAGAAGAACAACAAGAAGAAGAAATATCTCCAAATATGTCCCTCAGGCCCCTTCCCTTGAGATAAATCTGCAAATATCTCGGAAACGAAGCGAGCTAAGGCAAAATGTTAAGAGACTTTATTTGTAGAGAATTAAGTTTCCTACTTTTTATGTTCTATGATATTTTTTGATCAGATGCGTAGTTCTCGAGATATATCAAGATATTTAAAAGTTCCGAAGCCGCACCAACATAATAGAGATACAGAAACACCGTGGCCCCTTTCTTTGAGATAACTCTGCACTAGTGCGAGCCGCAAATGCCACTTCCAGCTTAGCTGTGCAGAAGAAGAACAACAAGAAGAAGAAATATCTCGAAATATGTCCGTCAGGCCCCTTCCCTTGAGATAAATCTGCAAATATCTCGGAAACGAAGCGAGCTATGGCAAAATGTTAAGAGACCTTTTTTGTAGAGAATTAAGTTTCCTACTTTTTATGTTCTATGATATTTTTTGATCAGATGCGTAGTTCTCGAGATATATCAAGATATTTAAAAGTTCCGAAGCCGCACCAACATAATAGAGATACAGAAACACCGTGGCCCCTTTCTTTCAGATAACTCTGCACTATTGCGAGCTGGAAATGCCACTTCCAGTTTAGCTGTGCAGAAGAAGAACAACAAGAAGAAGAAATATCTCGAAATATGTCCGTCAGGCCCCTTCCCTTGAGATATATCTGCAAATATCTCGGAAACGAAGCGAGCTATGGCAAAATGTTAAGAGACCTTTTTTGTAGAGAATTATGTCTCCTACAAGTTATGTTCTATGATATTTTTTGATCAGAAGCGTAGTTTTCGAGATATATCGAGATATTTAAAAGTTCCGAAGCCGCACCAATATAATAGAGATACAGAAACACCGTGGCCCCTTTCTTTGAGATAACTCTGCACTAGTGCGGGCTGCAAATGCCACTTCCAGCTTAGCTGTGCAGAAGAAGAACAACGAGAAGAAGAAATATCTCGAAATATGTCCGTCAGGCCCCTTCCCTTGAGATAAATCAGCAAATATCTCGGAAACAAAGCGAGCTATGGCAAAATGTTAAGAGACCTTTGTTGTAGAGAATTAAGTTTCGTACTTTTTATGTTCTATGATATTTTTTGATCAGATGCGTAGTTCTCGAGATATATCAAGATATTTAAAAGTTCCGAAGCCGCACCAACGTAATAGAGATACAGAAACACCGTGGCCCCTTTCTTTGAGATAACTCTGCACTATTGCGAGCTGCAAATGCCACTTCCAGCTTAGCTGTGCAGAAGAAGAACAACAAGAAGAAGAAATATCTCGAAATATGTCCGTCAGGCCCCTTCCCTTGAGATAAATCTGCAAATATCTCGGAAACGAAGCGAGCTATCGCAAAATGTTAAGAGACCTTTTTTGTAGAGAATTATGTTTGCTACTTTTTATGTTCTATGATATTTTTTGATCAGACGCGTAGTTCTCGAGATATATCAAGATATTTAAAAGTTCCGAAGCCGCACCAACATAATAGAGATACAGAAACACCGTGGCCCCTTTCTTTGAGATAACTCTGCACTATTGCGCGCTGCAAATGCCACTTCCAGTTTAGCTGTGCAGAAGAAGAACAACAAGAAGAAGAAATATCTCGAAATATGTCCGTCAGGCCCCTTCCCTTGAGATAAATCTGCAAATATCTCGGAAACGAAGCGAGCTATGGCAAAATGTTAAGAGACCTTTTTTGTAGCGAATTATGTTTCCTACTTTTTATGTTCTATGATATTTTTTGATCAGATGCGTAGTTCTCGAGATATATCAAGATATTTAAAAGTTCCGAAGCCGCACCAACATAATAGAGATACAGAAACACCGTGGCCCCTTTCTTTGAGATAACTCTGCACTATTGCGAGCTGCAAATGCCACTTCCAGCTTAGCTGTGCAGAGGAAGAACAACAAGAAGAAGAAATATCTCGAAATATGTCCGTCAGGCCCGTTCCTTTGAGCTGAATCTGCAAATATCTCGGAAACGAAGCGAGCTATGGCAAAATGTTAAGAGACGTTTTATGTAGAGAATTATGTATCCTACAATTTATGTTCTATGATATTTTTTGATCAGAAGCGTAGTTTTCGAGATATATCGAGATATTTAAAAGTTCCGAAGCCGCACCAACATAATAGAGATACAGAAACACCGTTGCCCCTTTCTTTGAGATAACTCTGCACTAGTGCGAGCCACAAATGCCACTTCCAGCTTAGCTGTGCAGAAGAAGAACAACAAGAAGAAGAAATATCTCGAAATATGTCCGTCAGGCCCCTTCCCTTGAGATAAATCTGCAAATATCTCGGAAACGAAGCGAGCTATGGCAAAATGTTAAGAGACGTTTTTTGTAGAGAATTATGTTTCCTACAATTTATGTTCTATGATGTTTTTTGATCAGAAGCGTAGTTATCGAGATATATCGAGATATTCAAAAGTTCCGAAGCCGCACCAACATAATAGAGATACAGAAACACCGTGGCCCCTTTCTTTGATATAACTATGCACTATTGCGAGCTGCAAATGCCACTTCCAGCTTAGCTGTGCAGAAGAAGAACAACAAGAAGAAGAAATATCTCGAAATATGTCCGTCAGGCCCCTTCCCTTGAGATAAATCTGCAAATACCTCGAAAACGAAGCGAGCTATGGCAAAATGTTAAGAGACCTTTCTTGTAGAGAATTAAGTTTCCTACTTTTCATGTAGTATGATATTTTTTGATCAGATGCGTAGTTCTCGAGATATATCAAGATATTTAAAAGTTCCGAAGCCGCACCAACATAATAGAGATACAGAAACACCGTGTCCCCTTTCTTTGCGATAACTCTGCACTATTGCGAGCTGCAAATGCCACTTCCAGCTTAGCTGTGCGGAAGAAGAACAACAAGAAGAAGAAATATCTCGAAATATGTCCGTCAGGCCCCTTCCCTTGAGATATATCTGCAAATATCTCGGAAACGAAGCGAGCTATGGCAAAATGTTAAGAGACCTTTTTTGTAGAGAATTATGTCTCCTACAAGTTATGTTCTATGATATTTTTTGATCAGAAGCGTAGTTTTCGAGATATATCGAGATATTTAAAAGTTCCGAAGCCGCACCAACATAATAGAGATACAGAAACACCGTGGCCCCTTTCTTTGAGATAACTCTGCACTAGTGCGGGCCGCAAATGCCACTTCCAGCTTAGCTGTGCAGAAGAAGAACAACAAGAAGAAGAAATATCTCCAAATATGTCCCTCAGGCCCCTTCCCTTGAGATAAATCTGCAAATATCTCGGAAACGAAGCGAGCTAAGGCAAAATGTTAAGAGACTTTATTTGTAGAGAATTAAGTTTCCTACTTTTTATGTTCTATGATATTTTTTGATCAGATGCGTAGTTCTCGAGATATATCAAGATATTTAAAAGTTCCGAAGCCGCACCAACATAATAGAGATACAGAAACACCGTGGCCCCTCTCTTTGAGATAACTCTGCACTATTGCGAGCTGCAAATGCCACTTCCAGCTTAGCTGTGCAGAAGAAGAGCAACAAGAAGAAGAAATATCTCGAAATATGTCCGTCAGGCCCCTTCCCTTAAGATAAATCTGCAAATATCTCGGAAACGAACCGAGCTATGGCCAAATGTTTAGAGACCTTTCTTGTAGAGAATTAAGTTTCCTACTTTTCATGTTCTATGATATTTTTTGATCAGATGCGTAGTTCTCGAGATATATCAAGGTATTTAAAAGTTCCGAAGCCGCACCAACATAATAGAGATACAGAAACACCGTGGCCCCTTTCTTTGAGATAACTCTGCACTATTGCGAGCTGTAAACGCCACTTCCAGCTTAGCTGTGCAGAAGAAGAACAACAAGAAGAAGAAATATCTCGAAATATGTCCGTCAGGCCCCTTCCCTTGAGATATATCTGCAAATATCTCGGAAACGAAGCGAGCTATGGCAAAATGTTAAGAGACCTTTTTTGTAGAGAATTATGTTTCCTACTTTTTATGTTCTATGATATTTTTTGATCAGACGCGTAGTTTTCGAGATATATCGAGATATTTAAAAGTTCCGAAGCCGCACCAACATAATAGAGATACAGAAACACCGTGGCCCCGTTCTTTGAGATAACTCTGCACTAGTGCGAGCCGCAAATGCCACTTCCAGCCTAGCTGTGCAGAAGAAGAACACCAAGAAGAAGAAATATCTCGAAATATGTCCGTCAGGCCCCTTCCCTTGAAATAAATATGCAAATATCTCGGAAACGAAGCGAGCTATGGCAAAATGTTAAGAGACCTTTTTTGTAGAGAATTAAGTTTCCTACTTTTTATGTTCTATGATATTTTTTGATCAGACGCGTAGTTTTCGAGATATATCGAGATATTTAAAAGTTCCGAAGCCGCACCAACATAATAGAGATACAGAAACACCGTGGCCCCTTTCTTTGAGATAACTCTGCACTAGTGAGAGCCGCAAATGCCACTTCCAGCTTAGCTGTGCAGAAGAAGAACAACAAGAAGAAGAAATATCTCGAAATATGTCCGTCAGGCCCCTTCCCTTGAGATAAATATGCAAATATCTCGGAAACGAAGCGAGCTATGGCAAAATGTTAAGAGACCGTTTTTGTAGAGAATTAAGTTTCCTACTTTTTATGTTCTATGATATTTTTTGATCAGATGCGTAGTTCTCGAGATATATCAAGATATTTAAAAGTTCCGAAGCTGCACCAACATAATAGAGGTACAGAAACACCGTGGCCTCTTTCTTTGAGATAACTCTGCACTATTGCGAGCTGCAAATGCCGCTTCGAGCTTAGCTGTGCAGAAGAAGAACAACAAGAAGAAGAAATATCTCGAAATATGTCCGTCAGACCCCTTCCCTTGAGATGAATCTGCAAATATCTTGGAAACGAAGCGAGCTATGGCAAAATGTTAAGAGACCTTTTTTGTAGAGAATAATGTTTCCTACAATTTACGTTCTATGATATTTTTTGATCAGAAGCGCAGTTTTCGAGATATATCGAGATATTTAAAAGTTCCGAAGCTGCACCAACATAATAGAGGTACAGAAACACCGTGGCCTCTTTCTTTGAGATAACTCTGCACTATTGCGAGCTGCAAATGCCACTTCCAGCTTAGCTGTGCAGAAGAAGAACAACAAGAAGAAGAAATATCTCGAAATATGTCCATCAGGACCCTTCCCTTGAGATAAATCTGCAAATATCTCGGAAACGAAGCGAGCTATTGCAAAACGTTAAGAGACCTTTTTTGTAGAGAATTAAGTATCCTACTTTTTATGTTCTATGATATTTTTTGATCAGATGCGTAGTTCTCGAGATATATCAAGATATTTAAAAGTTCCGAAGCCGCACCAACATAATAGAGATACAGAAACACCGTAGCCCCTTTCTTTGCGATAACTCTGCACTACTGCGAGCTGCAAATGCCACTTCCAGCTTAGCTGTGCAGAAGAAGAACAACAAGAAGAAGAAATATCTCGAAATATGTCCGTCAGGCCCCTTCCCTTGAGATAAATCTGCAAATATCTCGGAAACGAAGCGAGCTATGGCAAAATGTTAAGAGACCTTTTTTGTAGAGAATTAAGTTTCCTACTTTTTATGTAGTATGATATTTTTTGATCAGATGCGTAGTTCTCGAGATATATCAAGATATTTAAAAGTTCCGAAGCTGCACCAACATAATAGAGGTACAGAAACACCGTGGCCTCTTTCTTTGAGATAACTCTGCACTATTGCGAGCTGCAAATGCCGCTTCGACCTTAGCTGTGCAGAAGAAGAACAACAAGAAGAAGAAATATCTCGAAATATGTCCGTCAGACCCCTTCCCTTGAGATGAATCTGCAAATATCTTGGAAACGAAGCGAGCTATGGCAAAATGTTAAGAGACCTTTTTTGTAGAGAATAATGTTTCCTACAATTTATGTTCTATGATATTTTTTGATCAGACGCGTAGTTTTCGAGATATATCGAGATATTTAAAAGTTCCGAAGCCGCACCAACATAATAGAGATACAGAAACACCGTGGCCCCTTTCTTTGAGATAACTCTGCACTATTGCGAGCTGCAAATGCCACTTCCAGCTTAGCTGTGCAGAGGAAGAACAACAAGAAGAAGAAATATCTCGAAATATGTCCGTCAGGCCAGTTCCTTTGAGCTGAATCTGCAAATATCTCGGAAACGAAGCGAGCTATGGCAAAATGTTAAGAGACGTTTTTTGTAGAGAATTATGTTTCCTACAATTTATGTTCTATGATATTTTTTGATCAGAAGCGTAGTTTTCGAGATATATCAAGATATTTAAAAGTTCCGAAGCCGCACCAACATAATAGAGATACAGAAACACCGTGGCCCCTTTCTTTGAGATAACTCTGCAATAGTGCGAGCCGCAAATGCCACTTCCAGCTTAGCTGTGCAGAAGAAGAACAACAAGAAGAAGAAATATCTCGAAATATGTCCGTCAGGCCCCTTCCCTTGAGATAAATCTGGAAATATCTCGGAAACGAAGAGAGTTATGGCAAAATGTTAAGAGACCTTTTTTGTAGAGAACTAAGTTTCCTACTTTTCATGTTCTATGATATTTTTTGATCAGATGCGTAGTTCTCGAGATATATCAAGATATTTAAAAGTTCCGAAGCCGCACCAACATAATAGAGATACAGAAACACCGTGGCCCCTTTCTTTGAGATAACTCTGCACTATTGCGAGCTGTAAATGCCACTTCCAGCTTAGCTGTGCAGAAGAAGAACAACAAGAAGAAGAAATATCTCGAAATATGTCCGTTAGGCCCCTTCCCTTGAGATAAATCTGCAAATATCTCGGAAACGAAGCGAGCTATGGCAAAATGTTAAGAGACGATTTTTGTAGAGAATTAAGTTTCCTACTTTTTATGTTCTATGATATTTTTTGATCAGATGCGTAGTTCTCGAGATATATCAAGATATTTAAAAGTTCCGAAGCCGCACCAACATAATAGAGATACAGAAACACCGTGGCCCCTCTCTTTGAGATAACTCTGCACTATTGCGAGCTGCAAATGCCACTTCCAGCTTAGCTGTGCAGAAGAAGAACAACAAGAAGAAGAAATATCTCGAAATATGTCCGTCAGGCCCCTTCCCTTGAGATAAATCTGCAAATATCTCGGAAACGAAGCGAGCTATGGCAAAATGTTTAGAGACCTTTCTTGTAGAGAATTAAGTTTCCTACTTTTTATGTAGTATGATATTTTTTGATCAGATGCGTAGTTCTCGAGATATATCAAGATATTTAAAAGTTCCGAAGCTGCACCAACATAATAGAGGTACAGAAACACCGTGGCCTCTTTCTTTGAGATAACTCTGCACTATTGCGAGCTGCAAATGCCGCTTCGACCTTAGCTGTGCAGAAGAAGAACAACAAGAAGAAGAAATATCTCGAAATATGTCCGTCAGACCCCTTCCCTTGAGATGAATCTGCAAATATCTTGGAAACGAAGCGAGCTATGGCAAAATGTTAAGAGACCTTTTTTGTAGAGAATAATGTTTCCTACAATTTACGTTCTATGATATTTTTTGATCAGAAGCGTAGTTTTCGAGATATATCGAGATATTTAAAAGTTCCGAAGCCGCACCAACATAATAGAGATACAGAAACACCGTGGCCCCTTTCTTTGAGATAACTCTGCACTATTGCGACCTGCAAATGCCACTTCCAGCTCAGCTGTGCAGAAGAAGAACAACAAGAAGAAGAAATATCTCGAAATATGTCCGTCAGGCCCCTTCCCTTGAGATAAATCTGGAAATATCTCGGAAACGAAGAGAGTTATGGCAAAATGTTAAGAGACCTTTTTTGTAGAGAACTAAGTTTCCTACTTTTCATGTTCTATGATATTTTTTGATCAGATGCGTAGTTCTCGAGATATATCAAGATATTTAAAAGTTCCGAAGCCGCACCAACATAATAGAGATACAGAAACACCGTGGCCCCTTTCTTTGAGATAACTCTGCACTATTGCGAGCTGTAAATGCCACTTCCAGCTTAGCTGTGCAGAAGAAGAACAACAAGAAGAAGAAATATCTCGAAATATGTCCGTTAGGCCCCTTCCCTTGAGATAAATCTGCAAATATCTCGGAAACGAAGCGAGCTATGGCAAAATGTTAAGAGACGATTTTTGTAGAGAATTAAGTTTCCTACTTTTTATCTTCTATGATATTTTTTGATCAGATGCGTAGTTCTCGAGATATATCAAGATATTTAAAAGTTCCGAAGCCGCACCAACATAATAGAGATACAGAAACACCGTGGCCCCTCTCTTTGAGATAACTCTGCACTATTGCGAGCTGCAAATGCCACTTCCAGCTTAGCTGTGCAGAAGAAGAACAACAAGAAGAAGAAATATCTCGAAATATGTCCGTCAGGCCCCTTCCCTTGAGATAAATCTGCAAATATCTCGGAAACGAAGCGAGCTATGGCAAAATGTTTAGAGACCTTTCTTGTAGAGAATTAAGTTTCCTACTTTTTATGTAGTATGATATTTTTTGATCAGATGCGTAGTTTTCGAGATATATCAAGATATTTAAAAGTTCCGAAGCTGCACCAACATAATAGAGGTACAGAAACACCGTGGCCTCTTTCTTTGAGATAACTCTGCACTATTGCGAGCTGCAAATGCCGCTTCGACCTTAGCTGTGCAGAAGAAGAACAACAAGAAGAAGAAATATCTCGAAATATGTCCGTCAGACCCCTTCCCTTGAGATGAATCTGCAAATATCTTGGAAACGAAGCGAGCTATGGCAAAATGTTAAGAGACCTTTTTTGTAGAGAATAATGTTTCCTACAATTTATGTTCTATGATATTTTTTGATCAGACGCGTAGTTTTCGAGATATATCGAGATATTTAAAAGTTCCGAAGCCGCACCAACATAATAGAGATACAGAAACACCGTGGCCCCTTTCTTTGAGATAACTCTGCACTATTGCGAGCTGCAAATGCCACTTCCAGCTTAGCTGTGCAGAGGAAGAACAACAAGAAGAAGAAATATCTCGAAATATGTCCGTCAGGCCAGTTCCTTTGAGCTGAATCTGCAAATATCTCGGAAACGAAGCGAGCTATGGCAAAATGTTAAGAGACGTTTTTTGTAGAGAATTATGTTTCCTACAATTTATGTTCTATGATATTTTTTGATCAGAAGCGTAGTTTTCGAGATATATCAAGATATTTAAAAGTTCCGAAGCCGCACCAACATAATAGAGATACAGAAACACCGTGGCCCCTTTCTTTGAGATAACTCTGCAATAGTGCGAGCCGCAAATGCCACTTCCAGCTTAGCTGTGCAGAAGAAGAACAACAAGAAGAAGAAATATCTCGAAATATGTCCGTCAGGCCCCTTCCCTTGAGATAAATCTGGAAATATCTCGGAAACGAAGAGAGTTATGGCAAAATGTTAAGAGACCTTTTTTGTAGAGAACTAAGTTTCCTACTTTTCATGTTCTATGATATTTTTTGATCAGATGCGTAGTTCTCGAGATATATCAAGATATTTAAAAGTTCCGAAGCCGCACCAACATAATAGAGATACAGAAACACCGTGGCCCCTTTCTTTGAGATAACTCTGCACTATTGCGAGCTGTAAATGCCACTTCCAGCTTAGCTGTGCAGAAGAAGAACAACAAGAAGAAGAAATATCTCGAAATATGTCCGTTAGGCCCCTTCCCTTGAGATAAATCTGCAAATATCTCGGAAACGAAGCGAGCTATGGCAAAATGTTAAGAGACGATTTTTGTAGAGAATTAAGTTTCCTACTTTTTATGTTGTATGATATTTTTTGATCAGATGCGTAGTTCTCGAGATATATCAAGATATTTAAAAGTTCCGAAGCCGCACCAACATAATAGAGATACAGAAACACCGTGGCCCCTCTCTTTGAGATAACTCTGCACTATTGCGAGCTGCAAATGCCACTTCCAGCTTAGCTGTGCAGAAGAAGAACAACAAGAAGAAGAAATATCTCGAAATATGTCCGTCAGGCCCCTTCCCTTGAGATAAATCTGCAAATATCTCGGAAACGAAGCGAGCTATGGCAAAATGTTTAGAGACCTTTCTTGTAGAGAATTAAGTTTCCTACTTTTTATGTAGTATGATATTTTTTGATCAGATGTGTAGTTCTCGAGATATATCAAGATATTTAAAAGTTCCGAAGCTGCACCAACATAATAGAGGTACAGAAACACCGTGGCCTCTTTCTTTGAGATAACTCTGCACTATTGCGAGCTGCAAATGCCACTTCGAGCTTAGCTGTGCAGAAGAAGAACACCAAGAAGAAGAAATATCTCGAAATATGTCCGTCAGGCCCCTTCCCTTGAAATAAATATGCAAATATCTCGGAAACGAAGCGAGCTATGGCAAAATGTTAAGAGACCTTTTTTGTAGAGAATTAAGTTTCCTACTTTTTATGTTCTATGATATTTTTGGATCAGATGCGTAGTTCTCGAGATATATCAAGATATTTAAAAGTTCCGAAGCCGCACCAACATAATAGAGATACAGAAACACCGTGGCCCCTTTCTTTGAGATAACTCTGCACTATTGCGAGCTGCAAATGCCACTTCCAGCTTAGCTGTGCAGAGGAAGAACAACAAGAAGAAGAAATATCTCGAAATATGTCCGTCAGGCCAGTTCCTTTGAGCTGAATCTGCAAATATCTCGGAAACGAAGCGAGCTATGGCAAAATGTTAAGAGACGTTTTTTGTAGAGAATTATGTTTCCTACAATTTATGTTCTATGATATTTTTTGATCAGAAGCGTAGTTTTCGAGATATATCGAGATATTTAAAAGTTCCGAAGACGCACCAACATAATAGAGATACAGAAACACCGTGGCCCCTTTCCTTGAGATAACTGTGCACTAGTGCGAGCCGCAAATGCCACTTCCAGCTTAGCTGTGCAGAAGAAGAACAACAAGAAGAAGAAATATCTCGAAATATGTCCGTCAGGCCCCTTCCCTTGAGATATATCTGCAAATATCTCGGAAACGAAGCGAGCTATGGCAAAATGTTAAGAGACCGTTTTTGTAGAGAATTATGTTTCCTACTTTTTATGTTCTATGATATTTTTTGATCAGACGTGTAGTTCTCGAGATATATCAAGATATTTAAAAGTTCCGAAGCCGCACCAACATAATAGAGATACAGAAACACCGTGGCCCCTTTCTTTGAGATAACTCTGCACTAGTGCGAGCCGCAAATGCCACTTCCAGCTTAGCTGTGCAGAAGAAGAACAACAAGAAGAAGAAATATCTCGACATATGTCCGTTAGGCCCCTTCCCTTGAGATAAATCTGCAAATATCTCGGAAACGAAGCGAGCTATGGCAAACCGTTAAGAGACCTTTTTTGTAGAGAATTATGTTTCCTACAATTTATGTTCTATGATATTTTTTGATCAGAAGCGTAGTTTTCGGGATATATCGAGATATTTAAAAGTTCCGAAGCCGCACCAACATAATAGAGATACAGAAACACCGTGGCCCCTTTCTTTGAGATAACTCTGCAATAGTGCGAGCCGCAAATGCCACTTCCAGCTTAGCTGTGCAGAAGAAGAACAACAAGAAGAAGAAATATCTCGAAATATGTCCGTCAGGCCCCTTTCCTTGAGATATATCTGCAAATATCTCGGAAACGAAGCGAGCTATGGCAAAATGTTAAGAGACCGTTTTTGTAGAGAATTATGTTTCCTACTTTTTATGTTCTATGATATTTTTTGATCAGACGTGTAGTTCTCGAGATATATCAAGATATTTAAAAGTTCCGAAGCCGCACCAACATAATAGAGATACAGAAACACCGTGGCCCCTTTCTTTGAGATAACTCTGCACTAGTGCGAGCCGCAAATGCCACTTCCAGCTTAGCTGTGCAGAAGAAGAACAACAAGAAGAAGAAATATCTCGACATATGTCCGTTAGGCCCCTTCCCTTGAGATAAATCTGCAAATATCTCGGAAACGAAGCGAGCTATGGCAAACCGTTAAGAGACCTTTTTTGTAGAGAATTAAGTTTCCTACTTTTTATGTTCTATGATATTTTTTGATCAGATGCGTAGTTCTCGATATATATCAAGATATTTAAAAGTTCCGAAGCCGCACCAACATAATAGAGATACAGAAACACCGTGCCCCCTTTCTTTGAGATATCTCTGCACTATTGCGAGCTGTAAATGCCACTTCCAGCTTAGCTGTGCAGAAGAAGAACAACAAGAAGAAGAAATATCTCGAAATATGTCCGTCAGGCCCCTTCCCTTGAGATAAATCTGCAAATATCTCGGAAACGAAGCGAGCTATGGCAAAATGTTAAGAGACCTTTTTTGTAGAGAATTAAGTTACCTACTTTTCATGTTCTATGATATTTTTTGATCAGATGCGTAGTTCTCGAGATATATCAAGATATTTAAAAGTTCCGAAGCCGCACCAACATAATAGAGATACAGAAACACCGTGGCTCCTTTCTTTGAGATAACTCTGCACTATTGCGAGCTGGAAATGCCACTTCCAGTTTAGCTGTGCAGAAGAAGAACAACAAGAAGAAGAAATATCTCGAAATATGTCCGTTAGGCCCCTTCCCTTGAGATATATCTGCAAATATCTCGGAAACGAAGCGAGCTATGGCAAAATGTTAAGAGACCATTTTTGTAGAGAATTAAGTTTCCTACTTTTTATGTTCTATGATATTTTTTGATCAGATGCGTAGTTCTCGAGATATATCAAGATATTTAAAAGTTCCGAAGCCGCACCAACATAATAGAGATACAGAAACACCGTGGCCCCTTTCTTTGAGATAACTCTGCACTATTGCGAGCTGGAAATGCCACTTCCAGTTTAGCTGTGCAGAAGAAGAACAACAAGAAGAAGAAATATCACGAAATATGTCCGTTAGGCCCCTTCCCTTGAGATAAATCTGCAAATATCTCGGAAACGAAGCGAGCTATGGCAAAATGTTAAGAGACCTTTTTTGTAGAGAATTAAGTTTCCTACTTTTTATGTTCTATGATATTTTTTGATCAGATGCGCAGTTCTCGAGATATATCAAGATATTTAAAAGTTCCGAAGGCGCACCAACATAATAGAGATACAGAAACACCGTGGCCCCTTTCTTTGAGATAACTCTGCACTATTGCGAGCTGCAAATGCCACTTCCAGCTTAGCTGTGCAGATGAAGAACAACAAGAAGAAGAAATATCTCGAAATATGTCCGTCAGGCCAGTTCCTTTGAGCTGAATCTGCAAATATCTCGGAAACGAAGCGAGCTATGGCAAAATGTTAAGAGACGTTTTTTGTAGAGAATTATGTTTCCTACAATTTATGTTCTATGATATTTTTTGATCAGAAGCGTAGTTTTCGAGATATATCGAGATATTTAAAAGTTCCGAAGCCGCACCAACATAATGGAGATACAGAAACACCGTGGCCCCTTTCTTTGAGATAACTCTGCACTATTGCGAGCTGCAAATGCCACTTCCAGCTTAGCTGGGCAGAAGAAGAACAACAAGAAGAAGAAATATCTCGAAATATGTCCGTCAGGCCCCTTCCCTTGAGATAAATCTGGAAATATCTCGGAAACGAAGAGAGTTATGGCAAAATGTTAAGAGACCTTTTTTGTAGAGAATTAAGTTTCCTACTTTTCATGTTCTATGATATTTTTTGATCAGATGCGTAGTTCTCGAGATATATCAAGATATTTAAAAGTTCCGAAGCCGCACCAACATAATAGAGATACAGAAACACCGTGGCCCCTTTCTTTGAGATATCTCTGCACTATTGCGAGCTGTAAATGCCACTTCCAGCTTAGCTGTGCAGAAGAAGAACAACAAGAAGAAGAAATATCTCGAAATATGTCCGTCAGGCCCCTTCCCTTGAGATATATCTGCAAATATCTCGGAAACGAAGCGAGCTATGGCAAAATGTTAAGAGACCTTTTTTGTAGAGAATTAAGTTTCCTACTTTTTATGTTCTATGATATTTTTTTATCAGATGCGTAGTTCTCGAGATATATCAAGATATTTAAAAGTTCCGAAGCCGCACCAACATAATAGAGATACAGAAACACCGTGGCCCCTTTCTTTGAGATAACTCTGCACTAGTGCGAGCCGCAAATGCCACTTCCAGCTTAGCTGTGCAGAAGAAGAACAACAAGAAGAAGAAATATCTCGAAATATGTCAATCAGGCCCCTTCCCTTGAGATAAATCTGCAAATATCTCGGAAACGAAGCGAGCTATGGCAAAATGTTAAGAGACCTTTTTTGTAGAGAATTAAGTTTCCTACTTTTTATGTTCTATGATATTTTTTGATCAGATGCGCAGTTCTCGAGATATATCAAGATATTTAAAAGTTCCGAAGCCGCACCAACATAATAGAGATACAGAAACACCGTGGCCCCTTTCTTTGAGATAACTCTGCACTATTGCGAGCTGCAAATGCCACTTCCAGCTTAGCTGTGCAGAGGAAGAACAACAAGAAGAAGAAATATCTCGAAATATGTCCGTCAGGCCAGTTCCTTTGAGCTGAATCTGCAAATATCTCGGAAACGAAGCGAGCTATGGCAAAATGTTAAGAGACCTTTTTTGTAGGGAATTAAGTTTCCTACTTTTTATGTTCTATGATATTTTTTGATCAGATGCGTAGTTCTCGAGATATATCAAGATATTTAAAAGTTCCGAAGCCGCACCAACATAATAGGGATACAGAAACACCGTGGCCCCTCTCTTTGAGATAACTCTGCACTATTGCGAGCTGGAAATGCCACTTCCAGTTTAGCTGTGCAGAAGAAGAACAACAAGAAGAAGAAATATCTCGAAATATGTCCGTTAGGCCCCTTCCCTTGAGATAAATGTGCAAATATCTCGGAAACGAAGCGAGCTATGGCAAAATGTTAAGAGACCTTTTTTGTAGAGAATTAAGTTTCCTACTTTTTATGTTCTATGATATTTTTTGATCAGATGCGCAGTTCTCGAGATATATCAAGATATTTAAAAGTTCCGAAGCCGCACCAACATAATAGAGATACAGAAACACCGTGGCCCCTTTCTTTGAGATAACTCTGCACTATTGCGAGCTGCAAATGCCACTTCCAGCTTAGCTGTGCAGATGAAGAACAACAAGAAGAAGAAATATCTCGAAATATGTCCGTCAGGCCAGTTCCTTTGAGCTGAATCTGCAAATATCTCGGAAACGAAGCGAGCTATGGCAAAATGTTAAGAGACGTTTTTTGTAGAGAATTATGTTTCCTACAATTTATGTTCTATGATATTTTTTGATCAGAAGCGTAGTTTTCGAGATATATCGAGATATTTAAAAGTTCCGAAGCCGCACCAACATAATGGAGATACAGAAACACCGTGGCCCCTTTCTTTGAGATAACGCTGCACTAGTGCGAGCTGAAATGCCACTTCCAGTTTAGCTGTGCAGAAGAAGAACAACAAGAAGCAGAAATATCTCGAAATATGTCCGTTAGGCCCCTTCCCTTGAGATAAATCTGCAAATATCTCGGAAACGAAGCGAGCTATGGCAAAATGTTAAGAGACCTTTTTTGTAGAGAATTAAGTTTCCTACTTTTTATGTTCTATGATATTTTTTGATCAGATGCGTAGTTCTCGAGATATATCAAGATATTTAAAAGTTCCGAAGCCGCACCAACATAATAGAGATACAGAAACACCGTGGCCCCTTTCTTTGAGATAACTCTGCACTATTGCGAGCTGGAAATGCCACTTCCAGTTTAGCTGTGCACAAGAAGAACAACAAGAAGAAGAAATATCTCGAAATATGTCCGTCAGGCCCCTTCCCTTGAGATATATCTGCAAATATCTCGGAAACGAAGCGAGCTATGGCAAAATGTTAAGAGACCTTTTTTGTAGAGAATTATGTTTCCTACAATTTATGTTCTATGATATTTTTTGATCAGAAGCGTAGTTTTCGAGATATATCGAGATATTTAAAAGTTCCGAAGCCGCACCAACATAATAGAGATACAGAAACACCGTGGCCCCTTTCTTTGAGATAACTCTGCACTATTGCGAGCTGCAAATGCCACTTCCAGCTTAGCTGTGCAGAGGAAGAAGAACAAGAAGAAGAAATATCTCGAAGTATGTCCGTCAGGCCAGTTCCTTTGAGCTGAATCTGCAAATATCTCGGAAACGAAGCGAGCTATGGCAAAATGTTAAGAGACCTTTTTTGTAGAGAATTAAGTTTCCTACTTTTTATGTTCTATGATATTTTTTGATCAGATGCGTAGTTCTCGAGATATATCAAGATATTTAAAAGTTCCGAAGCCGCACCAACATAATAGGGATACAGCAACACCGTGGCCCCTCTCTTTGAGATAACTCTGCACTATTGCGAGCTGGAAATGCCACTTCCAGTTTAGCTGTGCAGAAGAAGAACAACAAGAAGAAAAAATATCTCGAAATATGTCCGTTAGGCCCCTTCCCTTGAGATAAATGTGCAAATATCTCGGAAACGAAGCGAGCTATGGCAAAATGTGAAGAGACCTTTTTTGTAGAGAATTAAGTTTCCTACTTTTTATGTTCTATGATATTTTTTGATCAGATGCGTAGTTCTCGAGATATATCAAGATATTTAAAAGTTCCGAAGCCGCACCAACATAATAGAGATACAGAAACACCGTGGCCCCTTTCTTTGAGATAACTCTGCACTATTGCGACCTGCAAATGCCACTTCCAGCTCAGCTGTGCAGAAGAAGAACAACAAGAAGAAGAAATATCTCGAAATATGTCCGTCAGGCCCCTTCCCTTGAGATGTATCTGCAAATATCTCGGAAACGAAGCGAGCTATGGCAAAATGTTAAGAGACCTTTTTTGTAGAGAATTATGTTTCCTACTTTTTATGTTCTATGATATTTTTTGATCAGATGCGTAGTTCTCGAGATATATCAAGATATTTAAAAGTTCCGAAGCCGCACCAACATAATAGAGATACAGAAACACCGTGGCCCCTTTCTTTGAGATAACTCTGCACTATTGCGAGCTGCAAATGCCACTTCCAGCTTAGCTGTGCAGATGAAGAACAACAAGAAGAAGAAATATCTCGAAATATGTCCGTCAGGCCAGTTCCTTTGAGCTGAATCTGCAAATATCTCGGAAACGAAGCGAGCTATGGCAAAATGTTAAGAGACGTTTTTTGTAGAGAATTATGTTTCCTACAATTTATGTTCTATGATATTTTTTGATCAGAAGCGTAGTTTTCGAGATATATCGAGATATTTAAAAGTTCCGAAGCCGCACCAACATAATGGAGATACAGAAACACCGTGGCCCCTTTCTTTGAGATAACGCTGCACTAGTGCGAGCTGGAAATGCCACTTCCAGTTTAGCTGTGCAGAAGAAGAACAACAAGAAGCAGAAATATCTCGAAATATGTCCGTTAGGCCCCTTCCCTTGAGATAAATCTGCAAATATCTCGGAAACGAAGCGAGCTATGGCAAAATGTTAAGAGACCTTTTTTGTAGAGAATTAAGTTTCCTACTTTTTATGTTCTATGATATTTTTTGATCAGATGCGTAGTTCTCGAGATATATCAAGATATTTAAAAGTTCCGAAGCCGCACCAACATAATAGAGATACAGAAACACCGTGGCCCCTTTCTTTGAGATAACTCTGCACTATTGCGAGCTGGAAATGCCACTTCCAGTTTAGCTGTGCACAAGAAGAACAACAAGAAGAAGAAATATCTCGAAATATGTCCGTCAGGCCCCTTCCCTTGAGATATATCTGCAAATATCTCGGAAACGAAGCGAGCTATGGCAAAATGTTAAGAGACCTTTTTTGTAGAGAATTATGTTTCCTACAATTTATGTTCTATGATATTTTTTGATCAGAAGCGTAGTTTTCGAGATATATCGAGATATTTAAAAGTTCCGAAGCCGCACCAACATAATAGAGATACAGAAACACCGTGGCCCCTTTCTTTGAGATAACTCTGCACTATTGCGAGCTGCAAATGCCACTTCCAGCTTAGCTGTGCAGAGGAAGAACAACAAGAAGAAGAAATATCTCGAAATATGTCCGTCAGGCCAGTTCCTTTGAGCTGAATCTGCAAATATCTCGGAAACGAAGCGAGCTATGGCAAAATGTTAAGAGACCTTTTTTGTAGAGAATTAAGTTTCCTACTTTTTATGTTCTATGATATTTTTTGATCAGATGCGTAGTTCTCGACATATATCAAGATATTTAAAAGTTCCGAAGCCGCACCAACATAATAGGGATACAGCAACACCGTGGCCCCTCTCTTTGAGATAACTCTGCACTATTGCGAGCTGGAAATGCCACTTCCAGTTTAGCTGTGCAGAAGAAGAACAACAAGAAGAAGAAATATCACGAAATATGTCCGTTAGGCCCCTTCCATTGAGATAAATCTGCAAATATCTCGGAAACGAAGCGAGCTATGGCAAAATGTTAAGAGACCTTTTTTGTAGAGAATTAAGTTTCCTACTTTTTATGTTCTATGACATTTTTTGATCAGATGCGCAGTTCTCGAGATATATCAAGATATTTAAAAGTTCCGAAGCCGCACCAACATAATAGAGATACAGAAACACCGTGGCCCCTTTCTTTGAGATAACTCTGCACTATTGCGAGCTGCAAATGCCACTTCCAGCTTAGCTGTGCAGAGGAAGAACAACAAGAAGAAGAAATATCTCGAAATATGTCCGTCAGGCCAGTTCCTTTGAGCTGAATCTGCAAATATCTCGGAAACGAAGCGAGCTATGGCAAAATGTTAAGAGACCTTTTTTGTAGGGAATTAAGTTTCCTACTTTTTATGTTCTATGATATTTTTTGATCAGATGCGTAGTTCTCGAGATATATCAAGATATTTAAAAGTTCCGAAGCCGCACCAACATAATAGGGATACAGAAACACCGTGGCCCCTCTCTTTGAGATAACTCTGCACTATTGCGAGCTGGAAATGCCACTTCCAGTTTAGCTGTGCAGAAGAAGAACAACAAGAAGAAGAAATATCTCGAAATATTTCCGTTAGGCCCCTTCCCTTGAGATAAATGTGCAAATATCTCGGAAACGAAGCGAGCTATGGCAAAATGTTAAGAGACCTTTTTTGTAGAGAATTAAGTTTCCTACTTTTTATGTTCTATGATATTTTTTGATCAGATGCGCAGTTCTCGAGATATATCAAGATATTTAAAAGTTCCGAAGCCGCACCAACATAATAGAGATACAGAAACACCGTGGCCCCTTTCTTTGAGATAACTCTGCACTATTGCGAGCTGCAAATGCCACTTCCAGCTTAGCTGTGCAGATGAAGAACAACAAGAAGAAGAAATATCTCGAAATATGTCCGTCAGGCCAGTTCCTTTGAGCTGAATCTGCAAATATCTCGGAAACGAAGCGAGCTATGGCAAAATGTTAAGAGACGTTTTTTGTAGAGAATTATGTTTCCTACAATTTATGTTCTATGATATTTTTTGATCAGAAGCGTAGTTTTCGAGATATATCGAGATATTTAAAAGTTCCGAAGCCGCACCAACATAATGGAGATACAGAAACACCGTGGCCCCTTTCTTTGAGATAACGCTGCACTAGTGCGAGCTGGAAATGCCACTTCCAGTTTAGCTGTGCAGAAGAAGAACAACAAGAAGCAGAAATATCTCGAAATATGTCCGTTAGGCCCCTTCCCTTGAGATAAATCTGCAAATATCTCGGAAACGAAGCGAGCTATGGCAAAATGTTAAGAGACCTTTTTTGTAGAGAATTAAGTTTCCTACTTTTTATGTTCTATGATATTTTTTGATCAGATGCGCAGTTCTCGAGATATATCAAGATATTTAAAAGTTCCGAAGCCGCACCAACATAATAGAGATACAGAAACACCGTGGCCCCTTTCTTTGAGATAACTCTGCACTATTGCGAGCTGCAAATGCCACTTCCAGCTTAGCTGTGCAGATGAAGAACAACAAGAAGAAGAAATATCTCGAAATATGTCCGTCAGGCCAGTTCCTTTGAGCTGAATCTGCAAATATCTCGGAAACGAAGCGAGCTATGGCAAAATGTTAAGAGACGTTTTTTGTAGAGAATTATGTTTCCTACAATTTATGTTCTATGATATTTTTTGATCAGAAGCGTAGTTTTCGAGATATATCGAGATATTTAAAAGTTCCGAAGCCGCACCAACATAATGGAGATACAGAAACACCGTGGCCCCTTTCTTTGAGATAACGCTGCACTAGTGCGAGCTGGAAATGCCACTTCCAGTTTAGCTGTGCAGAAGAAGAACAACAAGAAGCAGAAATATCTCGAAATATGTCCGTTAGGCCCCTTCCCTTGAGATAAATCTGCAAATATCTCGGAAACGAAGCGAGCTATGGCAAAATGTTAAGAGACCTTTTTTGTAGAGAATTAAGTTTCCTACTTTTTATGTTCTATGATATTTTTTGATCAGATGCGTAGTTCTCGAGATATATCAAGATATTTAAAAGTTCCGAAGCCGCACCAACATAATAGAGATACAGAAACACCGTGGCCCCTTTCTTTGAGATAACTCTGCACTATTGCGAGCTGGAAATGCCACTTCCAGTTTAGCTGTGCACAAGAAGAACAACAAGAAGAAGAAATATCTCGAAATATGTCCGTCAGGCCCCTTCCCTTGAGATATATCTGCAAATATCTCGGAAACGAAGCGAGCTATGGCAAAATGTTAAGAGACCTTTTTTGTAGAGAATTATGTTTCCTACAATTTATGTTCTATGATATTTTTTGATCAGAAGCGTAGTTTTCGAGATATATCGAGATATTTAAAAGTTCCGAAGCCGCACCAACATAATAGAGATACAGAAACACCGTGGCCCCTTTCTTTGAGATAACTCTGCACTATTGCGAGCTGCAAATGCCACTTCCAGCTTAGCTGTGCAGAGGAAGAACAACAAGAAGAAGAAATATCTCGAAATATGTCCGTCAGGCCAGTTCCTTTGAGCTGAATCTGCAAATATCTCGGAAACGAAGCGAGCTATGGCAAAATGTTAAGAGACCTTTTTTGTAGAGAATTAAGTTTCCTACTTTTTATGTTCTATGATATTTTTTGATCAGATGCGTAGTTCTCGACATATATCAAGATATTTAAAAGTTCCGAAGCCGCACCAACATAATAGGGATACAGCAACACCGTGGCCCCTCTCTTTGAGATAACTCTGCACTATTGCGAGCTGGAAATGCCACTTCCAGTTTAGCTGTGCAGAAGAAGAACAACAAGAAGAAGAAATATCACGAAATATGTCCGTTAGGCCCCTTCCATTGAGATAAATCTGCAAATATCTCGGAAACGAAGCGAGCTATGGCAAAATGTTAAGAGACCTTTTTTGTAGAGAATTAAGTTTCCTACTTTTTATGTTCTATGACATTTTTTGATCAGATGCGCAGTTCTCGAGATATATCAAGATATTTAAAAGTTCCGAAGCCGCACCAACATAATAGAGATACAGAAACACCGTGGCCCCTTTCTTTGAGATAACTCTGCACTATTGCGAGCTGCAAATGCCACTTCCAGCTTAGCTGTGCAGAGGAAGAACAACAAGAAGAAGAAATATCTCGAAATATGTCCGTCAGGCCAGTTCCTTTGAGCTGAATCTGCAAATATCTCGGAAACGAAGCGAGCTATGGCAAAATGTTAAGAGACCTTTTTTGTAGGGAATTAAGTTTCCTACTTTTTATGTTCTATGATATTTTTTGATCAGATGCGTAGTTCTCGAGATATATCAAGATATTTAAAAGTTCCGAAGCCGCACCAACATAATAGGGATACAGAAACACCGTGGCCCCTCTCTTTGAGATAACTCTGCACTATTGCGAGCTGGAAATGCCACTTCCAGTTTAGCTGTGCAGAAGAAGAACAACAAGAAGAAGAAATATCTCGAAATATGTCCGTTAGGCCCCTTCCCTTGAGATAAATGTGCAAATATCTCGGAAACGAAGCGAGCTATGGCAAAATGTTAAGAGACCTTTTTTGTAGAGAATTAAGTTTCCTACTTTTTATGTTCTATGATATTTTTTGATCAGATGCGCAGTTCTCGAGATATATCAAGATATTTAAAAGTTCCGAAGCCGCACCAACATAATAGAGATACAGAAACACCGTGGCCCCTTTCTTTGAGATAACTCTGCACTATTGCGAGCTGCAAATGCCACTTCCAGCTTAGCTGTGCAGATGAAGAACAACAAGAAGAAGAAATATCTCGAAATATGTCCGTCAGGCCAGTTCCTTTGAGCTGAATCTGCAAATATCTCGGAAACGAAGCGAGCTATGGCAAAATGTTAAGAGACGTTTTTTGTAGAGAATTATGTTTCCTACAATTTATGTTCTATGATATTTTTTGATCAGAAGCGTAGTTTTCGAGATATATCGAGATATTTAAAAGTTCCGAAGCCGCACCAACATAATGGAGATACAGAAACACCGTGGCCCCTTTCTTTGAGATAACGCTGCACTAGTGCGAGCTGGAAATGCCACTTCCAGTTTAGCTGTGCAGAAGAAGAACAACAAGAAGCAGAAATATCTCGAAATATGTCCGTTAGGCCCCTTCCCTTGAGATAAATCTGCAAATATCTCGGAAACGAAGCGAGCTATGGCAAAATGTTAAGAGACCTTTTTTGTAGAGAATTAAGTTTCCTACTTTTTATGTTCTATGATATTTTTTGATCAGATGCGCAGTTCTCGAGATATATCAAGATATTTAAAAGTTCCGAAGCCGCACCAACATAATAGAGATACAGAAACACCGTGGCCCCTTTCTTTGAGATAACTCTGCACTATTGCGAGCTGCAAATGCCACTTCCAGCTTAGCTGTGCAGATGAAGAACAACAAGAAGAAGAAATATCTCGAAATATGTCCGTCAGGCCAGTTCCTTTGAGCTGAATCTGCAAATATCTCGGAAACGAAGCGAGCTATGGCAAAATGTTAAGAGACGTTTTTTGTAGAGAATTATGTTTCCTACAATTTATGTTCTATGATATTTTTTGATCAGAAGCGTAGTTTTCGAGATATATCGAGATATTTAAAAGTTCCGAAGCCGCACCAACATAATGGAGATACAGAAACACCGTGGCCCCTTTCTTTGAGATAACGCTGCACTAGTGCGAGCTGGAAATGCCACTTCCAGTTTAGCTGTGCAGAAGAAGAACAACAAGAAGCAGAAATATCTCGAAATATGTCCGTTAGGCCCCTTCCCTTGAGATAAATCTGCAAATATCTCGGAAACGAAGCGAGCTATGGCAAAATGTTAAGAGACCTTTTTTGTAGAGAATTAAGTTTCCTACTTTTTATGTTCTATGATATTTTTTGATCAGATGCGTAGTTCTCGAGATATATCAAGATATTTAAAAGTTCCGAAGCCGCACCAACATAATAGAGATACAGAAACACCGTGGCCCCTTTCTTTGAGATAACTCTGCACTATTGCGAGCTGGAAATGCCACTTCCAGTTTAGCTGTGCACAAGAAGAACAACAAGAAGAAGAAATATCTCGAAATATGTCCGTCAGGCCCCTTCCCTTGAGATATATCTGCAAATATCTCGGAAACGAAGCGAGCTATGGCAAAATGTTAAGAGACCTTTTTTGTAGAGAATTATGTTTCCTACAATTTATGTTCTATGATATTTTTTGATCAGAAGCGTAGTTTTCGAGATATATCGAGATATTTAAAAGTTCCGAAGCCGCACCAACATAATAGAGATACAGAAACACCGTGGCCCCTTTCTTTGAGATAACTCTGCACTATTGCGAGCTGCAAATGCCACTTCCAGCTTAGCTGTGCAGAGGAAGAACAACAAGAAGAAGAAATATCTCGAAATATGTCCGTCAGGCCAGTTCCTTTGAGCTGAATCTGCAAATATCTCGGAAACGAAGCGAGCTATGGCAAAATGTTAAGAGACCTTTTTTGTAGAGAATTAAGTTTCCTACTTTTTATGTTCTATGATATTTTTTGATCAGATGCGTAGTTCTCGAGATATATCAAGATATTTAAAAGTTCCGAAGCCGCACCAACATAATAGGGATACAGCAACACCGTGGCCCCTCTCTTTGAGATAACTCTGCACTATTGCGAGCTGGAAATGCCACTTCCAGTTTAGCTGTGCAGAAGAAGAACAACAAGAAGAAAAAATATCTCGAAATATGTCCGTTAGGCCCCTTCCCTTGAGATAAATGTGCAAATATCTCGGAAACGAAGCGAGCTATGGCAAAATGTTAAGAGACCTTTTTTGTAGAGAATTAAGTTTCCTACTTTTTATGTTCTATGATATTTTTTGATCAGATGCGTAGTTCTCGAGATATATCAAGATATTTAAAAGTTCCGAAGCCGCACCAACATAATAGAGATACAGAAACACCGTGGCCCCTTTCTTTGAGATAACTCTGCACTATTGCGACCTGCAAATGCCACTTCCAGCTCAGCTGTGCAGAAGAAGAACAACAAGAAGAAGAAATATCTCGAAATATGTCCGTCAGGCCCCTTCCCTTGAGATGTATCTGCAAATATCTCGGAAACGAAGCGAGCTATGGCAAAATGTTAAGAGACCTTTTTTGTAGAGAATTATGTTTCCTACAATTTATGTTCTATGATATTTTTTGATCAGAAGCGTAGTTTTCGAGATATATCGAGATATTTAAAAGTTCCGAAGACGCACCAACATAATAGAGATACAGAAACACCGTGGCCCCTTTCCTTGAGATAACTGTGCACTAGTGCGAGCCGCAAATGCCACTTCCAGCTTAGCTGTGCAGAAGAAGAACAACAAGAAGAAGAAATATCTCGAAATATGTCCGTCAGGCCCCTTCCCTTGAGATATATCTGCAAATATCTCGGAAACGAAGCGAGCTATGGCAAAATGTTAAGAGACCGTTTTTGTAGAGAATTATGTTTCCTACTTTTTATGTTCTATGATATTTTTTGATCAGACGTGTAGTTCTCGAGATATATCAAGATATTTAAAAGTTCCGAAGCCGCACCAACATAATAGAGATACAGAAACACCGTGGCCCCTTTCTTTGAGATAACTCTGCACTAGTGCGAGCCGCAAATGCCACTTCCAGCTTAGCTGTGCAGAAGAAGAACAACAAGAAGAAGAAATATCTCGAAATATGTCCGTTAGGCCCCTTCCCTTGAGATAAATCTGCAAATATCTCGGAAACGAAGCGAGCTATCGCAAAATGTTAAGAGACCTTTTTTGTAGAGAATTAAGTTTCCTACTTTTTATGGTCTATGATATTTTTTGATCAGATGCGTAGTTCTCGAGATATATCAAGATATTTAAAAGTTCCGAAGCCGCACCAACATAATAGAGATACAGAAACACCGTGGCCCCTTTCTTTGAGATAACTCTGCACTAGTGCGAGCCGCAAATGCCACTTCCAGCTTAGCTGTGCAGAAGAAGAACAACAAGAAGAAGAAATATCTCGAAATATGTCCGTCAGGCCCCTTCCCTTGAGATAAATCTGCAAATATCTCGGAAACGAAGCGAGCTATGGCAAAATGTTAAGAGACCTTTTTTGTAGAGAATTAAGTTTCCTACTTTTTACGTTCTATGATATTTTTTGATCAGATGCGTAGTTCTCGAGATATATCAAGATATTTAAAAGTTCCGAAGCCGCACCAACATAATAGAGATACAGAAACACCGTGGCCCCTTTCTTTGAGATAACTCTGCACTATTGCGAGCTGGAAATGCCACTTCCAGTTTAGCTGTGCAGAAGAAGAACAACAAGAAGAAGAAATATCACGAAATATGTCCGTTAGGCCCCTTCCCTTGAGATAAATCTGCAAATATCTCGGAAACGAAGCGAGCTATGGCAACATGTTAAGAGACCTTTTTTGTAGAGAATTAAGTTTCTTCCTTTTTATGTTCTATGATATTTTTTGATCAGATGCGCAGTTCTCGAGATATATCAAGATATTTAAAAGTTCCGAAGCCGCACCAACATAATAGAGATACAGAAACACCGTGGCTCCTTTCTTTGAGATAACTCTGCACTATTGCGAGCTGGAAATGCCACTTCCAGTTTAGCTGTGCAGAAGAAGAACAACAAGAAGAAGAAATATCTCGAAATATGTCCGTTAGGCCCCTTCCCTTGAGATAAATCTGCAAATATCTCGGAAACGAAGCGAGCTATGGCAAAATGTTAAGAGACCTTTTTTGTAGAGAATTAAGTTTCCTACTTTTTACGTTCTATGGTATTTTTTGATCAGATGCGCAGTTCACGAGATATATCAAGATATTTAAAAGTTCCGAAGCCGCACCAACATAATAGAGATACAGAAACACAGTGGCCCCTTTCTTTGAGATAACTCTGCACTATTGCGAGCTGCAAATGCCACTTCCAGCTTAGCTGTGCAGAAGAAGAACAACAAGAAGAAGAAATATCTCGAAATATGTCCGTCAGGCCCCTTCCCTTGAGATAAATCTGGAAATATCTCGGAAACGAAGAGAGTTATGGCAAAATGTTAAGAGACCTTTTTTGTAGAGAATTAAGTTTCCTACTTTTCATGTTCTACGATATTTTTTGATCAGATGCGTAGTTCTCGAGATATATCAAGATATTTAAAAGTTCCGAAGCCGCACCAACATAATAGAGATACAGAAACACCGTGGCCCCTTTCTTTGAGATAACTCTGCACTATTGCGAGCTGGAAATGCCACTTCCAGTTTAGCTGTGCAGAAGAAGAACAACAAGAAGAAGAAATATCTCGAAATATGTCCGTTAGGCCCCTTCCCTTGAGATAAATGTGCAAATATCTCGGAAACGAAGCGAGCTATGGCAAAATGTTAAGAGACCTTTTTTGTAGAGAATTAAGTTTCCTACTTTTTATGTTCTATGATATTTTTTGATCAGATGCGCAGTTCTCGAGATATATCAAGATATTTAAAAGTTCCGAAGCCGCACCAACATAATAGAGATACAGAAACACCGTGGCCCCTTTCTTTGAGATAACTCTGCACTATTGCGAGCTGCAAATGCCACTTCCAGCTTAGCTGTGCAGATGAAGAACAACAAGAAGAAGAAATATCTCGAAATATGTCCGTCAGGCCAGTTCCTTTGAGGTGAATCTGCAAATATCTCGGAAACGAAGCGAGCTATGGCAAAATGTTAAGAGACGTTTTTTGTAGAGAATTATGTTTCCTACAATTTATGTTCTATGATATTTCTTGATCAGAAGCGTAGTTTTCGAGATATATCGAGATATTTAAAAGTTCCGAAGCCGCACCAACATAATGGAGATACAGAAACACCGTGGCCCCTTTCTTTGAGATAACGCTGCACTAGTGCGAGCTGGAAATGCCACTTCCAGTTTAGCTGTGCAGAAGAAGAACAACAAGAAGCAGAAATATCTCGAAATATGTCCGTTAGGCCCCTTCCCTTGAGATAAATCTGCAAATATCTCGGAAACGAAGCGAGCTATGGCAAAATGTTAAGAGACCTTTTTTGTAGAGAATTAAGTTTCCTACTTTTTATGTTCTATGATATTTTTTGATCAGATGCGTAGTTCTCGAGATATATCAAGATATTTAAAAGTTCCGAAGCCGCACCAACATAATAGAGATACAGAAACACCGTGGCCCCTTTCTTTGAGATAACTCTGCACTATTGCGAGCTGGAAATGCCACTTCCAGTTTAGCTGTGCACAAGAAGAACAACAAGAAGAAGAAATATCTCGAAATATGTCGTCAGGCCCCTTCCCTTGAGATATATCTGCAAATATCTCGGAAACGAAGCGAGCTATGGCAAAATGTTAAGAGACCTTTTTTGTAGAGAATTATGTTTCCTACAATTTATGTTCTATGATATTTTTTGATCAGAAGCGTAGTTTTCGAGATATATCGAGATATTTAAAAGTTCCGAAGCCGCACCAACATAATAGAGATACAGAAACACCGTGGCCCCTTTCTTTGAGATAACTCTGCACTATTGCGAGCTGCAAATGCCACTTCCAGCTTAGCTGTGCAGAGGAAGAACAACAAGAAGAAGAAATATCTCGAAATATGTCCGTCAGGCCAGTTCCTTTGAGCTGAATCTGCAAATATCTCGGAAACGAAGCGAGCTATGGCAAAATGTTAAGAGACCTTTTGTGTAGAGAATTAAGTTTCCTACTTTTTATGTTCTATGATATTTTTTGATCAGATGCGTAGTTCTCGAGATATATCAAGATATTTAAAAGTTCCGAAGCCGCACCAACATAATAGAGATACAGAAACACCGTGGCTCCTTTCTTTGAGATAACTCTGCACTATTGCGAGCTGGAAATGCCACTTCCAGTTTAGCTGTGCAGAAGAAGAACAACAAGAAGAAGAAATATCTCGAAATATGTCCGTTAGGCCCCTTCCCTTGAGATAAATCTGCAAATATCTCGGAAACGAAGCCAGCTATGGCAAAATGTTAAGAGACCTTTTTTGTAGAGAATTAAGTTTCCTACTTTTTACGTTCTATGATATTTTTTGATCAGATGCGTAGTTCTCGAGATATATCAAGATATTTAAAAGTTCCGAAGCCGCACCAACATAATAGAGATACAGAAACACCGTGGCCCCTTTCTTTGAGATAACTCTGCACTATTGCGAGCTGGAAATGCCACTTCCAGTTTAGCTGTGCAGAAGAAGAACAACAAGAAGAAGAAATATCACGAAATATGTCCGTTAGGCCCCTTCCCTTGAGATAAATCTGCAAATATCTCGGAAACGAAGCGAGCTATGGCAACATGTTAAGAGACCTTTTTTGTAGAGAATTAAGTTTCCTCCTTTTTATGTTCTATGATATTTTTTGATCAGATGCGCAGTTCTCGAGATATATCAAGATATTTAAAAGTTCCGAAGCCGCACCAACATAATAGAGATACAGAAACACCGTGGCTCCTTTCTTTGAGATAACTCTGCACTATTGCGAGCTGGAAATGCCACTTCCAGTTTAGCTGTGCAGAAGAAGAACAACAAGAAGAAGAAATATCTCGAAATATGTCCGTTAGGCCCCTTCCCTTGAGATAAATCTGCAAATATCTCGGAAACGAAGCGAGCTATGGCAAAATGTTAAGAGACCTTTTTTGTAGAGAATTAAGTTTCCTACTTTTTACGTTCTATGGTATTTTTTGATCAGATGCGTAGTTCTCGAGATATATCAAGATATTTAAAAGTTCCGAAGCCGCACCAACATAATAGAGATACAGAAACACCGTGGCCCCTTTCTTTGAGATAACTCTGCACTATTGCGAGCTGGAAATGCCACTTCCAGTTTAGCTGTGCAGAAGAAGAACAACAAGAAGAAGAAATATCACGAAATATGTCCGTTAGGCCCCTTCCCTTGAGATAAATCTGCAAATATCTCGGAAACGAAGCGAGCTATGGCAAAATGTTAAGAGACCTTTTTTGTAGAGAATTAAGTTTCCTCCTTTTTATGTTCTATGATATTTTTTGATCAGATGCGCAGTTCACGAGATATATCAAGATATTTAAAAGTTCCGAAGCCGCACCAACATAATAGAGATACAGAAACACAGTGGCCCCTTTCTTTGAGATAACTCTGCACTATTGCGAGCTGCAAATGCCACTTCCAGCTTAGCTGTGCAGAAGAAGAACAACAAGAAGAAGAAATATCTCGAAATATGTCCGTCAGGCCCCTTCCCTTGAGATAAATCTGGAAATATCTCGGAAACGAAGAGAGTTATGGCAAAATGTTAAGAGACCTTTTTTGTAGAGAATTAAGTTTCCTACTTTTCATGTTCTACGATATTTTTTGATCAGATGCGTAGTTCTCGAGATATATCAAGATATTTAAAAGTTCCGAAGCCGCACCAACATAATAGAGATACAGAAACACCGTGGCCCCTTTCTTTGAGATAACTCTGCACTATTGCGAGCTGGAAATGCCACTTCCAGTTTAGCTGTGCAGAAGAAGAACAACAAGAAGAAGAAATATCTCGAAATATGTCCGTTAGGCCCCTTCCCTTGAGATAAATGTGCAAATATCTCGGAAACGAAGCGAGCTATGGCAAAATGTTAAGAGACCTTTTTTGTAGAGAATTAAGTTTCCTACTTTTTATGTTCTATGATATTTTTTGATCAGATGCGCAGTTCTCGAGATATATCAAGATATTTAAAAGTTCCGAAGCCGCACCAACATAATAGAGATACAGAAACACCGTGGCCCCTTTCTTTGAGATAACTCTGCACTATTGCGAGCTGCAAATGCCACTTCCAGCTTAGCTGTGCAGATGAAGAACAACAAGAAGAAGAAATATCTCGAAATATGTCCGTCAGGCCAGTTCCTTTGAGGTGAATCTGCAAATATCTCGGAAACGAAGCGAGCTATGGCAAAATGTTAAGAGACGTTTTTTGTAGAGAATTATGTTTCCTACAATTTATGTTCTATGATATTTTTTGATCAGAAGCGTAGTTTTCGAGATATATCGAGATATTTAAAAGTTCCGAAGCCGCACCAACATAATGGAGATACAGAAACACCGTGGCCCCTTTCTTTGAGATAACGCTGCACTAGTGCGAGCTGGAAATGCCACTTCCAGTTTAGCTGTGCAGAAGAAGAACAACAAGAAGCAGAAATATCTCGAAATATGTCCGTTAGGCCCCTTCCCTTGAGATAAATGTGCAAATATCTCGGAAACGAAGCGAGCTATGGCAAAATGTTAAGAGACCTTTTTTGTAGAGAATTAAGTTTCCTACTTTTTATGTTCTATGATATTTTTTGATCAGATGCGTAGTTCTCGAGATATATCAAGATATTTAAAAGTTCCGAAGCCGCACCAACATAATAGAGATACAGAAACACCGTGGCCCCTTTCTTTGAGATAACTCTGCACTATTGCGAGCTGCAAATGCCACTTCCAGCTTAGCTGTGCAGAAGAAGAACAACAAGAAGAAGAAATATCTCGAAATATGTCCGTTAGGCCCCTTCCCTTGAGCTGAATCTGCAAATATCTCGGAAACGAAGCGAGCTATGGCAAAATGTTAAGAGACGTTTTTTGTAGAGAATTATGTTTCCTACAATTTATGTTCTATGATATTTTTTGATCAGAAGCGTAGTTTTCGAGATATATCGAGATATTTAAAAGTTCCGAAGCCGCACCAACATAATAGAGATACAGAAACACCGTGGCCCCTTTCTTTGAGATAACTCTGCACTAGTGCGAGCCGCAAATGCCACCTCCAGCTTAGCTGTGCAGAAGAAGAACAACAAGAAGAAGAAATATCTCGAAATATGTCCGTCAGGCCAGTTCCTTTGAGCTGAATCTGCAAATATCTCGGAAACGAAGCGAGCTATGGCAAAATGTTAAGAGACGTTTTTTGTAGAGAATTATGTTTCCTACAATTTATGTTCTATGATATTTTTTGATCAGAAGCGTAGTTTTCGAGATATATCAAGATATTTAAAAGTTCCGATGCCGCACCAACATAATAGAGATACAGAAACACCGTGGCCCCTCTCTTTGAGATAACTCTGCACTATTGCGAGCTGGAAATGCCACTTCCAGTTTAGCTGTGCAGAACAAGAACAACAAGAAGAAGAAATATCTCGAAATATGTCCGTTAGGCCCCTTCCCTTGAGATATATGTGCAAATATCTCGGAAACGAAGCGAGCTATGGCAAAATGTTAAGAGACCTTTTTTGTAGAGAATTAAGTTTCCTACTTTTTATGTTCTATGATATTTTTTGATCAGATGCGTAGTTCTCGAGATATATCAAGATATTTAAAAGTTCCGAAGCCGCACCAACATAATAGAGATACAGAAACACCGTGGCCCCTTTCTTTGAGATAACTCTGCACTATTGCGAGCTGCAAATGCCACTTCCAGCTTAGCTGTGCAGAAGAAGAACAAAAAGAAGAAGAAATATCTCGAAATATGTCCGTTAGGCCCCTTCCCTTGAGCTGAATCTGCAAATATCTCGGAAACGAAGCGAGCTATGGTAAAATGTTAAGAGACGTTTTTTGTAGAGAATTATGTTTCCTACAATTTATGTTCTATGATATTTTTTGATCAGAAGCGTAGTTTTCGAGATATATCGAGATATTTAAAAGTTCCGAAGCCGCACCAACATAATAGAGATACAGAAACACCGTGGCCCCTTTCTTTGAGATAACTCTGCACTAGTGCGAGCCGCAAATGCCACCTCCAGCTTAGCTGTGCAGAAGAAGAACAACAAGAAGAAGAAATATCTCGAAATATGTCCGTCAGGCCAGTTCCTTTGAGCTGAATCTGCAAATATCTCGGAAACGAAGCGAGCTATGGCAAAATGTTAAGAGACGTTTTTTGTAGAGAATTATGTTTCCTACAATTTATGTTCTATGATATTTTTTGATCAGAAGCGTAGTTTTCGAGATATATCGAGATATTTAAAAGTTCCGAAGCCGCACCAACATAATAGAGATACAGAAACACCGTGGCCCCTTTCTTTGAGATAACTCTGCACTATTGCGAGTTGGAAATGCCACTTCCAGTTTAGCTGTGCAGAAGAAGCACAACAAGAAGAAGAAATATCCCGAAATATGTCCGTCAGGCCCCTTCCCTTGAGATAAATCTGCAAATATCTCGGAAACGAAGGGAGCTATGGCAAAATGTTAAGAGACCTTTCTTGTAGAGAATTAAGTTCCCTACTTTTTATCTTCTATGATATTTTTTGATCAGATGCGTAGTTCTCGAGATATATCAAGATATTTAAAAGTTCCGAAGCCGCACCAACATAATAGAGATACAGAAACACCGTGGCCCCTTTCTTTGATATAACTCTGCACTATTGCGAGCTGTAAATGCCACTTCCAGCTTAGCTGTGCAGAAGAAGAACAACAAGAAGAAGAAATATCTCGAAATATGTCCGTCAGGCCAGTTCCTTTGAGCTGAATCTGCAAATATCTCGGAAACGAAGCGAGCTATGGCAAAATGTTAAGAGACCTTTTTTGTAGAGAATTAAGTTCCCTACTTTTTATCTTCTATGATATTTTTTGATCAGATGCGTAGTTCTCGAGATATATCAAGATATTTAAAAGTTCCGAAGCCGCACCAACATAATAGAGATACAGAAACACCGTGGCCCCTCTCTTTGAGATAACTCTGCACTATTGCGAGCTGGAAATGCCACTTCCAGTTTAGCTGTGCAGAAGAAGAACAACAAGAAGAAGAAATATCTCGAAATATGTCCGTTAGGCCCCTTCCCTTGAGATAAATGTGCAAATATCTCGGAAACGAAGCGAGCTATGGCAAAATGTTAAGAGACCTTTTTTGTAGAGAATTAAGTTTCCTACTTTTTATGTTCTATGATATTTTTTGATCAGATGCGTAGTTCTCGAGATATATCAAGATATTTAAAAGTTCCGAAGCCGCACCAACATAATAGAGATACAGAAACACCGTGGCCCCTTTCTTTGAGATAACTCTGCACTAGTGCGAGCTGCAAATGCCACTTCCAGCTTAGCTGTGCAGAGGAAGAACAACAAGAAGAAGAAATATCTCGAAATATGTCCGTCAGGCCAGTTCCTTTGAGCTGAATCTGCAAATATCTCGGAAACGAAGCGAGCTATGGCAAAATGTTAAGAGACGTTTTTTGTAGAGAATTATGTTTCCTACAATTTATGTTCTATGATATTTTTTGATCAGAAGCGTAGTTTTCGAGATATATCGAGATATTTAAAAGTTCCGATGCCGCACCAACATAATAGAGATACAGAAACACCGTGGCCCCTCTCTTTGAGATAACTCTGAACTATTGCGAGCTGAAATGCCACTTCCAGTTTAGCTGTGCAGAAGAAGAACAACAAGAAGGAGAAATATCTCGAAATATGTCCGTTAGGCCCCTTCCCTTGAGATAAATCTGCAAATATCTCGGAAACGAAGCGAGCAATGGCAAAATGTTGAGAGACCTTTTTTGTAGAGAATTAAGTTTCCTACTTTTTATGTTCTATGATATTTTTTGATCAGATGCGTAGTTCTCGAGATATATCAAGATATTTAAAAGTTCCGAAGCCGCACCAACATAATAGAGATACAGAAACACCGTGGCCCCTTTCTTTGATATAACTCTGCACTATTGCGAGCTGTAAATGCCACTTCCAGCTTAGCTGTGCAGAAGAAGAACAACAAGAAGAAGAAATATCTCGAAATATGTCCGTCAGGCCAGTTCCTTTGAGCTGAATCTGCAAATATCTCGGAAACGAAGCGAGCTATGGCAAAATGTTAAGAGACGTTTTTTGTAGAGAATTACGTTTCCTACTTTTTATGTTCTATGATATTTTTTGATCAGATGCGTAGTTCTCGAGATATATCAAGATATTTAAAAGTTCCGAAGCCGCACCAACATAATAGAGATACAGAAACACCGTGGCCCCTCTCTTTGAGATAACTCTGCACTATTGCGAGCTGAAATGCCACTTCCAGCTTAGCTGTGCAGAAGAAGAACAACAAGAAGAAGAAATATCTCGAAATATGTCCGTCAGGCCCCTTCCCTTGAGATAAATCTGCAAATATCTCGGAAACGAAGGGAGCTATGGCAAAATGTTAAGAGACCTTTTTTGTAGAGAATTAAGTTCCCTACTTTTTATCTTCTATGATATTTTTTGATCAGATGCGTAGTTCTCGAGATATATCAAGATATTTAAAAGTTCCGAAGCCGCACCAACATAATAGAGATACAGAAACACCGTGGCCCCTCTCTTTGAGATAACTCTGCACTAGTGCGAGCCGCAAATGCCACCTCCAGCTTAGCTGTGCAGAAGAAGAACAACAAGAAGAAGAAATATCTCGAAATATGTCCGTCAGGCCAGTTCCTTTGAGCTGAATCTGCAAATATCTCGGAAACGAAGCGAGCTATGGCAAAATGTTAAGAGACGTTTTTTGTAGAGAATTATGTTTCCTACAATTTATGTTCTATGATATTTTTTGATCAGAAGCGTAGTTTTCGAGATATATCGAGATATTTAAAAGTTCCGAAGCCGCACCAACATAATAGAGATACAGAAACACCGTGGCCCCTTTCTTTGAGATAACTCTGCACTATTGCGAGTTGGAAATGCCACTTCCAGTTTAGCTGTGCAGAAGAAGCACAACAAGAAGAAGAAATATCCCGAAATATGTCCGTCAGGCCCCTTCCCTTGAGATAAATCTGCAAATATCTCGGAAACGAAGGGAGCTATGGCAAAATGTTAAGAGACCTTTCTTGTAGAGAATTAAGTTCCCTACTTTTTATCTTCTATGATATTTTTTGATCAGATGCGTAGTTCTCGAGATATATCAAGATATTTAAAAGTTCCGAAGCCGCACCAACATAATAGAGATACAGAAACACCGTGGCCCCTTTCTTTGAGATAACTCTGCACTAGTGCGAGCTGCAAATGCCACTTCCAGCTTAGCTGTGCAGAGGAAGAACAACAAGAAGAAGAAATATCTCGAAATATGTCCGTCAGGCCAGTTCCTTTGAGCTGAATCTGCAAATATCTCGGAAACGAAGCGAGCTATGGCAAAATGTTAAGAGACGTTTTTTGTAGAGAATTATGTTTCCTACAATTTATGTTCTATGATATTTTTTGATCAGAAGCGTAGTTTTCGAGATATATCGAGATATTTAAAAGTTCCGATGCCGCACCAACATAATAGAGATACAGAAACACCGTGGCCCCTCTCTTTGAGATAACTCTGAACTATTGCGAGCTGAAATGCCACTTCCAGTTTAGCTGTGCAGAAGAAGAACAACAAGAAGGAGAAATATCTCGAAATATGTCCGTTAGGCCCCTTCCCTTGAGATAAATCTGCAAATATCTCGGAAACGAAGCGAGCAATGGCAAAATGTTGAGAGACCTTTTTTGTAGAGAATTAAGTTTCCTACTTTTTATGTTCTATGATATTTTTTGATCAGATGCGTAGTTCTCGAGATATATCAAGATATTTAAAAGTTCCGAAGCCGCACCAACATAATAGAGATACAGAAACACCGTGGCCCCTTTCTTTGATATAACTCTGCACTATTGCGAGCTGTAAATGCCACTTCCAGCTTAGCTGTGCAGAAGAAGAACAACAAGAAGAAGAAATATCTCGAAATATGTCCGTCAGGCCAGTTCCTTTGAGCTGAATCTGCAAATATCTCGGAAACGAAGCGAGCTATGGCAAAATGTTAAGAGACGTTTTTTGTAGAGAATTACGTTTCCTACTTTTTATGTTCTATGATATTTTTTGATCAGATGCGTAGTTCTCGAGATATATCAAGATATTTAAAAGTTCCGAAGCCGCACCAACATAATAGAGATACAGAAACACCGTGGCCCCTCTCTTTGAGATAACTCTGCACTATTGCGAGCTGAAATGCCACTTCCAGCTTAGCTGTGCAGAAGAAGAACAACAAGAAGAAGAAATATCTCGAAATATGTCCGTCAGGCCCCTTCCCTTGAGATAAATCTGCAAATATCTCGGAAACGAAGGGAGCTATGGCAAAATGTTAAGAGACCTTTTTTGTAGAGAATTAAGTTCCCTACTTTTTATCTTCTATGATATTTTTTGATCAGATGCGTAGTTCTCGAGATATATCAAGATATTTAAAAGTTCCGAAGCCGCACCAACATAATAGAGATACAGAAACACCGTGGCCCCTCTCTTTGAGATAACTCTGCACTATTGCGAGCTGGAAATGCCACTTCCAGTTTAGCTGTGCAGAAGAAGAACAACAAGAAGAAGAAATATCTCGAAATATGTCCGTTAGGCCCCTTCCCTTGAGATAAATGTGCAAATATCTCGGAAACGAAGCGAGCTATGGCAAAATGTTAAGAGACCTTTTTTGTAGAGAATTAAGTTTCCTACTTTTTATGTTCTATGATATTTTTTGATCAGATGCGTAGTTCTCGAGATATATCAAGATATTTAAAAGTTCCGAAGCCGCACCAACATAATAGAGATACAGAAACACCGTGGCCCCTTTCTTTGAGATAACTCTGCACTAGTGCGAGCTGCAAATGCCACTTCCAGCTTAGCTGTGCAGAGGAAGAACAACAAGAAGAAGAAATATCTCGAAATATGTCCGTCAGGCCAGTTCCTTTGAGCTGAATCTGCAAATATCTCGGAAACGAAGCGAGCTATGGCAAAATGTTAAGAGACGTTTTTTGTAGAGAATTATGTTTCCTACAATTTATGTTCTATGATATTTTTTGATCAGAAGCGTAGTTTTCGAGATATATCGAGATATTTAAAAGTTCCGATGCCGCACCAACATAATAGAGATACAGAAACACCGTGGCCCCTCTCTTTGAGATAACTCTGAACTATTGCGAGCTGAAATGCCACTTCCAGTTTAGCTGTGCAGAAGAAGAACAACAAGAAGGAGAAATATCTCGAAATATGTCCGTTAGGCCCCTTCCCTTGAGATAAATCTGCAAATATCTCGGAAACGAAGCGAGCAATGGCAAAATGTTGAGAGACCTTTTTTGTAGAGAATTAAGTTTCCTACTTTTTATGTTCTATGATATTTTTTGATCAGATGCGTAGTTCTCGAGATATATCAAGATATTTAAAAGTTCCGAAGCCGCACCAACATAATAGAGATACAGAAACACCGTGGCCCCTTTCTTTGATATAACTCTGCACTATTGCGAGCTGTAAATGCCACTTCCAGCTTAGCTGTGCAGAAGAAGAACAACAAGAAGAAGAAATATCTCGAAATATGTCCGTCAGGCCAGTTCCTTTGAGCTGAATCTGCAAATATCTCGGAAACGAAGCGAGCTATGGCAAAATGTTAAGAGACGTTTTTTGTAGAGAATTAAGTTTCCTACTTTTTATGTTCTATGATATTTTTTGATCAGATGCGTAGTTCTCGAGATATATCAAGATATTTAAAAGTTCCGAAGCCGCACCAACATAATAGAGATACAGAAACACCGTGGCCCCTCTCTTTGAGATAACTCTGCACTATTGCGAGCTGAAATGCCACTTCCAGCTTAGCTGTGCAGAAGAAGAACAACAAGAAGAAGAAATATCTCGAAATATGTCCGTTAGGCCCCTTCCCTTGAGATAAATCTGCAAATATCTCGGAAACGAAGCGAGCAATGGCAAAATGTTGAGAGACCTTTTTTGTAGAGAATTAAGTTTCCTACTTTTTATGTTCTATGATATTTTTTGATCAGAAGCGTAGTTTTCGAGATATATCGAGATATTTAAAAGTTCCGAAGCCGCACCAACATAATAGAGATACAGAAACACCGTGGCCCCTCTCTTTGAGATAACTCTGCACTATTGCGAGCTGGAAATGCCACTTCCAGTTTAGCTGTGCAGAAGAAGAACAACAAGAAGAAGAAATATCTCGAAATATGTCCGTTAGGCCCCTTCCCTTGAGATAAATGTGCAAATATCTCGGAAACGAAGCGAGCTATGGCAAAATGTTAAGAGACCTTTTTTGTAGAGAATTAAGTTTCCTACTTTTTATGTTCTATGATATTTTTTGATCAGATGCGTAGTTCTCGAGATATATCAAGATATTTAAAAGTTCCGAAGCCGCACCAACATAATAGAGATACAGAAACACCGTGGCCCCTTTCTTTGAGATAACTCTGCACTATTGCGAGCTGCAAATGCCACTTCCAGCTTAGCTGTGCAGAAGAAGAACAACAAGAAGAAGAAATATCGCGAAATATGTCCGTCAGGCCCCTTCCCTTGAGATAAATCTGCAAATATCTCGGAAACAAAGCGAGCTATGGCAAAATGTTAAGAGACCTTTTTTGTAGAGAATCAAGTTTCCTACTTTTTATCTTCTATGATATTTTTTGATCAGATGCGTAGTTCTCGAGATATATCAAGATATTTAAAAGTTCCGAAGCCGCACCAACATAATAGAGATACAGAAACACCGTGGCCCCTCTCTTTGAGATAACTCTGCACTATTGCGAGCTGAAATGCCACTTCCAGTTTAGCTGTGCAGAAGAAGAACAACAAGAAGAAGAAATATCTCGAAATATGTCCGTTAGGCCCCTTCCCTTGAGATAAATGTGCAAATATCTCGGAAACGAAGCGAGCTATGGCAAAATGTTAAGAGACCTTTTTTGTAGAGAATTAAGTTTCCTACTTTTTATGTTCTATGATATTTTTTGATCAGATGCGTAGTTCTCGAGATATATCAAGATATTTAAAAGTTCCGAAGCCGCACCAACATAATAGAGATACAGAAACACCGTGGCCCCTTTCTTTGAGATAACTCTGCACTATTGCGAGCTGCAAATACCACTTCCAGCTTAGCTGTGCAGAAGAAGAACAACAAGAAGAAGAAATATCGCGAAATATGTCCGTCAGGCCCCTTCCCTTGAGATAAATCTGCAAATATCTCGGAAACAAAGCGAGCTATGGCAAAATGTTAAGAGACCTTTTTTGTAGAGAATTAAGTTCCCTACTTTTTATCTTCTATGATATTTTTTGATCAGATGCGTAGTTCTCGAGATATATCAAGATATTTAAAAGTTCCGAAGCCGCACCAACATAATAGAGATACAGAAACACCGTGGCCCCTCTCTTTGAGATAACTCTGCACTATTGCGAGCTGAAATGCCACTTCCAGTTTAGCTGTGCAGAAGAAGAACAACAAGAAGAAGAAATATCTCGAAATATGTCCGTTAGGCCCCTTCCCTTGAGATAAATCTGCAAATATCTCGGAAACGAAGTGACCTATGGCAAAATGTTAAGAGACCTTTTTTGTAGAGAATTAAGTTTCCTACTTTTTATGTTCTATGATATTTTTTGATCAGATGCGTAGTTCTCGAGATATATCAAGATATTTAAAAGTTCCGAAGCCGCACCAACATAATAGAGATACAGAAACACCGTGGCCCCTTTCTTTGAGATAACTCTGCACTATTGCGAGCTGCAAATACCACTTCCAGCTTAGCTGTGCAGAAGAAGAACAACAAGAAGAAGAAATATCGCGAAATATGTCCGTCAGGCCCCTTCCCTTGAGATAAATCTGCAAATATCTCGGAAACAAAGCGAGCTATGGCAAAATGTTAAGAGACCTTTTTTGTAGAGAATTAAGTTCCCTACTTTTTATCTTCTATGATATTTTTTGATCAGATGCGTAGTTCTCGAGATATATCAAGATATTTAAAAGTTCCGAAGCCGCACCAACATAATAGAGATACAGAAACACCGTGGCCCCTCTCTTTGAGATAACTCTGCACTATTGCGAGCTGAAATGCCACTTCCAGTTTAGCTGTGCAGAAGAAGAACAACAAGAAGAAGAAATATCTCGAAATATGTCCGTTAGGCCCCTTCCCTTGAGATAAATCTGCAAATATCTCGGAAACGAAGTGACCTATGGCAAAATGTTAAGAGACCTTTTTTGTAGAGAATTAAGTTTCCTACTTTTTATCTTCTATGATATTTTTTGTTCAGATGCGTAGTTCTCGAGATATATCAAGATATTTAAAAGTTCCAAAGCCGCACCAACATAATAGAGATACAGAAACACCGTGGCCCCTTTCTTTGAGATAACTCTGCACTATTGCGAGCTGCAAATACCACTTCCAGCTTAGCTGTGCAGAAGAAGAACAACAAGAAGAAGAAATATCGCGAAATATGTCCGTCAGGCCCCTTCCCTTGAGATAAATCTGCAAATATCTCGGAAACAAAGCGAGCTATGGCAAAATGTTAAGAGACCTTTTTTGTAGAGAATTAAGTTCCCTACTTTTTATCTTCTATGATATTTTTTGATCAGATGCGTAGTTCTCGAGATATATCAAGATATTTAAAAGTTCCGAAGCCGCACCAACATAATAGAGATACAGAAACACCGTGGCCCCTCTCTTTGAGATAACTCTGCACTATTGCGAGCTGAAATGCCACTTCCAGTTTAGCTGTGCAGAAGAAGAACAACAAGAAGAAGAAATATCTCGAAATATGTCCGTTAGGCCCCTTCCCTTGAGATAAATCTGCAAATATCTCGGAAACGAAGTGACCTATGGCAAAATGTTAAGAGACCTTTTTTGTAGAGAATTAAGTTTCCTACTTTTTATCTTCTATGATATTTTTTGTTCAGATGCGTAGTTCTCGAGATATATCAAGATATTTAAAAGTTCCAAAGCCGCACCAACATAATAGAGATACAGAAACACCGTGGCCCCTTTCTTTGAGATAACGCTGCACTAGTGCGAGCCGCAAATGCCACTTCCAGCTTAGCTGTGCAGAAGAAGAACAACAAGAAGAAGAAATATCTCGAAATATGTCCGTTAGGCCCCTTCCCTTGAGATAAATCTGCAAATATCTCGGAAACGAAGCGAGCAATGGCAAAATGTTGAGAGACCTTTTTTGTAGAGAATTAAGTTTCCTACTTTTTATGTTCTATGATATTTTTTGATCAGAAGCGTAGTTTTCGAGATATATCGAGATATTTAAAAGTTCCGAAGCCGCACCAACATAATAGAGATACAGAAACACCGTGGCCCCTTTCTTTGAGATAACTCTGCACTAGTGCGAGCCGCAAATGCCACTTCCAGCTTAGCTGTGCAGAAGAAGAACAACAAGAAGAAGAAATATCTCGAAATATGTCCGTCAGGCCCCTTCCCTTGAGATAAATCTGCAAATATCTCGGAAACGACGCGAGCTATGGCAAAATGTTAAGAGACCTTTTTTGTAGAGAATTAGGTTTCCTACTTTTTATCTTCTATGATATTTTTTGATCAGATGCGTAGTTCTCGAGATATATCAAGATATTTAAAAGTTCCGAAGCCGCACCAACATAATAGAGATACAGAAACACCGTGGCCCCTCTCTTTGAGATAACTCTGCACTATTGCGAGCTGGAAATGCCACTTCCAGTTTAGCTGTGCAGAAGAAGAACAACAAGAAGAAGAAATATCTCGAAATATGTCCGTTAGGCCCCTTCCCTTGAGATAAATGTGCAAATATCTCGGAAACGAAGCGAGCTATGGCAAAATGTTAAGAGACCTTTTTTGTAGAGAATTAAGTTTCCTACTTTTTATGTTCTATGATATTTTTTGATCAGATGCGTAGTTCTCGAGATATATCAAGATATTTAAAAGTTCCGAAGCCGCACCAACATAATAGAGATACAGAAACACCGTGGCCCCTTTCTTTGAGATAACTCTGCACTATTGCGAGCTGCAAATGCCACTTCCAGCTTAGCTGTGCAGAAGAAGAACAACAAGAAGAAGAAATATCGCGAAATATGTCCGTCAGGCCCCTTCCCTTGAGATAAATCTGCAAATATCTCGGAAACAAAGCGAGCTATGGCAAAATGTTAAGAGACCTTTTTTGTAGAGAATCAAGTTTCCTACTTTTTATCTTCTATGATATTTTTTGATCAGATGCGTAGTTCTCGAGATATATCAAGATATTTAAAAGTTCCGAAGCCGCACCAACATAATAGAGATACAGAAACACCGTGGCCCCTCTCTTTGAGATAACTCTGCACTATTGCGAGCTGAAATGCCACTTCCAGTTTAGCTGTGCAGAAGAAGAACAACAAGAAGAAGAAATATCTCGAAATATGTCCGTTAGGCCCCTTCCCTTGAGATAAATGTGCAAATATCTCGGAAACGAAGCGAGCTATGGCAAAATGTTAAGAGACCTTTTTTGTAGAGAATTAAGTTTCCTACTTTTTATGTTCTATGATATTTTTTGATCAGATGCGTAGTTCTCGAGATATATCAAGATATTTAAAAGTTCCGAAGCCGCACCAACATAATAGAGATACAGAAACACCGTGGCCCCTTTCTTTGAGATAACTCTGCACTATTGCGAGCTGCAAATACCACTTCCAGCTTAGCTGTGCAGAAGAAGAACAACAAGAAGAAGAAATATCGCGAAATATGTCCGTCAGGCCCCTTCCCTTGAGATAAATCTGCAAATATCTCGGAAACAAAGCGAGCTATGGCAAAATGTTAAGAGACCTTTTTTGTAGAGAATTAAGTTCCCTACTTTTTATCTTCTATGATATTTTTTGATCAGATGCGTAGTTCTCGAGATATATCAAGATATTTAAAAGTTCCGAAGCCGCACCAACATAATAGAGATACAGAAACACCGTGGCCCCTCTCTTTGAGATAACTCTGCACTATTGCGAGCTGAAATGCCACTTCCAGTTTAGCTGTGCAGAAGAAGAACAACAAGAAGAAGAAATATCTCGAAATATGTCCGTTAGGCCCCTTCCCTTGAGATAAATCTGCAAATATCTCGGAAACGAAGTGACCTATGGCAAAATGTTAAGAGACCTTTTTTGTAGAGAATTAAGTTTCCTACTTTTTATCTTCTATGATATTTTTTGTTCAGATGCGTAGTTCTCGAGATATATCAAGATATTTAAAAGTTCCAAAGCCGCACCAACATAATAGAGATACAGAAACACCGTGGCCCCTTTCTTTGAGATAACTCTGCACTATTGCGAGCTGCAAATACCACTTCCAGCTTAGCTGTGCAGAAGAAGAACAACAAGAAGAAGAAATATCGCGAAATATGTCCGTCAGGCCCCTTCCCTTGAGATAAATCTGCAAATATCTCGGAAACAAAGCGAGCTATGGCAAAATGTTAAGAGACCTTTTTTGTAGAGAATTAAGTTCCCTACTTTTTATCTTCTATGATATTTTTTGATCAGATGCGTAGTTCTCGAGATATATCAAGATATTTAAAAGTTCCGAAGCCGCACCAACATAATAGAGATACAGAAACACCGTGGCCCCTCTCTTTGAGATAACTCTGCACTATTGCGAGCTGAAATGCCACTTCCAGTTTAGCTGTGCAGAAGAAGAACAACAAGAAGAAGAAATATCTCGAAATATGTCCGTTAGGCCCCTTCCCTTGAGATAAATCTGCAAATATCTCGGAAACGAAGTGACCTATGGCAAAATGTTAAGAGACCTTTTTTGTAGAGAATTAAGTTTCCTACTTTTTATCTTCTATGATATTTTTTGTTCAGATGCGTAGTTCTCGAGATATATCAAGATATTTAAAAGTTCCAAAGCCGCACCAACATAATAGAGATACAGAAACACCGTGGCCCCTTTCTTTGAGATAACGCTGCACTAGTGCGAGCCGCAAATGCCACTTCCAGCTTAGCTGTGCAGAAGAAGAACAACAAGAAGAAGAAATATCTCGAAATATGTCCGTTAGGCCCCTTCCCTTGAGATAAATCTGCAAATATCTCGGAAACGAAGCGAGCAATGGCAAAATGTTGAGAGACCTTTTTTGTAGAGAATTAAGTTTCCTACTTTTTATGTTCTATGATATTTTTTGATCAGAAGCGTAGTTTTCGAGATATATCGAGATATTTAAAAGTTCCGAAGCCGCACCAACATAATAGAGATACAGAAACACCGTGGCCCCTTTCTTTGAGATAACTCTGCACTAGTGCGAGCCGCAAATGCCACTTCCAGCTTAGCTGTGCAGAAGAAGAACAACAAGAAGAAGAAATATCTCGAAATATGTCCGTTAGGCCCCTTCCCTTGAGATAAACCTGCAAATATCTCGGAAACGAAGCGAGCTATGGCAAAATGTTAAGAGACCTTTTTTGTAGAGAATTAAGTTTCCTACTTTTTATGTTCTATGATATTTTTTGATCAGATGCGTAGTTCTCGAGATATATCAAGATATTTAAAAGTTCCGAAGCCGCACCAACATAATAGAGATACAGAAACACCGTGGCCCCTTTCTTTGAGATAACTCTGCACTATTGGGAGCTGCAAATGCCACTTCCAGCTTAGCTGTGCAGAAGAAGAACAACAAGAAGACGAAATATCTCGAAATATGTCCGTCAGGCCCCTTCCCTTGAGATAAATATGCAAATATCTCGGAAACGAAGAGAGCTATGGCAAAATGTTAAGAGACCTTTTTTGTAGAGAATTAAGTTTCCTACAATTTATGTTCTATGATATTTTTTGATCAGAAGCGTAGTTTTCGAGATATATCGAGATATTTAAAAGTTCCGAAGCCGCACCAACATAATAGAGATACAGAAACACCGTGGCCCCTTTCTTTAAGATAACTTTGCACTATTGCGAGCTGTAAATGCCACTTTCAGCTTAGCTGTGCAGAAGAAGAACAACAAGAAGAAGAAATATCTCGAAATATGTCCGTCAGGCCCCTTCCCTTGAGATATATCTGCAAATATCTCGGAAACGAAGCGAGCTATGGCAAAATGTTAAGAGACCTTTTTTGTAGAGAATTATGTTTCCTACAATTTATGTTCTATGATATTTTTTGATCAGAAGCGTAGTTTTCGAGATATATCGAGATACTTAAAAGTTCCGAAGGCGCACCAACATAATAGAGATACAGAAACACCGTGGCCCCTTTCTTTGAGATAACTGTGCACTATTGCGAGCTGCAAATGCCACTTCCAGCTTAGCTGTGCAGAAGAAGAACAACAAGAATAAGAAATATCTCGAAATATGTCCGTCAGGCCCCTTCCCTTGAGATAAATCTGCAAATATCTCGGAAACGAAGAGAGCTATGGCAAAATGTTAAGAGACCTTTTCTGTAGAGAACTAAGTTTCCTACTTTTTATGTTCTATGATATTTTTTGATCAGAAGCGTAGTTTTCGAGATATATCGAGATATTTAAAAGTTCCGAAGCCGCACCAACATAATAGAGATACAGAAACACCGTGGCCCCTTTCTTTGAGATAACTCTGCACTATTGCGAGCTGCAAATGCCACTTCCAGGTTAGCTGTGCAGAAGAAGAACAACAAGAAGAAGAAATATCTCGAAATATGTCCGTCAGGCCCCTTCCCTTGAGATAAATCTGCAAATATCTCGGAAACGAAGCGAGCTATGGCAAAATGTTGAGAGACCTTTTTTGTAGAGAATTAAGTTTCCTACTTTTTATGTTCTATGATATTTTTTGATCAGATGCGTAGTTCTCGAGATATATCAAGATATTTAAAAGTTCCGAAGCCGCACCAACATAATAGAGATACAGAAACACCGTGGCCCCTTTCTTTGAGATAACTCTGCACTATTGCGAGCTGCAAATGCCACTTCCAGCTTAGCTGTGCAGAAGAAGAACAACAAGAAGAAGAAATATCTAGAAATATGTCCGTCAGGCCCCTTCCCTTGAGATATATCTGCAAATATCTCGGAAACGAAGCGAGCTATGGCAAAATGTTAAGAGACCTTTTTTGTAGAGAATTAAGTTTCCTACTTTTTATGTTCTATGATATTTTTTGATCAGATGCGTAGTTCTCGAGATATATCAAGATATTTAAAAGTTCCGAAGCCGCACCAACATAATAGAGATACAGAAACACCGTGGCCCCTTTCTTTGAGATAACTCTGCACTATTGCGAGCTGCAAATGCCACTTCCAGGTTAGCTGTGCAGAAGCAGAACAACAAGAAGAAGAAATATCTCGAAATATGTCCGTCAGGCCCCTTCCCTTGAGATATATCCGCAAATATCTCGGAAACGAAGCGAGCTATGGCAAAATGTTAAGAGAACTTTTTTGCAGAGAATTATGTTTCCTACAATTTGTGTTCTATGATATTTTTTGATCAGAAGCGTAGTTTTCGAGATATATCGAGATATTTAAAAGTTCCGAAGCCGCACCAACATAATAGAGATACAGAAACACCGTGGCCCCTTTCTTTGAGATAACTCTGCACTAGTGCGAGCCGCAAATGCCACTTCCAGCTTAGCTGTGCAGAAGAAGAACAACAAGAAGAAGAAATATCTCGAAATATGTCCGTTAGGCCCCTTCCCTTGAGATAAACCTGCAAATATCTCGGAAACGAAGCGAGCTATGGCAAAATGTTAAGAGACCTTTTTTGTAGAGAATTAAGTTTCCTACTTTTTATGTTCTATGATATTTTTTGATCAGATGCGTAGTTCTCGAGATATATCAAGATATTTAAAAGTTCCGAAGCCGCACCAACATAATAGAGATACAGAAACACCGTGGCCCCCTTCTTTGAGATAACTCTGCACTATTGCGAGCTGCAAATGCCACTTCCAGCTTAGCTGTGCAGAAGAAGAACAACAAGAAGAAGAAATATCTCGAAATATGTCCGTCAGGCCCCTTCCCTTGAGATAAATCTGCAAATATCTCGGAAACGAAGCGAGCTATCGCAAAATGTTAAGAGACCTTTTTTGTAGAGAATTAAGTTTCCTACTTTTTATGTTCTATGATATTTTTTGATCAGATGCGTAGTTCTCGAGATATATCAAGATATTTAAAAGTTCCGAAGCCGCACCAACATAATAGAGATACAGAAACACCGTGGCCCCTTTCTTTGAGATAACTCTGCACTATTGCGAGCTGCAAATGCCACTTCCAGGTTAGCTGTGCAGAAGAAGAACAACAAGAAGAAGAAATATCTCGAAATATGTCCGTCAGGCCCCTTCCCTTGAGATATATCTGCAAATATCTCGGAAACGAAGCGAGCTATGGCAAAATGTTAAGCGACCTTTTTTGTAGAGAATTATGTTTCCTACAATTTATGTTCTATGATATTTTTTGATCAGAAGCGTAGTTTTCGAGATATATCGAGATACTTAAAAGTTCCGAAGGCGCACCAACATAATAGAGATACAGAAACACCGTGGCCCCTTTCTTTGAGATAACTGTGCACTATTGCGAGCTGCAAATGCCACTTCCAGCCTAGCTGTGCAGAAGAAGAACAACAAGAATAAGAAATATCTCGAAATATGTCCGTCAGGCCCCTTCCCTTGAGATAAATCTGCAAATATCTCGGAAACGAAGAGAGCTATGGCAAAATGTTAAGAGACCTTTTCTGTAGAGAACTAAGTTTCCTACTTTTTATGTTCTATGATATTTTTTGATCAGAAGCGTAGTTTTCGAGATATATCGAGATATTTAAAAGTTCCGAAGCCGCACCAACATAATAGAGATACAGAAACACCGTGGCCCCTTTCTTTGAGATAACTCTGCACTATTGCGAGCTGCAAATGCCACTTCCAGGTTAGCTGTGCAGAAGAAGAACAACAAGAAGAAGAAATATCTCGAAATATGTCCGTCAGGCCCCTTCCCTTGAGATAAATCTGCAAATATCTCGGAAACGAAGCGAGCTATGGCAAAATGTTGAGAGACCTTTTTTGTAGAGAATTAAGTTTCCTACTTTTTATGTTCTATGATATTTTTTGATCAGATGCGTAGTTCTCGAGATATATCAAGATATTTAAAAGTTCCGAAGCCGCACCAACATAATAGAGATACAGAAACACCGTGGCCCCTTTCTTTGAGATAACTCTGCACTATTGCGAGCTGCAAATGCCACTTCCAGCTTAGCTGTGCAGAAGAAGAACAACAAGAAGAAGAAATATCTAGAAATATGTCCGTCAGGCCCCTTCCCTTGAGATATATCTGCAAATATCTCGGAAACGAAGCGAGCTATGGCAAAATGTTAAGAGACCTTTTTTGTAGAGAATTAAGTTTCCTACTTTTTATGTTCTATGATATTTTTTGATCAGATGCGTAGTTCTCGAGATATATCAAGATATTTAAAAGTTCCGAAGCCGCACCAACATAATAGAGATACAGAAACACCGTGGCCCCTTTCTTTGAGATAACTCTGCACTATTGCGAGCTGCAAATGCCACTTCCAGGTTAGCTGTGCAGAAGCAGAACAACAAGAAGAAGAAATATCTCGAAATATGTCCGTCAGGCCCCTTCCCTTGAGATATATCCGCAAATATCTCGGAAACGAAGCGAGCTATGGCAAAATGTTAAGAGAACTTTTTTGCAGAGAATTATGTTTCCTACAATTTGTGTTCTATGATATTTTTTGATCAGAAGCGTAGTTTTCGAGATATATCGAGATATTTAAAAGTTCCGAAGCCGCACCAACATAATAGAGATACAGAAACACCGTGGCCCCTTTCTTTGAGATAACTCTGCATTAGTGCGAGCCGCAAATGCCACTTCCAGCTTAGCTGTGCAGAAGAAGAACAACAAGAAGAAGAAATATCTCGAAATATGTCCGTTAGGCCCCTTCCCTTGAGATAAACCTGCAAATATCTCGGAAACGAAGCGAGCTATGGCAAAATGTTAAGAGACCTTTTTTGTAGAGAATTAAGTTTCCTACTTTTTATGTTCTATGATATTTTTTGATCAGATGCGTAGTTCTCGAGATATATCAAGATATTTAAAAGTTCCGAAGCCGCACCAACATAATAGAGATACAGAAACACCGTGGCCCCCTTCTTTGAGATAACTCTGCACTATTGCGAGCTGCAAATGCCACTTCCAGCTTAGCTGTGCAGAAGAAGAACAACAAGAAGAAGAAATATCTCGAAATATGTCCGTCAGGCCCCTTCCCTTGAGATAAATCTGCAAATATCTCGGAAACGAAGCGAGCTATGGCAAAATGTTAAGAGACCTTTTTTGTAGAGAATTAAGTTTCCTACTTTTTATGTTCTATGATATTTTTTGATCAGATGCGTAGTTCTCGAGATATATCAAGATATTTAAAAGTTCCGAAGCCGCACCAACATAATAGAGATACAGAAACACCGTGGCCCCTTTCTTTGAGATAACTCTGCACTATTGCGAGCTGCAAATGCCACTTCCAGGTTAGCTGTGCAGAAGAAGAACAACAAGAAGAAGAAATATCTCGAAATATGTCCGTCAGGCCCCTTCCCTTGAGATAAATCTGCAAATATCTCGGAAACGAAGAGAGCTATGGCAAAATGTTAAGAGACCTTTTTTGTAGAGAATTAAGTTTCCTACAATTTATGTTCTATGATATTTTTTGATCTGAAGCGTAGTTTTCGAGATATATCGAGATATTTAAAAGTTCCGAAGCCGCACCAACATAATAGAGATACAGAAACACCGTGGCCCCTTTCTTTGAGATAACTTTGCACTATTGCGAGCTGTAAATGCCACTTTCAGCTTAGCTGTGCAGAAGAAGAACAACAAGAAGAAGAAATATCTCGAAATATGTCCGTTAGGCTCCTTCCCTTGAGATAAACCTGCAAATATCTCGGAAACGAAGCGAGCTATGGCAAAATGTTAAGAGACCTTTTTTGTAGAGAATTAAGTTTCCTACTTTTTATGTTCTATGATATTTTTTGATCAGATGCGTAGTTCTCGAGATATATCAAGATATTTAAAAGTTCCGAAGCCGCACCAACATAATAGTGATACAGAAACACCGTGGCCCCTTTCTTTGAGATAACTCTGTACTATTGGGAGCTGCAAATGCCACTTCCAGCTTAGCTGTGCAGAAGAAGAACAACAAGAAGAAGAAATATCTCGAAATATGTCCGTCAGGCCCCTTCCCTTGAGATAAATCTGCAAATATCTCGGAAACGAAGAGAGCTATGGCAAAATGTTAAGAGACCTTTTCTGTAGAGAACTAAGTTTCCTACTTTTTATGTTCTATGATATTTTTTGATCAGAAGCGTAGTTTTCGAGATATATCGAGATATTTAAAAGTTCCGAAGCCGCACCAACATAATAGAGATACAGAAACACCGTGGCCCCTTTCTTTGAGATAACTCTGCACTATTGCGAGCTGCAAATGCCACTTCCAGGTTAGCTGTGCAGAAGAAGAACAACAAGAAGAAGAAATATCTCGAAATATGTCCGTCAGGCCCCTTCCCTTGAGATAAATCTGCAAATATCTCGGAAACGAAGCGAGCTATGGCAAAATGTTGAGAGACCTTTTTTGTAGAGAATTAAGTTTCCTACTTTTTATGTTCTATGATATTTTTTGATCAGATGCGTAGTTCTCGAGATATATCAAGATATTTAAAAGTTCCGAAGCCGCACCAACATAATAGAGATACAGAAACACCGTGGCCCCTTTCTTTGAGATAACTCTGCACTATTGCGAGCTGCAAATGCCACTTCCAGCTTAGCTGTGCAGAAGAAGAACAACAAGAAGAAGAAATATCTAGAAATATGTCCGTCAGGCCCCTTCCCTTGAGATATATCTGCAAATATCTCGGAAACGAAGCGAGCTATGGCAAAATGTTAAGAGACCTTTTTTGTAGAGAATTAAGTTTCCTACTTTTTATGTTCTATGATATTTTTTGATCAGATGCGTAGTTCTCGAGATATATCAAGATATTTAAAAGTTCCGAAGCCGCACCAACATAATAGAGATACAGAAACACCGTGGCCCCTTTCTTTGAGATAACTCTGCACTATTGCGAGCTGCAAATGCCACTTCCAGGTTAGCTGTGCAGAAGCAGAACAACAAGAAGAAGAAATATCTCGAAATATGTCCGTCAGGCCCCTTCCCTTGAGATATATCCGCAAATATCTCGGAAACGAAGCGAGCTATGGCAAAATGTTAAGAGAACTTTTTTGCAGAGAATTATGTTTCCTACAATTTGTGTTCTATGATATTTTTTGATCAGAAGCGTAGTTTTCGAGATATATCGAGATATTTAAAAGTTCCGAAGCCGCACCAACATAATAGAGATACAGAAACACCGTGGCCCCTTTCTTTGAGATAACTCTGCATTAGTGCGAGCCGCAAATGCCACTTCCAGCTTAGCTGTGCAGAAGAAGAACAACAAGAAGAAGAAATATCTCGAAATATGTCCGTTAGGCCCCTTCCCTTGAGATAAACCTGCAAATATCTCGGAAACGAAGCGAGCTATGGCAAAATGTTAAGAGACCTTTTTTGTAGAGAATTAAGTTTCCTACTTTTTATGTTCTATGATATTTTTTGATCAGATGCGTAGTTCTCGAGATATATCAAGATATTTAAAAGTTCCGAAGCCGCACCAACATAATAGAGATACAGAAACACCGTGGCCCCCTTCTTTGAGATAACTCTGCACTATTGCGAGCTGCAAATGCCACTTCCAGCTTAGCTGTGCAGAAGAAGAACAACAAGAAGAAGAAATATCTCGAAATATGTCCGTCAGGCCCCTTCCCTTGAGATAAATCTGCAAATATCTCGGAAACGAAGCGAGCTATGGCAAAATGTTAAGAGACCTTTTTTGTAGAGAATTAAGTTTCCTACTTTTTATGTTCTATGATATTTTTTGATCAGATGCGTAGTTCTCGAGATATATCAAGATATTTAAAAGTTCCGAAGCCGCACCAACATAATAGAGATACAGAAACACCGTGGCCCCTTTCTTTGAGATAACTCTGCACTATTGCGAGCTGCAAATGCCACTTCCAGGTTAGCTGTGCAGAAGAAGAACAACAAGAAGAAGAAATATCTCGAAATATGTCCGTCAGGCCCCTTCCCTTGAGATAAATCTGCAAATATCTCGGAAACGAAGAGAGCTATGGCAAAATGTTAAGAGACCTTTTTTGTAGAGAATTAAGTTTCCTACAATTTATGTTCTATGATATTTTTTGATCTGAAGCGTAGTTTTCGAGATATATCGAGATATTTAAAAGTTCCGAAGCCGCACCAACATAATAGAGATACAGAAACACCGTGGCCCCTTTCTTTGAGATAACTTTGCACTATTGCGAGCTGTAAATGCCACTTTCAGCTTAGCTGTGCAGAAGAAGAACAACAAGAAGAAGAAATATCTCGAAATATGTCCGTTAGGCTCCTTCCCTTGAGATAAACCTGCAAATATCTCGGAAACGAAGCGAGCTATGGCAAAATGTTAAGAGACCTTTTTTGTAGAGAATTAAGTTTCCTACTTTTTATGTTCTATGATATTTTTTGATCAGATGCGTAGTTCTCGAGATATATCAAGATATTTAAAAGTTCCGAAGCCGCACCAACATAATAGTGATACAGAAACACCGTGGCCCCTTTCTTTGAGATAACTCTGTACTATTGGGAGCTGCAAATGCCACTTCCAGCTTAGCTGTGCAGAAGAAGAACAACAAGAAGAAGAAATATCTCGAAATATGTCCGTCAGGCCCCTTCCCTTGAGATAAATCTGCAAATATCTCGGAAACGAAGAGAGCTATGGCAAAATGTTAAGAGACCTTTTTTGTAGAGAATTAAGTTTCCTACAATTTATGTTCTATGATATTTTTTGATCTGAAGCGTAGTTTTCGAGATATATCGAGATATTTAAAAGTTCCGAAGCCGCACCAACATAATAGAGATACAGAAACACCGTGGCCCCTTTCTTTGAGATAACTTTGCACTATTGCGAGCTGTAAATGCCACTTTCAGCTTAGCTGTGCAGAAGAAGAACAACAAGAAGAAGAAATATCTCGAAATATGTCCGTCAGGCCCCTTCCCTTCAGATATATCTGCAAATATCTCGGAAACGAAGCGAGCTATGGCAAAATGTTAAGAGACCTTTTTTGTAGAGAATTATGTTTCCTACAATTTATGTTCTATGATATTTTTTGATCAGAAGCGTAGTTTTCGAGATATATCGAGATATTTAAAAGTTCCGAAGCCGCACCAACATAATAGAGATACAGAAACACCGTGGCCCCTTTCTTTGAGATAACTCTGCACTAGTGCGAGCCGCAAATGCCACTTCCAGCTTAGCTGGGCAGAAGAAGAACAACAAGAAGAAGAAATATCGCGAAATATGTCCGTCAGGCCCCTTCCCTTGAGATAAATCTGCAAATATCTCGGAAACAAAGCGAGCTATGGCAAAATGTTAAGAGACCTTTTTTGTAGAGAATTAAGTTCCCTACTTTTTATCTTCTATGATATTTTTTGATCAGATGCGTAGTTCTCGAGATATATCAAGATATTTAAAAGTTCCGAAGCCGCACCAACATAATAGAGATACAGAAACACCGTGGCCCCTCTCTTTGAGATAACTCTGCACTATTGCGAGCTGCAAATGCCACTTCCAGGTTAGGTGTGCAGAAGAAGAACAACAAGAAGAAGAAATATCTCGAAATATGTCCGTCAGGCCCCTTCCCTTGAGATAAATCTGCAAATATCTCGGAAACGAAGAGAGCTATGGCAAAATGTTAAGAGACCTTTTTTGTAGAGAATTAAGTTTCCTACAATTTATGTTCTATGATATTTTTTGATCTGAAGCGTAGTTTTCGAGATATATCGAGATATTTAAAAGTTCCGAAGCCGCACCAACATAATAGAGATACAGAAACACCGTGGCCCCTTTCTTTGAGATAACTTTGCACTATTGCGAGCTGTAAATGCCACTTTCAGCTTAGCTGTGCAGAAGAAGAACAACAAGAAGAAGAAATATCTCGAAATATGTCCGTTAGGCTCCTTCCCTTGAGATAAACCTGCAAATATCTCGGAAACGAAGCGAGCTATGGCAAAATGTTAAGAGACCTTTTTTGTAGAGAATTAAGTTTCCTACTTTTTATGTTCTATGATATTTTTTGATCAGATGCGTAGTTCTCGAGATATATCAAGATATTTAAAAGTTCCGAAGCCGCACCAACATAATAGTGATACAGAAACACCGTGGCCCCTTTCTTTGAGATAACTCTGTACTATTGGGAGCTGCAAATGCCACTTCCAGCTTAGCTGTGCAGAAGAAGAACAACAAGAAGAAGAAATATCTCGAAATATGTCCGTCAGGCCCCTTCCCTTGAGATAAATCTGCAAATATCTCGGAAACGAAGAGAGCTATGGCAAAATGTTAAGAGACCTTTTTTGTAGAGAATTAAGTTTCCTACAATTTATGTTCTATGATATTTTTTGATCTGAAGCGTAGTTTTCGAGATATATCGAGATATTTAAAAGTTCCGAAGCCGCACCAACATAATAGAGATACAGAAACACTGTGGCCCCTTTCTTTGAGATAACTTTGCACTATTGCGAGCTGTAAATGCCACTTTCAGCTTAGCTGTGCAGAAGAAGAACAACAAGAAGAAGAAATATCTCGAAATATGTCCGTCAGGCCCCTTCCCTTCAGATATATCTGCAAATATCTCGGAAACGAAGCGAGCTATGGCAAAATGTTAAGAGACCTTTTTTGTAGAGAATTATGTTTCCTACAATTTATGTTCTATGATATTTTTTGATCAGAAGCGTAGTTTTCGAGATATATCGAGATATTTAAAAGTTCCGAAGCCGCACCAACATAATAGAGATACAGAAACACCGTGGCCCCTTTCTTTGAGATAACTCTGCACTAGTGCGAGCCGCAAATGCCACTTCCAGCTTAGCTGTGCAGAAGAAGAACAACAAGAAGAAGAAATATCTCGAAATATGTCCGTCAGGCCCCTTCCCTTGAGATAAATCTGCAAATATCTCGGAAACGACGCGAGCTATGGCAAAATGTTAAGAGACCTTTTTTGTAGAGAATTAGGTTTCCTACTTTTTATCTTCTATGATATTTTTTGATCAGATGCGTAGTTCTCGAGATATATCAAGATATTTAAAAGTTCCGAAGCCGCACCAACATAATAGAGATACAGAAACACCGTGGCCCCTCTCTTTGAGATAACTCTGCACTATTGCGAGCTGGAAATGCCACTTCCAGTTTAGCTGTGCAGAAGAAGAACAACAAGAAGAAGAAATATCTCGAAATATGTCCGTTAGGCCCCTTCCCTTGAGATAAATGTGCAAATATCTCGGAAACGAAGCGAGCTATGGCAAAATGTTAAGAGACCTTTTTTGTAGAGAATTAAGTTTCCTACTTTTTATGTTCTATGATATTTTTTGATCAGATGCGTAGTTCTCGAGATATATCAAGATATTTAAAAGTTCCGAAGCCGCACCAACATAATAGAGATACAGAAACACCGTGGCCCCTTTCTTTGAGATAACTCTGCACTATTGCGAGCTGCAAATGCCACTTCCAGCTTAGCTGTGCAGAAGAAGAACAACAAGAAGAAGAAATATCGCGAAATATGTCCGTCAGGCCCCTTCCCTTGAGATAAATCTGCAAATATCTCGGAAACAAAGCGAGCTATGGCAAAATGTTAAGAGACCTTTTTTGTAGAGAATCAAGTTTCCTACTTTTTATCTTCTATGATATTTTTTGATCAGATGCGTAGTTCTCGAGATATATCAAGATATTTAAAAGTTCCGAAGCCGCACCAACATAATAGAGATACAGAAACACCGTGGCCCCTCTCTTTGAGATAACTCTGCACTATTGCGAGCTGAAATGCCACTTCCAGTTTAGCTGTGCAGAAGAAGAACAACAAGAAGAAGAAATATCTCGAAATATGTCCGTTAGGCCCCTTCCCTTGAGATAAATGTGCAAATATCTCGGAAACGAAGCGAGCTATGGCAAAATGTTAAGAGACCTTTTTTGTAGAGAATTAAGTTTCCTACTTTTTATGTTCTATGATATTTTTTGATCAGATGCGTAGTTCTCGAGATATATCAAGATATTTAAAAGTTCCGAAGCCGCACCAACATAATAGAGATACAGAAACACCGTGGCCCCTTTCTTTGAGATAACTCTGCACTATTGCGAGCTGCAAATACCACTTCCAGTTTAGCTGTGCAGAAGAAGAACAACAAGAAGAAGAAATATCGCGAAATATGTCCGTCAGGCCCCTTCCCTTGAGATAAATCTGCAAATATCTCGGAAACAAAGCGAGCTATGGCAAAATGTTAAGAGACCTTTTTTGTAGAGAATTAAGTTCCCTACTTTTTATCTTCTATGATATTTTTTGATCAGATGCGTAGTTCTCGAGATATATCAAGATATTTAAAAGTTCCGAAGCCGCACCAACATAATAGAGATACAGAAACACCGTGGCCCCTCTCTTTGAGATAACTCTGCACTATTGCGAGCTGAAATGCCACTTCCAGTTTAGCTGTGCAGAAGAAGAACAACAAGAAGAAGAAATATCTCGAAATATGTCCGTTAGGCCCCTTCCCTTGAGATAAATCTGCAAATATCTCGGAAACGAAGTGACCTATGGCAAAATGTTAAGAGACCTTTTTTGTAGAGAATTAAGTTTCCTACTTTTTATCTTCTATGATATTTTTTGTTCAGATGCGTAGTTCTCGAGATATATCAAGATATTTAAAAGTTCCAAAGCCGCACCAACATAATAGAGATACAGAAACACCGTGGCCCCTTTCTTTGAGATAACGCTGCACTAGTGCGAGCCGCAAATGCCACTTCCAGCTTAGCTGTGCAGAAGAAGAACAACAAGAAGAAGAAATATCTCGAAATATGTCCGTCAGGCCCCTTCCCTTGAGATAAATCTGCAAATATCTCGGAAACGAAGCGAGCAATGGCAAAATGTTGAGAAACCTTTTTTGTAGAGAATTAAGTTTCCTACTTTTTATGTTCTATGATATTTTTTGATCAGATGCGTAGTTCTCGAGATATATCGAGATATTTAAAAGTTCCGAAGCCGCACCAACATAATAGAGATACAGAAACACCGTGGCCCCTTTCTTTGAGATAACTCTGCACTAGTGCGAGCCGCAAATGCCACTTCCAGCTTAGCTGTGCAGAAGAAGAACAACAAGAAGAAGAAATATCTCGAAATATGTCCGTTAGGCCCCTTCCCTTGAGATAAACCTGCAAATATCTCGGAAACGAAGCGAGCTATGGCAAAATGTTAAGAGACCTTTTTTGTAGAGAATTAAGTTTCCTACTTTTTATGTTCTATGATATTTTTTGATCAGATGCGTAGTTCTCGAGATATATCAAGATATTTAAAAGTTCCGAAGCCGCACCAACATAATAGAGATACAGAAACACCGTGGCCCCTTTCTTTGAGATAACTCTGCACTATTGGGAGCTGCAAATGCCACTTCCAGCTTAGCTGTGCAGAAGAAGAACAACAAGAAGAAGAAATATCTCGAAATATGTCCGTCAGGCCCCTTCCCTTGAGATAAATATGCAAATATCTCGGAAACGAAGAGAGCTATGGCAAAATGTTAAGAGACCTTTTTTGTAGAGAATTAAGTTTCCTACAATTTATGTTCTATGATATTTTTTGATCAGAAGCGTAGTTTTCGAGATATATCGAGATATTTAAAAGTTCCGAAGCCGCACCAACATAATAGAGATACAGAAACACCGTGGCCCCTTTCTTTAAGATAACTTTGCACTATTGCGAGCTGTAAATGCCACTTTCAGCTTAGCTGTGCAGAAGAAGAACAACAAGAAGAAGAAATATCTCGAAATATGTCCGTCAGGCCCCTTCCCTTGAGATATATCTGCAAATATCTCGGAAACGAAGCGAGCTATGGCAAAATGTTAAGAGACCTTTTTTGTAGAGAATTATGTTTCCTACAATTTATGTTCTATGATATTTTTTGATCAGAAGCGTAGTTTTCGAGATATATCGAGATACTTAAAAGTTCCGAAGGCGCACCAACATAATAGAGATACAGAAACACCGTGGCCCCTTTCTTTGAGATAACTGTGCACTATTGCGAGCTGCAAATGCCACTTCCAGCTTAGCTGTGCAGAAGAAGAACAACAAGAATAAGAAATATCTCGAAATATGTCCGTCAGGCCCCTTCCCTTGAGATAAATCTGCAAATATCTCGGAAACGAAGAGAGCTATGGCAAAATCTTAAGAGACCTTTTCTGTAGAGAACTAAGTTTCCTACTTTTTATGTTCTATGATATTTTTTGATCAGAAGCGTAGTTTTCGAGATATATCGAGATATTTAAAAGTTCCGAAGCCGCACCAACATAATAGAGATACAGAAACACCGTGGCCCCTTTCTTTGAGATAACTCTGCACTATTGCGAGCTGCAAATGCCACTTCCAGGTTAGCTGTGCAGAAGAAGAACAACAAGAAGAAGAAATATCTCGAAATATGTCCGTCAGGCCCCTTCCCTTGAGATAAATCTGCAAATATCTCGGAAACGAAGCGAGCTATGGCAAAATGTTGAGAGACCTTTTTTGTAGAGAATTAAGTTTCCTACTTTTTATGTTCTATGATATTTTTTGATCAGATGCGTAGTTCTCGAGATATATCAAGATATTTAAAAGTTCCGAAGCCGCACCAACATAATAGAGATACAGAAACACCGTGGCCCCTTTCTTTGAGATAACTCTGCACTATTGCGAGCTGCAAATGCCACTTCCAGCTTAGCTGTGCAGAAGAAGAACAACAAGAAGAAGAAATATCTAGAAATATGTCCGTCAGGCCCCTTCCCTTGAGATATATCTGCAAATATCTCGGAAACGAAGCGAGCTATGGCAAAATGTTAAGAGACCTTTTTTGTAGAGAATTAAGTTTCCTACTTTTTATGTTCTATGATATTTTTTGATCAGATGCGTAGTTCTCGAGATATATCAAGATATTTAAAAGTTCCGAAGCCGCACCAACATAATAGAGATACAGAAACACCGTGGCCCCTTTCTTTGAGATAACTCTGCACTATTGCGAGCTGCAAATGCCACTTCCAGGTTAGCTGTGCAGAAGCAGAACAACAAGAAGAAGAAATATCTCGAAATATGTCCGTCAGGCCCCTTCCCTTGAGATATATCCGCAAATATCTCGGAAACGAAGCGAGCTATGGCAAAATGTTAAGAGAACTTTTTTGCAGAGAATTATGTTTCCTACAATTTGTGTTCTATGATATTTTTTGATCAGAAGCGTAGTTTTCGAGATATATCGAGATATTTAAAAGTTCCGAAGCCGCACCAACATAATAGAGATACAGAAACACCGTGGCCCCTTTCTTTGAGATAACTCTGCACTAGTGCGAGCCGCAAATGCCACTTCCAGCTTAGCTGTGCAGAAGAAGAACAACAAGAAGAAGAAATATCTCGAAATATGTCCGTTAGGCCCCGTCCCTTGAGATAAACCTGCAAATATCTCGGAAACGAAGCGAGCTATGGCAAAATGTTAAGAGACCTTTTTTGTAGAGAATTAAGTTTCCTACTTTTTATGTTCTATGATATTTTTTGATCAGATGCGTAGTTCTCGAGATATATCAAGATATTTAAAAGTTCCGAAGCCGCACCAACATAATAGAGATACAGAAACACCGTGGCCCCCTTCTTTGAGATAACTCTGCACTATTGCGAGCTGCAAATGCCACTTCCAGCTTAGCTGTGCAGAAGAAGAACAACAAGAAGAAGAAATATCTCGAAATATGTCCGTCAGGCCCCTTCCCTTGAGATAAATCTGCAAATATCTCGGAAACGAAGCGAGCTATGGCAAAATGTTAAGAGACCTTTTTTGTAGAGAATTAAGTTTCCTACTTTTTATGTTCTATGATATTTTTTGATCAGATGCGTAGTTCTCGAGATATATCAAGATATTTAAAAGTTCCGAAGCCGCACCAACATAATAGAGATACAGAAACACCGTGGCCCCTTTCTTTGAGATAACTCTGCACTATTGCGAGCTGCAAATGCCACTTCCAGGTTAGCTGTGCAGAAGAAGAACAACAAGAAGAAGAAATATCTCGAAATATGTCCGTCAGGCCCCTTCCCTTGAGATATATCTGCAAATATCTCGGAAACGAAGCGAGCTATGGCAAAATGTTAAGAGACCTTTTTTGTAGAGAATTATGTTTCCTACAATTTATGTTCTATGATATTTTTTGATCAGAAGCGTAGTTTTCGAGATATATCGAGATACTTAAAAGTTCCGAAGGCGCACCAACATAATAGAGATACAGAAACACCGTGGCCCCTTTCTTTGAGATAACTGTGCACTATTGCGAGCTGCAAATGCCACTTCCAGCTTAGCTGTGCAGAAGAAGAACAACAAGAATAAGAAATATCTCGAAATATGTCCGTCAGGCCCCTTCCCTTGAGATAAATCTGCAAATATCTCGGAAACGAAGAGAGCTATGGCAAAATGTTAAGAGACCTTTTCTGTAGAGAACTAAGTTTCCTACTTTTTATGTTCTATGATATTTTTTGATCAGAAGCGTAGTTTTCGAGATATATCGAGATATTTAAAAGTTCCGAAGCCGCACCAACATAATAGAGATACAGAAACACCGTGGCCCCTTTCTTTGAGATAACTCTGCACTATTGCGAGCTGCAAATGCCACTTCCAGGTTAGCTGTGCAGAAGAAGAACAACAAGAAGAAGAAATATCTCGAAATATGTCCGTCAGGCCCCTTCCCTTGAGATAAATCTGCAAATATCTCGGAAACGAAGCGAGCTATGGCAAAATGTTGAGAGACCTTTTTTGTAGAGAATTAAGTTTCCTACTTTTTATGTTCTATGATATTTTTTGATCAGATGCGTAGTTCTCGAGATATATCAAGATATTTAAAAGTTCCGAAGCCGCACCAACATAATAGAGATACAGAAACACCGTGGCCCCTTTCTTTGAGATAACTCTGCACTATTGCGAGCTGCAAATGCCACTTCCAGCTTAGCTGTGCAGAAGAAGAACAACAAGAAGAAGAAATATCTAGAAATATGTCCGTCAGGCCCCTTCCCTTGAGATATATCTGCAAATATCTCGGAAACGAAGCGAGCTATGGCAAAATGTTAAGAGACCTTTTTTGTAGAGAATTAAGTTTCCTACTTTTTATGTTCTATGATATTTTTTGATCAGATGCGTAGTTCTCGAGATATATCAAGATATTTAAAAGTTCCGAAGCCGCACCAACATAATAGAGATACAGAAACACCGTGGCCCCTTTCTTTGAGATAACTCTGCACTATTGCGAGCTGCAAATGCCACTTCCAGGTTAGCTGTGCAGAAGCAGAACAACAAGAAGAAGAAATATCTCGAAATATGTCCGTCAGGCCCCTTCCCTTGAGATATATCCGCAAATATCTCGGAAACGAAGCGAGCTATGGCAAAATGTTAAGAGAACTTTTTTGCAGAGAATTATGTTTCCTACAATTTGTGTTCTATGATATTTTTTGATCAGAAGCGTAGTTTTCGAGATATATCGAGATATTTAAAAGTTCCGAAGCCGCACCAACATAATAGAGATACAGAAACACCGTGGCCCCTTTCTTTGAGATAACTCTGCACTAGTGCGAGCCGCAAATGCCACTTCCAGCTTAGCTGTGCAGAAGAAGAACAACAAGAAGAAGAAATATCTCGAAATATGTCCGTTAGGCCCCTTCCCTTGAGATAAACCTGCAAATATCTCGGAAACGAAGCGAGCTATGGCAAAATGTTAAGAGACCTTTTTTGTAGAGAATTAAGTTTGCTACTTTTTATGTTCTATGATATTTTTTGATCAGATGCGTAGTTCTCGAGATATATCAAGATATTTAAAAGTTCCGAAGCCGCACCAACATAATAGAGATACAGAAACACCGTGGCCCCCTTCTTTGAGATAACTCTGCACTATTGCGAGCTGCAAATGCCACTTCCAGCTTAGCTGTGCAGAAGAAGAACAACAAGAAGAAGAAATATCTCGAAATATGTCCGTCAGGCCCCTTCCCTTGAGATAAATCTGCAAATATCTCGGAAACGAAGCGAGCTATGGCAAAATGTTAAGAGACCTTTTTTGTAGAGAATTAAGTTTCCTACTTTTTATGTTCTATGATATTTTTTGATCAGATGCGTAGTTCTCGAGATATATCAAGATATTTAAAAGTTCCGAAGCCGCACCAACATAATAGAGATACAGAAACACCGTGGCCCCTTTCTTTGAGATAACTCTGCACTATTGCGAGCTGCAAATGCCACTTCCAGGTTAGCTGTGCAGAAGAAGAACAACAAGAAGAAGAAATATCTCGAAATATGTCCGTCAGGCCCCTTCCCTTGAGATAAATCTGCAAATATCTCGGAAACGAAGAGAGCTATGGCAAAATGTTAAGAGACCTTTTTTGTAGAGAATTAAGTTTCCTACAATTTATGTTCTATGATATTTTTTGATCTGAAGCGTAGTTTTCGAGATATATCGAGATATTTAAAAGTTCCGAAGCCGCACCAACATAATAGAGATACAGAAACACCGTGGCCCCTTTCTTTGAGATAACTTTGCACTATTGCGAGCTGTAAATGCCACTTTCAGCTTAGCTGTGCAGAAGAAGAACAACAAGAAGAAGAAATATCTCGAAATATGTCCGTTAGGCTCCTTCCCTTGAGATAAACCTGCAAATATCTCGGAAACGAAGCGAGCTATGGCAAAATGTTAAGAGACCTTTTTTGTAGAGAATTAAGTTTCCTACTTTTTATGTTCTATGATATTTTTTGATCAGATGCGTAGTTCTCGAGATATATCAAGATATTTAAAAGTTCCGAAGCCGCACCAACATAATAGTGATACAGAAACACCGTGGCCCCTTTCTTTGAGATAACTCTGTACTATTGGGAGCTGCAAATGCCACTTCCAGCTTAGCTGTGCAGAAGAAGAACAACAAGAAGAAGAAATATCTCGAAATATGTCCGTCAGGCCCCTTCCCTTGAGATAAATCTGCAAATATCTCGGAAACGAAGAGAGCTATGGCAAAATGTTAAGAGACCTTTTTTGTAGAGAATTAAGTTTCCTACAATTTATGTTCTATGATATTTTTTGATCTGAAGCGTAGTTTTCGAGATATATCGAGATATTTAAAAGTTCCGAAGCCGCACCAACATAATAGAGATACAGAAACACCGTGGCCCCTTTCTTTGAGATAACTCTGCACTAGTGCGAGCCGCAAATGCCACTTCCAGCTTAGCTGGGCAGAAGAAGAACAACAAGAAGAAGAAATATCTCGAAATATGTCCGTCAGGCCCCTTCCCTTGAGATAAATCTGCAAATATCTCGGAAACGAAGCGAGCTATGGCAAAATGTTAAGAGACCTTTTTTGTAGAGAATTAAGTTTCCTACTTTTTATCTTCTATGATATTTTTTGATCAGATGCGTAGTTCTCGAGATATATCAAGATATTTAAAAGTTCCGAAGCCGCACCAACATAATAGAGATACAGAAACACCGTGGCCCCTTTCTTTGAGATAACGCTGCACTAGTGCGAGCCGCAAATGCCACTTCCAGCTTAGCTGTGCAGAAGAAGAACAACAAGAAGAAGAAATATCTCGAAATATGTCCGTCAGGCCCCTTCCCTTGAGATAAATCTGCAAATATCTCGGAAACGAAGCGAGCAATGGCAAAATGTTGAGAGACCTTTTTTGTAGAGAATTAAGTTTCCTACTTTTTATGTTCTATGATATTTTTTGATCAGATGCGTAGTTCTCGAGATATATCGAGATATTTAAAAGTTCCGAAGCCGCACCAACATAATAGAGATACAGAAACACCGTGGCCCCTTTCTTTGAGATAACTCTGCACTAGTGCGAGCCGCAAATGCCACTTCCAGCTTAGCTGTGCAGAAGAAGAACAACAAGAAGAAGAAATATCTCGAAATATGTCCGTCAGGCCCATTCCCTTCAGATATATCTGCAAATATCTCGGAAACGAAGCGAGCTATGGCAAAATGTTAAGAGACCTTTTTTGTAGAGAATTATGTTTCCTACAATTTATGTTCTATGATATTTTTTGATCAGAAGCGTAGTTTTCGAGATATATCGAGATATTTAAAAGTTCCGAAGCCGCACCAACATAATAGAGATACAGAAACACCGTGGCCCCTTTCTTTGAGATAACTCTGCACTAGTGCGAGCCGCAAATGCCACTTCCAGCTTAGCTGGGCAGAAGAAGAACAACAAGAAGAAGAAATATCTCGAAATATGTCCGTCAGGCCCCTTCCCTTGAGATAAATCTGCAAATATCTCGGAAACGAAGCGAGCTATGGCAAAATGTTAAGAGACCTTTTTTGTAGAGAATTAAGTTTCCTACTTTTTATCTTGTATGATATTTTTTGATCAGATGCGTAGTTCTCGAGATATATCAATATATTTAAAAGTTCCGAAGCCGCACCAACATAATAGAGATACAGAAACACCGTGGCCCCTTTCTTTGAGATAACGCTGCACTAGTGCGAGCCGCAAATGCCACTTCCAGCTTAGCTGTGCAGAAGAAGAACAACAAGAAGAAGAAATATCTCGAAATATGTCCGTCAGGCCCCTTCCCTTGAGATAAATCTGCAAATATCTCGGAAACGAAGCGAGCTATGGCAAAATGTTAAGAGACCTTTTTTGTAGAGAATTAAGTTTCCTACTTTTTATGTTCTATGATATTTTTTGATCAGATGCGTAGTTCTCGAGATATATCAAGATATTTAAAAGTTCCGAAGCCGCACCAACATAATAGAGATACAGAAACACCGTGGCCCCTTTCTTTGAGATGACTTTGCACTATTGCGAGCTGTAAATGCCACTTTCAGCTTAGCTGTGCAGAAGAAGAACAACAAGAAGAAGAAATATCTCGAAATATGTCCGTCAGGCCCCTTCCCTTCAGATATATCTGCAAATATCTCGGAAACGAAGCGAGCTATGGCAAAATGTTAAGAGACCTTTTTTGTAGAGAATTATGTTTCCTACAATTTATGTTCTATGATATTTTTTGATCAGAAGCGTAGTTTTCGAGATATATCGAGATATTTAAAAGTTCCGAAGCCGCACCAACATAATAGAGATACAGAAACACCGTGGCCCCTTTCTTTGAGATAACTCTGCACTAGTGCGAGCCGCAAATGCCACTTCCAGCTTAGCTGGACAGAAGAAGAACAACAAGAAGAAGAAATATCTCGAAATATGTCCGTCAGGCCCCTTCCTTGAGATAAATCTGCAAATATCTCGGAAACGAAGCGAGCTATGGCAAAATGTTAAGAGACCTTTTTTGTAGAGAATTAAGTTTGCTACTTTTTATGTTCTATGATATTTTTTGATCAGATGCGTAGTTCTCGAGATATATCAAGATATTTAAAAGTTCCGAAGCCGCACCAACATAATAGAGATACAGAAACACCGTGGCCCCCTTCTTTGAGATAACTCTGCACTATTGCGAGCTGCAAATGCCACTTCCAGCTTAGCTGTGCAGAAGAAGAACAACAAGAAGAAGAAATATCTCGAAATATGTCCGTCAGGCCCCTTCCCTTGAGATAAATCTGCAAATATCTCGGAAACGAAGCGAGCTATGGCAAAATGTTAAGAGACCTTTTTTGTAGAGAATTAAGTTTCCTACTTTTTATGTTCTATGATATTTTTTGATCAGATGCGTAGTTCTCGAGATATATCAAGATATTTAAAAGTTCCGAAGCCGCACCAACATAATAGAGATACAGAAACACCGTGGCCCCTTTCTTTGAGATAACTCTGCACTATTGCGAGCTGCAAATGCCACTTCCAGGTTAGCTGTGCAGAAGAAGAACAACAAGAAGAAGAAATATCTCGAAATATGTCCGTCAGGCCCCTTCCCTTGAGATAAATCTGCAAATATCTCGGAAACGAAGAGAGCTATGGCAAAATGTTAAGAGACCTTTTTTGTAGAGAATTAAGTTTCCTACAATTTATGTTCTATGATATTTTTTGATCTGAAGCGTAGTTTTCGAGATATATCGAGATATTTAAAAGTTCCGAAGCCGCACCAACATAATAGAGATACAGAAACACCGTGGCCCCTTTCTTTGAGATAACTTTGCACTATTGCGAGCTGTAAATGCCACTTTCAGCTTAGCTGTGCAGAAGAAGAACAACAAGAAGAAGAAATATCTCGAAATATGTCCGTTAGGCTCCTTCCCTTGAGATAAACCTGCAAATATCTCGGAAACGAAGCGAGCTATGGCAAAATGTTAAGAGACCTTTTTTGTAGAGAATTAAGTTTCCTACTTTTTATGTTCTATGATATTTTTTGATCAGATGCGTAGTTCTCGAGATATATCAAGATATTTAAAAGTTCCGAAGCCGCACCAACATAATAGTGATACAGAAACACCGTGGCCCCTTTCTTTGAGATAACTCTGTACTATTGGGAGCTGCAAATGCCACTTCCAGCTTAGCTGTGCAGAAGAAGAACAACAAGAAGAAGAAATATCTCGAAATATGTCCGTCAGGCCCCTTCCCTTGAGATAAATCTGCAAATATCTCGGAAACGAAGAGAGCTATGGCAAAATGTTAAGAGACCTTTTTTGTAGAGAATTAAGTTTCCTACAATTTATGTTCTATGATATTTTTTGATCTGAAGCGTAGTTTTCGAGATATATCGAGATATTTAAAAGTTCCGAAGCCGCACCAACATAATAGAGATACAGAAACACCGTGGCCCCTTTCTTTGAGATAACTCTGCACTAGTGCGAGCCGCAAATGCCACTTCCAGCTTAGCTGGGCAGAAGAAGAACAACAAGAAGAAGAAATATCTCGAAATATGTCCGTCAGGCCCCTTCCCTTGAGATAAATCTGCAAATATCTCGGAAACGAAGCGAGCTATGGCAAAATGTTAAGAGACCTTTTTTGTAGAGAATTAAGTTTCCTACTTTTTATCTTCTATGATATTTTTTGATCAGATGCGTAGTTCTCGAGATATATCAAGATATTTAAAAGTTCCGAAGCCGCACCAACATAATAGAGATACAGAAACACCGTGGCCCCTTTCTTTGAGATAACGCTGCACTAGTGCGAGCCGCAAATGCCACTTCCAGCTTAGCTGTGCAGAAGAAGAACAACAAGAAGAAGAAATATCTCGAAATATGTCCGTCAGGCCCCTTCCCTTGAGATAAATCTGCAAATATCTCGGAAACGAAGCGAGCAATGGCAAAATGTTGAGAGACCTTTTTTGTAGAGAATTAAGTTTCCTACTTTTTATGTTCTATGATATTTTTTGATCAGATGCGTAGTTCTCGAGATATATCGAGATATTTAAAAGTTCCGAAGCCGCACCAACATAATAGAGATACAGAAACACCGTGGCCCCTTTCTTTGAGATAACTCTGCACTAGTGCGAGCCGCAAATGCCACTTCCAGCTTAGCTGTGCAGAAGAAGAACAACAAGAAGAAGAAATATCTCGAAATATGTCCGTCAGGCCCATTCCCTTCAGATATATCTGCAAATATCTCGGAAACGAAGCGAGCTATGGCAAAATGTTAAGAGACCTTTTTTGTAGAGAATTATGTTTCCTACAATTTATGTTCTATGATATTTTTTGATCAGAAGCGTAGTTTTCGAGATATATCGAGATATTTAAAAGTTCCGAAGCCGCACCAACATAATAGAGATACAGAAACACCGTGGCCCCTTTCTTTGAGATAACTCTGCACTAGTGCGAGCCGCAAATGCCACTTCCAGCTTAGCTGGGCAGAAGAAGAACAACAAGAAGAAGAAATATCTCGAAATATGTCCGTCAGGCCCCTTCCCTTGAGATAAATCTGCAAATATCTCGGAAACGAAGCGAGCTATGGCAAAATGTTAAGAGACCTTTTTTGTAGAGAATTAAGTTTCCTACTTTTTATCTTGTATGATATTTTTTGATCAGATGCGTAGTTCTCGAGATATATCAATATATTTAAAAGTTCCGAAGCCGCACCAACATAATAGAGATACAGAAACACCGTGGCCCCTTTCTTTGAGATAACGCTGCACTAGTGCGAGCCGCAAATGCCACTTCCAGCTTAGCTGTGCAGAAGAAGAACAACAAGAAGAAGAAATATCTCGAAATATGTCCGTCAGGCCCCTTCCCTTGAGATAAATCTGCAAATATCTCGGAAACGAAGCGAGCTATGGCAAAATGTTAAGAGACCTTTTTTGTAGAGAATTAAGTTTCCTACTTTTTATGTTCTATGATATTTTTTGATCAGATGCGTAGTTCTCGAGATATATCAAGATATTTAAAAGTTCCGAAGCCGCACCAACATAATAGAGATACAGAAACACCGTGGCCCCTTTCTTTGAGATGACTTTGCACTATTGCGAGCTGTAAATGCCACTTTCAGCTTAGCTGTGCAGAAGAAGAACAACAAGAAGAAGAAATATCTCGAAATATGTCCGTCAGGCCCCTTCCCTTCAGATATATCTGCAAATATCTCGGAAACGAAGCGAGCTATGGCAAAATGTTAAGAGACCTTTTTTGTAGAGAATTATGTTTCCTACAATTTATGTTCTATGATATTTTTTGATCAGAAGCGTAGTTTTCGAGATATATCGAGATATTTAAAAGTTCCGAAGCCGCACCAACATAATAGAGATACAGAAACACCGTGGCCCCTTTCTTTGAGATAACTCTGCACTAGTGCGAGCCGCAAATGCCACTTCCAGCTTAGCTGGACAGAAGAAGAACAACAAGAAGAAGAAATATCTCGAAATATGTCCGTCAGGCCCCTTCCTTGAGATAAATCTGCAAATATCTCGGAAACGAAGCGAGCTATGGCAAAATGTTAAGAGACCTTTTTTGTAGAGAATTAAGTTTCCTACTTTTTATCTTCTATGATATTTTTTGATCAGATGCGTAGTTCTCGAGATATATCAAGATATTTAAAAGTTCCGAAGCCGCACCAACATAATAGAGATACAGAAACACCGTGGCCCCTTTCTTTGAGATAACGCTGCACTAGTGCGAGCCGCAAATGCCACTTCCAGCTTAGCTGTGCAGAAGAAGAACAACAAGAAGAAGAAATATCTCGAAATATGTCCGTCAGGCCCCTTCCCTTGAGATAAATCTGCAAATATCTCGGAAACGAAGCGAGCAATGGCAAAATGTTGAGAGACCTTTTTTGTAGAGAATTAAGTTTCCTACTTTTTATGTTCTATGATATTTTTTGATCAGATGCGTAGTTCTCGAGATATATCGAGATATTTAAAAGTTCCGAAGCCGCACCAACATAATAGAGATACAGAAACACCGTGGCCCCTTTCTTTGAGATAACTCTGCACTAGTGCGAGCCGCAAATGCCACTTCCAGCTTAGCTGTGCAGAAGAAGAACAACAAGAAGAAGAAATATCTCGAAATATGTCCGTCAGGCCCATTCCCTTCAGATATATCTGCAAATATCTCGGAAACGAAGCGAGCTATGGCAAAATGTTAAGAGACCTTTTTTGTAGAGAATTATGTTTCCTACAATTTATGTTCTATGATATTTTTTGATCAGAAGCGTAGTTTTCGAGATATATCGAGATATTTAAAAGTTCCGAAGCCGCACCAACATAATAGAGATACAGAAACACCGTGGCCCCTTTCTTTGAGATAACTCTGCACTAGTGCGAGCCGCAAATGCCACTTCCAGCTTAGCTGTGCAGAAGAAGAACAACAAGAAGAAGAAATATCTCGAAATATGTCCGTCAGGCCCCTTCCCTTGAGATGAATCTGCAAATATCTCGGAAACGAAGCGAGCAATGGCAAAATGTTGAGAGACCTTTTTTGTAGAGAATTAAGTTTCCTACTTTTTATGTTCTATGATATTTTTTGATCAGATGCGTAGTTCTCGAGATATATCGAGATATTTAAAAGTTCCGTAGCCGCACCAACATAATAGAGATACAGAAACACCGTGGCCCCTTTCTTTGAGATAACTCTGCACTAGTGCGAGCCGCAAATGCCACTTCCAGCTTAGCTGTGCAGAAGAAGAACAACAAGAAGAAGAAATATCTCGAAATATGTCCGTTAGGCCCCTTCCCTTGAGATAAACCTGCAAATATCTCGGAAACGAAGCGAGCTATGGCAAAATGTTAAGAGACCTTTTTTGTAGAGAATTAAGTTTCCTACTTTTTATGTTCTATGATATTTTTTGATCAGATGCGTAGTTTTCGAGATATATCGAGATATTTAAAAGTTCCGAAGGCGCACCAACATAATAGAGATACAGAAACACCGTGGCCCCTTTCTTTGAGATAACTGTGCACTATTGCGAGCTGCAAATGCCACTTCCAGCTTAGCTGTGCAGAAGAAGAACAACAAGAAGAAGAAATATCTCGAAATATGTCCGTCAGGCCCCTTCCCTTGAGATAAATCTGCAAATATCTCGGAAACGAAGCGAGCAATGGCAAAATGTTGAGAGACCTTTTTTGTAGAGAATTAAGTTTCCTACTTTTTATGTTCTATGATATTTTTTGATCAGATGCGTAGTTCTCGAGATATATCGAGATATTTAAAAGTTCCGAAGCCGCACCAACATAATAGAGATACAGAAACACCGTGGCCCCTTTCTTTGAGATAACTCTGCACTAGTGCGAGCCGCAAATGCCACTTCCAGCTTAGCTGTGCAGAAGAAGAACAACAAGAAGAAGAAATATCTCGAAATATGTCCGTCAGGCCCATTCCCTTCAGATATATCTGCAAATATCTCGGAAACGAAGCGAGCTATGGCAAAATGTTAAGAGACCTTTTTTGTAGAGAATTATGTTTCCTACAATTTATGTTCTATGATATTTTTTGATCAGAAGCGTAGTTTTCGAGATATATCGAGATATTTAAAAGTTCCGAAGCCGCACCAACATAATAGAGATACAGAAACACCGTGGCCCCTTTCTTTGAGATAACTCTGCACTAGTGCGAGCCGCAAATGCCACTTCCAGCTTAGCTGGGCAGAAGAAGAACAACAAGAAGAAGAAATATCTCGAAATATGTCCGTCAGGCCCCTTCCCTTGAGATAAATCTGCAAATATCTCGGAAACGAAGCGAGCTATGGCAAAATGTTAAGAGACCTTTTTTGTAGAGAATTAAGTTTCCTACTTTTTATCTTGTATGATATTTTTTGATCAGATGCGTAGTTCTCGAGATATATCAATATATTTAAAAGTTCCGAAGCCGCACCAACATAATAGAGATACAGAAACACCGTGGCCCCTTTCTTTGAGATAACGCTGCACTAGTGCGAGCCGCAAATGCCACTTCCAGCTTAGCTGTGCAGAAGAAGAACAACAAGAAGAAGAAATATCTCGAAATATGTCCGTCAGGCCCCTTCCCTTGAGATAAATCTGCAAATATCTCGGAAACGAAGCGAGCTATGGCAAAATGTTAAGAGACCTTTTTTGTAGAGAATTAAGTTTCCTACTTTTTATGTTCTATGATATTTTTTGATCAGATGCGTAGTTCTCGAGATATATCAAGATATTTAAAAGTTCCGAAGCCGCACCAACATAATAGAGATACAGAAACACCGTGGCCCCTTTCTTTGAGATGACTTTGCACTATTGCGAGCTGTAAATGCCACTTTCAGCTTAGCTGTGCAGAAGAAGAACAACAAGAAGAAGAAATATCTCGAAATATGTCCGTCAGGCCCCTTCCCTTCAGATATATCTGCAAATATCTCGGAAACGAAGCGAGCTATGGCAAAATGTTAAGAGACCTTTTTTGTAGAGAATTATGTTTCCTACAATTTATGTTCTATGATATTTTTTGATCAGAAGCGTAGTTTTCGAGATATATCGAGATATTTAAAAGTTCCGAAGCCGCACCAACATAATAGAGATACAGAAACACCGTGGCCCCTTTCTTTGAGATAACTCTGCACTAGTGCGAGCCGCAAATGCCACTTCCAGCTTAGCTGGACAGAAGAAGAACAACAAGAAGAAGAAATATCTCGAAATATGTCCGTCAGGCCCCTTCCTTGAGATAAATCTGCAAATATCTCGGAAACGAAGCGAGCTATGGCAAAATGTTAAGAGACCTTTTTTGTAGAGAATTAAGTTTCCTACTTTTTATCTTCTATGATATTTTTTGATCAGATGCGTAGTTCTCGAGATATATCAAGATATTTAAAAGTTCCGAAGCCGCACCAACATAATAGAGATACAGAAACACCGTGGCCCCTTTCTTTGAGATAACGCTGCACTAGTGCGAGCCGCAAATGCCACTTCCAGCTTAGCTGTGCAGAAGAAGAACAACAAGAAGAAGAAATATCTCGAAATATGTCCGTCAGGCCCCTTCCCTTGAGATAAATCTGCAAATATCTCGGAAACGAAGCGAGCAATGGCAAAATGTTGAGAGACCTTTTTTGTAGAGAATTAAGTTTCCTACTTTTTATGTTCTATGATATTTTTTGATCAGATGCGTAGTTCTCGAGATATATCGAGATATTTAAAAGTTCCGAAGCCGCACCAACATAATAGAGATACAGAAACACCGTGGCCCCTTTCTTTGAGATAACTCTGCACTAGTGCGAGCCGCAAATGCCACTTCCAGCTTAGCTGTGCAGAAGAAGAACAACAAGAAGAAGAAATATCTCGAAATATGTCCGTCAGGCCCATTCCCTTCAGATATATCTGCAAATATCTCGGAAACGAAGCGAGCTATGGCAAAATGTTAAGAGACCTTTTTTGTAGAGAATTATGTTTCCTACAATTTATGTTCTATGATATTTTTTGATCAGAAGCGTAGTTTTCGAGATATATCGAGATATTTAAAAGTTCCGAAGCCGCACCAACATAATAGAGATACAGAAACACCGTGGCCCCTTTCTTTGAGATAACTCTGCACTAGTGCGAGCCGCAAATGCCACTTCCAGCTTAGCTGTGCAGAAGAAGAACAACAAGAAGAAGAAATATCTCGAAATATGTCCGTCAGGCCCCTTCCCTTGAGATGAATCTGCAAATATCTCGGAAACGAAGCGAGCAATGGCAAAATGTTGAGAGACCTTTTTTGTAGAGAATTAAGTTTCCTACTTTTTATGTTCTATGATATTTTTTGATCAGATGCGTAGTTCTCGAGATATATCGAGATATTTAAAAGTTCCGTAGCCGCACCAACATAATAGAGATACAGAAACACCGTGGCCCCTTTCTTTGAGATAACTCTGCACTAGTGCGAGCCGCAAATGCCACTTCCAGCTTAGCTGTGCAGAAGAAGAACAACAAGAAGAAGAAATATCTCGAAATATGTCCGTTAGGCCCCTTCCCTTGAGATAAACCTGCAAATATCTCGGAAACGAAGCGAGCTATGGCAAAATGTTAAGAGACCTTTTTTGTAGAGAATTAAGTTTCCTACTTTTTATGTTCTATGATATTTTTTGATCAGATGCGTAGTTTTCGAGATATATCGAGATATTTAAAAGTTCCGAAGGCGCACCAACATAATAGAGATACAGAAACACCGTGGCCCCTTTCTTTGAGATAACTGTGCACTATTGCGAGCTGCAAATGCCACTTCCAGCTTAGCTGTGCAGAAGAAGAACAACAAGAATAAGAAATATCTCGAAATATGTCCGTCAGGCCCCTTCCCTTCAGATATATCTGCAAATATCTCGGAAACGAAGCGAGCTATGGCAAAATGTTAAGAGACCTTTTTTGTAGAGAATTATGTTTCCTACAATTTATGTTCTATGATATTTTTTGATCAGAAGCGTAGTTTTCGAGATATATCGAGATATTTAAAAGTTCCGAAGCCGCACCAACATAATAGAGATACAGAAACACCGTGGCCCCTTTCTTTGAGATAACTCTGCACTAGTGCGAGCCGCAAATGCCACTTCCAGCTTAGCTGGGCAGAAGAAGAACAACAAGAAGAAGAAATATCTCGAAATATGTCCGTCAGGCCCCTTCCCTTGAGATAAATCTGCAAATATCTCGGAAACGAAGCGAGCTATGGCAAAATGTTAAGAGACCTTTTTTGTAGAGAATTAAGTTTCCTACTTTTTATCTTCTATGATATTTTTTGATCAGATGCGTAGTTCTCGAGATATATCAATATATTTAAAAGTTCCGAAGCCGCACCAACATAATAGAGATACAGAAACACCGTGGCCCCTTTCTTTGAGATAACGCTGCACTAGTGCGAGCCGCAAATGCCACTTCCAGCTTAGCTGTGCAGAAGAAGAACAACAAGAAGAAGAAATATCTCGAAATATGTCCGTCAGGCCCCTTCCCTTGAGATAAATCTGCAAATATCTCGGAAACGAAGCGAGCTATGGCAAAATGTTAAGAGACCTTTTTTGTAGAGAATTAAGTTTCCTACTTTTTATGTTCTATGATATTTTTTGATCAGATGCGTAGTTCTCGAGATATATCAAGATATTTAAAAGTTCCGAAGCCGCACCAACATAATAGAGATACAGAAACACCGTGGCCCCTTTCTTTGAGATAACTTTGCACTATTGCGAGCTGTAAATGCCACTTTCAGCTTAGCTGTGCAGAAGAAGAACAACAAGAAGAAGAAATATCTCGAAATATGTCCGTCAGGCCCCTTCCCTTCAGATATATCTGCAAATATCTCGGAAACGAAGCGAGCTATGGCAAAATGTTAAGAGACCTTTTTTGTAGAGAATTATGTTTCCTACAATTTATGTTCTATGATATTTTTTGATCAGAAGCGTAGTTTTCGAGATATATCGAGATATTTAAAAGTTCCGAAGCCGCACCAACATAATAGAGATACAGAAACACCGTGGCCCCTTTCTTTGAGATAACTCTGCACTAGTGCGAGCCGCAAATGCCACTTCCAGCTTAGCTGGGCAGAAGAAGAACAACAAGAAGAAGAAATATCTCGAAATATGTCCGTCAGGCCCCTTCCTTGAGATAAATCTGCAAATATCTCGGAAACGAAGCGAGCTATGGCAAAATGTTAAGAGACCTTTTTTGTAGAGAATTAAGTTTCCTACTTTTTATCTTCTATGATATTTTTTGATCAGATGCGTAGTTCTCGAGATATATCAAGATATTTAAAAGTTCCGAAGCCGCACCAACATAATAGAGATACAGAAACACCGTGGCCCCTTTCTTTGAGATAACGCTGCACTAGTGCGAGCCGCAAATGCCACTTCCAGCTTAGCTGTGCAGAAGAAGAACAACAAGAAGAAGAAATATCTCGAAATATGTCCGTCAGGCCCCTTCCCTTGAGATAAATCTGCAAATATCTCGGAAACGAAGCGAGCAATGGCAAAATGTTGGGAGACCTTTTTTGTAGAGAATTAAGTTTCCTACTTTTTATGTTCTATGATATTTTTTGATCAGATGCGTAGTTCTCGAGATATATCGAGATATTTAAAAGTTCCGAAGCCGCACCAACATAATAGAGATACAGAAACACCGTGGCCCCTTTCTTTGAGATAACTCTGCACTAGTGCGAGCCGCAAATGCCACTTCCAGCTTAGCTGTGCAGAAGAAGAACAACAAGAAGAAGAAATATCTCGAAATATGTCCGTCAGGCCCATTCCCTTCAGATATATCTGCAAATATCTCGGAAACGAAGCGAGCTATGGCAAAATGTTAAGAGACCTTTTTTGTAGAGAATTATGTTTCCTACAATTTATGTTCAATGATATTTTTTGATCAGAAGCGTAGTTTTCGAGATATATCGAGATATTTAAAAGTTCCGAAGCCGCACCAACATAATAGAGATACAGAAACACCGTGGCCCCTTTTTTTGAGATAACTCTGCACTAGTGCGAGCCGCAAATGCCACTTCCAGCTTAGCTGTGCAGAAGAAGAACAACAAGAAGAAGAAATATCTCGAAATATGTCCGTCAGGCCCCTTCCCTTGAGATAAATCTGCAAATATCTCGGAAACGAAGCGAGCAATGGCAAAATGTTGAGAGACCTTTTTTGTAGAGAATTAAGTTTCCTACTTTTTATGTTCTATGATATTTTTTGATCAGATGCGTAGTTCTCGAGATATATCGAGATATTTAAAAGTTCCGTAGCCGCACCAACATAATAGAGATACAGAAACACCGTGGCCCCTTTCTTTGAGATAACTCTGCACTAGTGCGAGCCGCAAATGCCACTTCCAGCTTAGCTGTGCAGAAGAAGAACAACAAGAAGAAGAAATATCTCGAAATATGTCCGTTAGGCCCCTTCCCTTGAGATAAACCTGCAAATATCTCGGAAACGAAGCGAGCTATGGCAAAATGTTAAGAGACCTTTTTTGTAGAGAATTAAGTTTCCTACTTTTTATGTTCTATGATATTTTTTGATCAGATGCGTAGTTTTCGAGATATATCGAGATATTTAAAAGTTCCGAAGGCGCACCAACATAATAGAGATACAGAAACACCGTGGCCCCTTTCTTTGAGATAACTGTGCACTATTGCGAGCTGCAAATGCCACTTCCAGCTTAGCTGTGCAGAAGAAGAACAACAAGAATAAGAAATATCTCGAAATATGTCCGTCAGGCCCCTTCCCTTGAGATAAATCTGAAAGTATCTCGGAAACGAAGCGAGCTATGGCAAAATGTTAAGAGACCTTTTTTGTAGAGAATTAAGTTTCCTACTTTTTATGTTCTATGATATTTTTTGATCAGATGCGTAGTTCTCGAGATATATCAAGATATTTAAAAGTTCCGAAGCCGCACCAACATAATAGAGATACAGAAACACCGTGGCCCCTTTCTTTGAGATAACTCTGCACTATTGCGAGCTGCAAATGCCACGTCCAGCTTAGCTGTGCAGAAGAAGAACAACAAGAAGAAGAAATATCTCGAAATATGTCCGTCAGGCCCCTTCCCTTGAGATAAATCTGCAAATATCTCGGAAACGAAGAGAGCTATGGCAAAATGTTAAGAGACCTTTTTTGTAGAGAATTATGTTTGCTACAATTTATGTTCTATGATATTTTTTGATCAGAAGCGTAGTTTTCGAGATATATCGAGATATTTAAAAGTTCCGAAGCCGCACCAACATAATAGAGATACAGAAACACCGTGGCCCCTTTCTTTGAGATAACTCTGCACTAGTGCGAGCCGCAAATGCCACTTCCAGCTTAGCTGTGCAGAAGAAGAACAACAAGAAGAAGAAATATCTCGAAATATGTCCGTCATGCCCCTTCCCTTGAGATAAATCTGCAAATATCTCGGAAACGAAGCGAGCTATGGCAAAATGTTAAGAGACCTTTTTTGTAGAGAATTAAGTTTCCTACTTTTTATGTTCTATGATAATTTTTGATCAGATGCGTAGTTCTCGAGATATATCAAGATATTTAAAAGTTCCGATGCCGCACCAACATAATAGAGATACAGAAACACCGTGGCCCCTTTCTTTGAGACAACTGTGCGCTAGTGCGAGCCGCAAATGCCACTTCCAGCTTAGCTGTGCAGAAGAAGAACAACAAGAAGAAGAAATATCTCGAAATATGTCCGTCAGGCCCCTTCCCTTGAGATAAATCTGCAAATATCTCGGAAACGAAGCGAGCTATGGCAAAATGTTAAGAGACCTTTTTTGTAGAGAATTAAGTTTCCCACTTTTTATGTTCTATGATATTTTTTGATCAGATGCGTAGTTCTCGAGATATATCAAGATATTTAAAAGTTCCGAAGCCGCACCAACATAATAGAGATACAGAAACACCGTGGCCCCTTTCTTTGAGATAACTCTGCACTATTGCGAGCTGCAAATGCCACTTCCAGGTTAGCTGTGCAGAAGAAGAACACCAAGAAGAAGAAATATCTCGAAATATGTCCGTCAGGCCCATTCCCTTGAGATATATCTGCAAATATCTCGGAAACGAAGCGAGCTATGGCAAAATGTTAAGAGACCTTTTTTGTAGAGAATTATGTTTCCTACAATTTATGTTCTATGATATTTTTTGATCAGAAGCGTAGTTTTCGAGATATATCGAGATATTTAAAAGTTCCGAAGCCGCACCAACATAATAGAGATACAGAAACACCGTGGCCCCTTTCTTTGAGATAACTCTGCACTATTGCGAGCTGCAAATGCCACTTCCAGGTTAGCTGTGCAGAAGAAGAACAACAAGAAGAAGAAATATCTCGAAATATGTCCGTCAGGCCCCTTCCCTTGAGATATATCTGCAAATATCTCGGAAACGAAGCGAGCTATGGCAAAATGTTAAGAGACCTTTTTTGTAGAGAATTATGTTTCCTACAATTTATGTTCTATGATATTTTTTGATCAGAAGCGTAGTTTTCGAGATATATCGAGATATTTAAAAGTTCCGAAGCCGCACCAACATAATAGAGATACAGAAACACCGTGGCCCCTTTCTTTGAGATAACTCTGCACTAGTGCGAGCCGCAAATGCCACTTCCAGCTTAGCTGTGCAGAAGAAGAACAACAAGAAGAAGAAATATCTCGAAATATGTCCGTCAGGCCCCTTCCCTTGAGATAAATCTGCAAATATCTCGGAAACGAAGAGAGCTATGGCAAAATGTTAAGAGACCTTTTTTGTAGAGAATTAAGTTTCCTACTTTTTATGTTCTATGATATTTTTTGATCAGAAGCGTAGTTTTCGAGATATATCGAGATATTTAAAAGTTCCGAAGCCGCACCAACATAATAGAGATACAGAAACACCGTGACCCCTTTCTTTGAGATAACTCTGCACTAGTGCGAGCCGCAAATGCCACTTCCAGCTTAGCTGTGCAGAAGAAGAACAACAAGAAGAAGAAATATCTCGAAATATGTCCGTCATGCCCCTTCCCTTGAAATAAATCTGCAAATATCTCGGAAACGAAGAGAGCTATGGCAAAATGTTAAGAGACCTTTTTTGTAGAGAATTAAGTGTCCTACTTTTTATGTTCTATGATATTTTTTGATCAGATGCGTAGTTCTCGAGATATATCAAGATATTTAAAAGTTCCGAAGCCGCACCAACAGAATAGAGATACAGAAACACCGTGGCCCCCTTCTTTGAGATAACTCTGCACTATTGCGAGCTGCAAATGCCACTTCCAGCTTAGCTGTGCAGAAGAAGAACAACAAGAAGAAGAAATATCTCGAAATATGTCCGTCAGGCCCCTTCCCTTGAGATAAATCTGCATATATCTCGGAAACGAAGCGAGCTATGGCAAAATGTTAAGAGACCTTTTTTGTAGAGAATTAAGTTTCCCACTTTTTATGTTCTATGATATTTTTTGATCAGATGCGTAGTTCTCGAGATATATCAAGATATTTAAAAGTTCCGAAGCCGCACCAACATAATAGAGATACAGAAACACCGTGGCCCCTTTCTTTGAGATAACTCTGCACTATTGCGAGCTGCAAATGCCACTTCCAGGTTAGCTGTGCAGAAGAAGAACAACAAGAAGAAGAAATATCTCGAAATATGTCCGTCAGGCCCCTTCCCTTGAGATATATCTGCAAATATCTCGGAAACGAAGCGAGCTATGGCAAAATGTTAAGAGACCTTTTTTGTAGAGAATTATGTTTCCTACAATTTATGTTCTATGATATTTTTTGATCAGAAGCGTAGTTTTCGAGATATATCGAGATATTTAAAAGTTCCGAAGCCGCACCAACATAATAGAGATACAGAAACACCGTGGCCCCTTTCTTTGAGATAACTCTGCACTAGTGCGAGCCGCAAATGCCACTTCCAGCTTAGCTGTGCAGAAGAAGAACAACAAGAAGAAGAAATATCTCGAAATATGTCCGTCAGGCCCCTTCCCTTGAGATAAATCTGCAAATATCTCGGAAACGAAGAGAGCTATGGCAAAATGATAAGAGACCTTTTTTGTAGAGAATTAAGTTTCCTACTTTTTATGTTCTATGATATTTTTTGATCAGAAGCGTAGTTTTCGAGATATATCGAGATATTTAAAAGTTCCGAAGCCGCACCAACATAATAGAGATACAGAAACACCGTGACCCCTTTCTTTGAGATAACTCTGCACTAGTGCGAGCCGCAAATGCCACTTCCAGCTTAGCTGTGCAGAAGAAGAACAACAAGAAGAAGAAATATCTCGAAATATGTCCGTCATGCCCCTTCCCTTGAGATAAATCTGCAAATATCTCGGAAACGAAGAGAGCTATGGCAAAATGTTAAGAGACCTTTTTTGTAGAGAATTAAGTGTCCTACTTTTTATGTTCTATGATATTTTTTGATCAGATGCGTAGTTCTCGAGATATATCAAGATATTTAAAAGTTCCGAAGCCGCACCAACAGAATAGAGATACAGAAACACCGTGGCCCCTTTCCTTGAGATAACTCTGCACTATTGCGAGCTGCAAATGCCACTTCCAGGTTAGGTGTGCAGAAGAAGAACAACAAGAAGAAGAAATATCTCGAAATATGTCCGTCAGGCCCCTTCCCTTGAGATATATCTGCAAATATATCGGAAACGAAGCGAGCTATGGCAAAATGTTAAGAGACCTTTTTTGTAGAGAATTATGTTTCCTACAATTTATGTTCTATGATATTTTTTGATCAGAAGCGTAGTTTTCGAGATATATCGAGATATTTAAAAGTTCCGAAGCCGCACCAACATAATAGAGATACAGAAACACCGTGGCCCCTTTCTTTGAGATAACTCTGCACTAGTGCGAGCCGCAAATGCCACTTCCAGCTTAGCTGTGCAGAAGAAGAACAACAAGAAGAAGAAATATCTCGAAATATGTCCGTCATGCCCCTTCCCTTGAGATAAATCTGCAAATATCTCGGAAACGAAGAGAGCTATGGCAAAATGTTAAGAGACCTTTTTTGTAGAGAATTAAGTTTCCTACTTTTTATGTTCTCTGATATTTTTTGATCAGATGCGTAGTTCTCGAGATATATCAAGATATTTAAAAGTTTCGAAGCCGCACCAACATAATAGAGATACAGAAACACCGTGGCCCCTTTCTTTGAGATAACTGTGCACTAGTGCGAGCCGCAAATGCCACTTCCAGCTTAGCTGTGCAGAAGAAGAACAACAAGAAGAAGAAATATCTCGAAATATGTGCGTCAGGCCCCTTCCCTTGAGATAAATCTGCAAATATCTCGGAAACGAAGCGAGCTATGGCAAAATGTTAAGAGACCGTTTTTGTAGAGAATTAAGTTTCCTACTTTTTATCTTCTATGATATTTTTTGATCAGATGCGTAGTTGTCGAGATATATCAAGATATTTAAAAGTTCCGAAGCCGCACCAACATAATAGAGATACAGAAACACCGTGACCCCTTTCTTTGAGATAACTCTGCACTAGTGCGAGCCGCAAATGCCACTTCCAGCTTAGCTGTGCAGAAGAAGAACAACAAGAAGAAGAAATATCTCGAAATATGTCCGTCATGCCCCTTCCCTTGAGATAAATCTGCAAATATCTCGGAAACGAAGAGAGCTATGGCAAAATGTTAAGAGACCTTTTTTGTAGAGAATTAAGTGTCCTACTTTTTATCTTCTATGATATTTTTTGATCAGATGCGTAGTTCTCGAGATATATCAAGATATTTAAAAGTTCCGAAGCCGCACCAACAGAATAGAGATACAGAAACACCGTGGCCCCCTTCTTTGAGATAACTCTGCACTATTGCGAGCTGCAAATGCCACTTCCAGCTTAGCTGTGCAGAAGAAGAACAACAAGAAGAAGAAATATCTCGAAATATGTCCGTCAGGCCCCTTCCCTTGAGATAAATCTGCATATATCTCGGAAACGAAGCGAGCTATGGCAAAATGTTAAGAGACCTTTTTTGTAGAGAATTAAGTTTTCCACTTTTTATGTTCTATGATATTTTTTGATCAGATGCGTAGTTCTCGAGATATATCAAGATATTTAAAAGTTCCGAAGCCGCACCAACATAATAGAGATACAGAAACACCGTGGCCCCCTTCTTTGAGATAACTCTGCACTATTGCGAGCTGCAAATGCCACTTCCAGCTTAGCTGTGCAGAAGAAGAACAACAAGAAGAAGAAATATCTCGAAATATGTCCGTCAGGCCCCTTCCCTTGAGATAAATCTGCAAATATCTCGGAAACGAAGCGAGCTATGGCAAAATGTTAAGAGACCTTTTTTGTAGAGAATTAAGTTTCCCACTTTTTATGTTCTATGATATTTTTTGATCAGATGCGTAGTTCTCGAGATATATCAAGATATTTAAAAGTTCCGAAGCCGCACCAACATAATAGAGATACAGAAACACCGTGGCCCCTTTCTTTGAGATAACTCTGCACTAGTGCGAGCCGCAAATGCCACTTCCAGCTTAGCTGTGCAGAAGAAGAACAACAAGAAGAAGAAATATCTCGAAATATGTCCGTCATGCCCCTTCCCTTGAGATAAATCTGCAAATATCTCGGAAACGAAGAGAGCTATGGCAAAATGTTAAGAGACCTTTTTTGTAGAGAATTATGTTTCCTACAATTTATGTTCTATGATATTTATTGATCAGAAGCGTAGTTTTCGAGATATATCGAGATATTTAAAAGTTCCGAAGCCGCACCAACAGAATAGAGATACAGAAACACCGTGGCTCCTTTCTTTGAGATAACTCTGCACTATTGCGAGCTGGAAATGCCACTTCCAGTTTAGCTGTGCAGAAGAAGAACAACAAGAAGAAGAAATATCTCGAAATATGTCCGTCAGGCCCTTTCCCTTCAGATAATTCTGCAAATATCTCGGAAACGAAGCGAGCTATGGCAAAATGCTAAGAGACCTTTTTTGTAGAGAATTATGTTTCCTACAATTTATGTTCTATGATATTTTTTCATCAGAAGCGTAGTTTTCGAGATATATCGAGATATTTAAAAGTTCCGAAGCCGCACCAACATAATAGAGATACAGAAACACCGTGGCCCCTTTCTTTCAGATAACTCTGCACTAGTGCGAGCCGCAAATGCCACTTCCAGCTTAGCTGTGCAGAAGAAGAACAACAAGAAGAAGAAATATCTCGAAATATGTCCGTCAGGCCCCTTCCCTTGAGATAAATCTGCAAATATCTCGGAAACGAAGCGAGCTATGGCAAAATGTTAAGAGACCTTTTTTGTAGAGAATTAAGTTTCCTACTTTTTATGTTCTATGATATTTTTTGATCAGATGCGCAGTTCTCGAGATATATCAAGATATTTAAAAGTTTCGAAGCCGCACCAACATAATAGAGATACAGAAACACCGTGGCCCCTTTCTTTGAGATAACTGTGCACTAGTGCGAGCCGCAAATGCCACTTCCAGCTTAGCTGTGCAGAAGAAGAACAACAAGAAGAAGAAATATCTCGAAATATGTGCGTCAGGCCCCTTCCCTTGAGATAAATCTGCAAATATCTCGGAAACGAAGCGAGCTATGGCAAAATGTTAAGAGACCGTTTTTGTAGAGAATTAAGTTTCCTACTTTTTATGTTCTATGATATTTTTTGATCAGATGCGTAGTTCTCGAGATATATCAAGATATTTAAAAGTTCCGAAGCCGCACCAACATAATAGAGATACAGAAACACCGTGACCCCTTTCTTTGAGATAACTCTGCACTAGTGCGAGCCGCAAATGCCACTTCCAGCTTAGCTGTGCAGAAGAAGAACAACAAGAAGAAGAAATATCTCGAAATATGTCCGTCATGCCCCTTCCCTTGAGATAAATCTGCAAATATCTCGGAAACGAAGAGAGCTATGGCAAAATGTTAAGAGACCTTTTTTGTAGAGAATTAAGTGTCCTACTTTTTATGTTCTATGATATTTTTTGATCAGATGCGTAGTTCTCGAGATATATCAAGATATTTAAAAGTTCCGAAGCCGCACCAACATAATAGAGATACAGAAACACCGTGGCCCCCTTCTTTGAGATAACTCTGCACTATTGCGAGCTGCAAATGCCACTTCCAGCTTAGCTGTGCAGAAGAAGAACAACAAGAAGAAGAAATATCTCGAAATATGTCCGTCAGGCCCCTTCCCTTGAGATATATCTGCAAATATCTCGGAAACAAAGCGAGCTATGGCAAAATGTTAAGAGACCTTTTTTGTAGAGAATTATGTTTCCTACAATTTATGTTCTATGATATTTTTTGATCAGAAGCGTAGTTTTCGAGATATATCGAGATATTTAAAAGTTCCGAAGCCGCACCAACACAATAGAGATACAGAAACACCGTGGCCCCTTTCTTTGAGATAACTCTGCACTAGTGCGAGCCGCAAATGCCACTTCCAGCTTAGCTGTGCAGAAGAAGAACAACAAGAAGAAGAAATATCTCGAAATATGTCCGTCAGGCCCCTTCCCTTGAGATAAATCTGCAAATATCTCGGAAACGAAGAGAGCTATGGCAAAATGTTAAGAGACCTTTTTTGTAGAGAATTATATTTCCTACAATTTATGTTCTATGATATTTTTTGATCAGAAGCGTAGTTTTCGAGATATATCGAGATATTTAAAAGTTCCGAAGCCGCACCAACATAATAGAGATACAGAAACACCGTGGCCCCTTTCTTTGAGATAACTCTGCACTAGTGCGAGCCGCAAATGCCACTTCCAGCTTAGCTGTGCAGAAGAAGAACAACAAGAAGAAGAAATATCTCGAAATATGTCCGTCATGCCCCTTCCCTTGAGATAAATCTGCAAATATCTCGGAAACGAAGAGAGCTATGGCAAAATGTTAAGAGACCTTTTTTGTAGAGAATTAAGTTTCCTACTTTTTATGTTCTATGATATTTTTTGATCAGATGCGCAGTTCTCGAGATATATCAAGATATTTAAAAGTTCCGAAGCCGCACCAACATAATAGAGATACAGAAACACCGTGGCCCCTTTCTTTGAGATAACTCTGCACTACTGCGAGCTGCAAATGCCACTTCCAGCTTAGCTGTGCAGAAGAAGAACAACAAGAAGAAGAAATATCTCGAAATATGTCCGTCAGGCCCTTTCCCTTCAGATAATTCTGCAAATATCTCGGAAACGAAGCGAGCTATGGCAAAATGCTAAGAGACCTTTTTTGTAGAGAATTATGTTTCCTACAATTTATGTTCTATGATATTTTTTCATCAGAAGCGTAGTTTTCGAGATATATCGAGATATTTAAAAGTTCCGAAGCCGCACCAACATAATAAAGATACAGAAACACCGTGGCCCCTTTCTTTGAGATAACTCTGCACTAGTGCGAGCCGCAAATGCCACTTCCAGCTTAGCTGTGCAGAAGAAGAACAACAAGAAGAAGAAATATCTCGAAATATGTCCGTCAGGCCCCTTCCCTTGAGATAAATCTGCAAATATCTCGGAAACGAAGCGAGCTATGGCAAAATGTTAAGAGACCTTTTTTGTAGAGAATTAAGTTTCCTACTTTTTATGTTCTATGATATTTTTTGACCAGATGCGCAGTTCTCGAGATATATCAAGATATTTAAAAGTTCCGAAGCCGCACCAACATAATAGAGATATAGAAACACCGTGGCCCCTTTCTTTGAGATAACTCTGCACTATTGCGAGCTGCAAATGCCACTTCCAGCTTAGCTGTGCAGAAGAAGAACAACAAGAAAAAGAAATATCTCGAAATATGTCCGTCAGGCCCCTTCCCTTGAGATAAATCTGCAAATATCTCGGAAACGAAGAGAGCTATGGCAAAATGTTAAGAGACCTTTTTTGTAGAGAATTAAGTTTCCTACTTTTTATGTTCTATGATATTCTTTGATCAGATGCGTAGTTCTCGAGATATATCAAGATATTTAAAAGTTCCGAAGCCGCACCAACATAATAGAGAAACAGAAACACCGTGGCCCCCTTCTTTGAGATAACTCTGCACTATTGCGAGCTGCAAATGCCACTTCCAGCTTAGCTGTGCAGAAGAAGAACAACAAGAAGAAGAAATATCTCGAAATATGTCCGTCAGGCCCCTTCCCTTGAGATAAATCTGCAAATATCTCGGAAACGAAGCGAGGTATGGCAAAATGTTAAGAGACCTTTTTTGTAGAGAATTAAGTTTCCCACTTTTTATGTTCTGTGATATTTTTTGATCAGATGCGTAGTTCTCGAGATATATCAAGATATTTAAAAGTTCCGAAGCCGCACCAACATAATAGAGATACAGAAACACCGTGGCCCCTTTCTTTGAGATAACTCTGCACTATTGCGAGCTGCAAATGCCACTTCCAGGTTAGCTGTGCAGAAGAAGAACAACAAGAAGAAGAAATATCTCGAAATATGTCCGTCAGGCCCCTTCCCTTGAGATATATCTGCAAATATCTCGGAAACGAAGCGAGCTATGGCAAAATGTTAAGAGACCTTTTTTGTAGAGAATTATGTTTCCTACAATTTATGTTGTATGATATTTTTTGATCAGAAGCGTAGTTTTCGAGATATATCGAGATATTTAAAAGTTCCGAAGCCGCACCAACAGAATAGAGATACAGAAACACCGTGGCTCCTTTCTTTGAGATAACTCTGCACTATTGCGAGCTGGAAATGCCACTTCCAGTTTAGCTGTGCAGAAGAAGAACAACAAGAAGAAGAAATATCTCGAAATATGTCCGTCAGGCCCCTTCCCTTGAGATAAATCTGCAAATATCTCGGAAACGAAGCGAGCTATGGCAAAATGTTAAGAGACCTTTTTTGTAGAGAATTAAGTTTTCTACTTTTTATGTTCTATGATATTTTTTGATCAGATGCGTAGTTCTCGAGATATATCAAGATATTTAAAAGTTCCGAAGCCGCACCAACATAATAGAGATACAGAAACACCGTAGCCCCTTTCTTTGAGATAACTCTGCACTAGTGCGAGCCGCAAATGCCACTTCCAGCTTAGCTGTGCAGAAGAAGAACAACAAGAAGAAGAAATATCTCGAAATATGTCCGTCAGGCCCCTTCCCTTGAGATAAATCTGCAAATATCTCGGAAACGAAGCGAGCTATGGCAAAATGTTAAGAGACCTTTTTTGTAGAGAATTATGTTTCCTACAATTTATGTTGTATGATATTTTTTGATCAGAAGCGTAGTTTTCGAGATATATCGAGATATTTAAAAGTTCCGAAGCCGCACCAACAGAATAGAGATACAGAAACACCGTGGCTCCTTTCTTTGAGATAGCTCTGCACTATTGCGAGCTGGAAATGCCACTTCCAGTTTAGCTGTGCAGAAGAAGAACAACAAGAAGAAGAAATATCTCGAAATATGTCCGTCAGGCCCCTTCCCTTGAGATAAATCTGCAAATATCTCGGAAACGAAGCGAGCTATGGCAAAATGTTAAGAGACCTTTTTTGTAGAGAATTAAGTTTCCTACTTTTTATGTTCTATGATATTTTTTGATCAGATGCGTAGTTCTCGAGATATATCAAGATATTTAAAAGTTCCGAAGCCGCACCAACATAATAGAGATACAGAAACACCGT